>NC_045438.1:101172297-101433519 GCF_002776525.5 Piliocolobus tephrosceles | reverse complement strand
ATTTTAATTTTTTAATTATTATACTTTTAAGTTCTAGGGTACATGTGTCTTTGTAGCAATTGTGAATGGGAGTTCACTCATGATTTCGCGCTCTGTTTGTCATTGTTGTATAGGAATGCTTGTGATTTTTGCACCTTGATTTTGTATCCTGAGACTTTGCTGAAGTTGCTTCTCAGCTTAAGGAGATTTGGGGCTGAGACAATGGCATTTTCTAAATATACAACCATGTCATCTGCAAACAGGGACAGTTTGACTTCCTCTTTTCCTAATTGAGTACTCTTGTTGAGCTCTTATTATTTTGAGATACATTCCATCAATACCTAGTTTATTGAGAGTTTTTAGCATGAAGGGCTGTTGAAGTTTTCAAAGGCCTTTTCTGTGTCTATTGAAATAATCATGTGGTTTTTGTCATTGGTTCTGTGTCATTGGTTCTGTGTAGGTGATGGATTATGTTTATTGATTTCCGGTTGTTGAACTAGCTTTGAATCTCAGGGATGAAGCCAACTTCATTGTGGTGGATAAGCTTTTTGATGTGCTGCTGAATTCGGTGTGCCGGTGTTTTATTGAGGATTTTTGCATCAATGTTCATCAGGGATATTGGTCTAAATTCTCTTTTTTTGTTGTGTCTCTGCCAGGCTTTGGTATCAGGATGATATTGGCCTCATAAAATGAGTTAGGGAGGATTCCCTCTTTTTCTATTGATTAGAATAGTTTCAGAAGGAATGGTACCAGCTCCTCTTTATACCTCTGGTAGAATTTGACTGTGAATCCGTCTGGTCCTGGACTTTTTTTGATTGGTAGGCTATTAATTACTGCCTCAATTTCAGAGCCTGTTATTGGTCTATTCAGAGATTCAGCTTCTCCCTGGTATAGTCTTGGGAGGGTGTATGTGTCCAGGAATTTATCCATTTCTTCTAGATTTACTAGTTGATTTGCGTAGAGGTGTTTATAGTATTCTCTGATGGTAGTTTGTATTTCTGTGGGATTGGTGGTGATATCCCCTTTATCATTTTTTATTGCATCTATTTGATTCTTCTCTCTTTTCTTCTTTATTAGTCTTGCTAGCAGTCTGTCAATTTTGTTGATATTTTCAAAAAACCACCTCCTGGATTCATTGATTTTTTGAGAGGTTTTTATGTTTCCATCTCCTTCATTTCTTCTCTGATCTTAGTTATTTCTTGCCTTCTGCTAGCTTTTGAATGTGTTTGCTCTTACTTATCTAGTTCTTTTAATTGTGATGTTAGGGTGTCAATTTTAGATCTTTCCTGCTTTCCCTTTTGGCCATTTAGTGCTGTAAATTTCCCTCTACACAGTGCTTTAAATGTGTCCCAGAGATTCTGGTATGTTGTATCTTTGTTCTCATTGGTTTCAAAGAACATCTTTATTTCTGCCTTCATTTCGTTATGTACCAAGTAGTTATTCAGGAGCAGGTTGTTCAGTTTCCATGTAGTTGTGTGGTTTTGAATGAGTTTCTTAATCCTGAGTTCTAATTTGATTGGATTTGGTCTGAGAGATAGTTTGTTGTGATTTCTGTTCTTTTACATTTGCTGAGCAGTGCTTTACTTCCAGTTATGTGGTCAATTTTAGAATAAATGTGATGTGGTGCTGAGAAGAATGTATATCCTGTTGATTTGGGGTAGAGAGTTCTGTAGATGTCTATTAGGTCCGCTTGGAACAGAGCTGAGTTCAAGTCCTGAATATCCTTACTAACCTTCTGTGTTGTTGATTTCCTAATATTGACAGCGGGGTGTTAAAGTCTCCCATTATTATTGTGTGGGAGTCTAAGCCTCTTTGTAGGTCTCCAAGTACTCACTTTGTGAATCTGGGTGCTCCTGTATTTGGTGCATATATATTTAGGATAGTTAGCTCTTCTTGTTGAATTGATCCCTTTACCATTATGTAATGGCCTTTTTTGTCTCTTTTGATCTTTGTTGGTTTGAAGTCTGTTTTATCAGAGACTAGGATTGCAACCCCTGTTTTTTTTTTTTTTGCTGTTCATTTGCTTGGTAAATCTTCCTCTATCCATTTATTTTGAGCCTGTGTCTGTCTCTACACGTGAGATGGGTCTCCTGAATACAGCACCTGATGGGTCTTGACTCTTATCCAATTTGTCAGTCTGTCTTTTAATTGGGGCATTTAGCCCATGTACATTTAAGGTTAATACTGTTATGTGTGAATTTAATTCTGTCATTGTGCTGTTAGGTGGTTATTTTGTCCATTAATTCATGCAGTTTCTTCATAGCTTCAATGGTCTTTACGATTTGGCATGTTTTTGCAGTCACTGGTACTGGTTGTTCCTTTCCACGTTTAGTACTTCCTTCAGGAGCTCTTGTAAGGCAGGCCTGGTGGTGACAAAATCTCTCAGCATTTGCTTGTCGGTAAGGGATTTTATTTCTCCTTCTCTTGTGAAACTTCATTTGGCTGGATATGAAATTCTGGGTTAAAAATTCTTTTCTTTCAGAATGTTGAATGTTGGCCCCCACTCTCTTCTGACTTGTAAGGTTTCTGCCGAGAGACCGCTGTTAGTCTGATGGACTTCCCTTAGTTGGTAACCTGACCTTTCTCTCTGGCTGCCCTTAACAGTTTTTCCTTCATTTCAACCCTGGTGAATCTGCCAATTTTGTGTCTTGGGGTTGCTCTTCTTCAAGAGTATCTTTGTGGTGTTCTCTGTTCTTCCTGAATTTGAATGTTGATCTGTCTTGCTAGGTTGGGTAAGTTCTCCTGGATAATATCCTGAAGGGCGTTTTCTCACTTGGTTCTATTCTTCCCATCCGTTTCAGGAACATCAGTCTAACGTAGATTTGGTCTTTTCATATAGTTTCATATTTCTTGGAGTGTTTGTTCATTTCTTTTTACTCTTTTTCTCTAATCTTGTCTTCTCGCTTTATTTCATTAATTTGATCTTCAATCACTGATATCCTTTCTTCCACTTGATGGAATCGGCTATTGAAGCTTGTGCATGTGTCACAAAGTTCTTGTGCCATGGTTTTCAGATCCTTCAGGTCTTTTAAGGTCTTCGCTACACTGTTTATTCCAGTTAGCCATTCGTCTAACCTCTTTTCAAGGTTTTTAGCTTTCTTGCGATGGGTTAGAACATATTCCTTTAGCTCGGAGAAGTTTGTTATTACCGACCTTTTGAAGCCTACTTCTGTCAACTCATCAAAGTCATTCTCCATTAGCTTTATTCCGTTGCTGGCGAGGAGCTGTGATCCTTTGGAGGAGAAGAGGTGCTCTGGTTTTTAGAATTTTCAGCTTTTCTGCCCTGATTTCTCCCCATCTTTGTGGTTTTATCTATCTTTGGTCTTTGATATTGGTGACTTACAGATGAGGTTTTGTGTGGATCTCCTTTTTGATGATACTGATGCTATTCCTTTCTCCTTGTTAGTTTTCCTTCTAACAGTCAGGTCTGTCCACTGCAGGTCTGTTGGTGTTTGCTCGAGGTCCACTCCAGACTCTGTTTGCTTGGGTATCACCAGCAGAGCTGCAGAACAGCAAATATTGAAGAGCACTAAATACTGCTGCCTGATCCTTCCTCTGGAAGCTTTATCCCAGAGGAGTACCCATCTGTGTGAGGTGTCTGTCAGCCCTTACTGGGAGGTGTCTCCCAGTTAGGCTACACGGGGGTCAGGGACCCACTTGAGGAGGCAAGTGTGTCCATTCTCAGAGCTCAAATGCTATGCTGGGAGAACCACTGCTCTCTTCAGAGCTGTCAGGGAGGGACGTTTAAGTCTGCAGAAGTTTCTGCTGCCTTTTATTCAGCTATGCCCTGCCCACTGAGGTGGAGTCTATAGAGGCAGTGAGCCTTGCTGAGCTGCGGTGGGCTCTACCAAGTTTGAGCTTCCCAGCCACTTTGTTTACCTACTGAAGCCTCAGCAATAGCAGATGCGTGTCCCCTTGCCTGGCTGCAGCTTCGCAGTTCGATCTCAGACTGCTGTGCTAGTAGTGAGTGTGGGACCTGCCAAGCCAGGCACAGGAGAGAATTTCCTGGTCTATCAGTTGCTAAGACCATGGGAAAAGCACAGTGTTTAGGCGGGAGTGTCCCGTTTTTCCAGGTACAGTCTGTCATAGCTTCCCTTGGCTAGGAAAGGGAAATCCCAGACCCCTTGTGCTTTCCCGGTGAGGTGATGCCCCGCCCTGCTTCAGCTCGCCCTCAGTGGGCCGCACCCACTGTACAACCAGTCCTAGTGAGATGAACCAGGTACCTCAGTTGGAAATGCAGAAGTCACCCATCTTCTGTGTCCATCATGCTGGGAGGTACAGACCGGATGTTCCTATTCGGCCATCTTGGATGAAGATCCACCTCTTCATGTGTTTGAAAGAAGGTGCTTGACAGGAATTATTTATTCTAGAATTGGTTTTTTCAAGTCAAACATTTTTATAAGTAATTAAAGCCATTAATATAGTTCTTGATGCATTGTAATAGCTTAATAAGCAGTTAAATATATATTATTTGGGAGTTGGAAGGAACCATGCTTATCTCGTTTAAGTTCCTTATTTTATAAAGAAGTAAACTAAATCCTCGAAGAACCTAAAGTCTCTCAGAAGTGAGTTGCTCAGTGTTAGCAGTTGCTGGCAGCTCAGGAATTTGAACCGAGGTCTTCTGGTTTCAAGCCCTGTGTTGTGTGTGTGTGTGCGCGCATGTATTTCGATTTGACATATATGTCTTTAGGTTCCTTTCTTATTGCAATTTAAAGTGCTGTTGTACATTCTACATAATTTTATAATGAATTATCCAGGCTTCCCTATAAAAGAACTGTGTTCATATGTAACCTCATCCCATACTATGCTAATTAGGGAATTAATAACTTTCATGGATTTGTTAGTTTCTAGTTAGCGGCTTCTTCCTTCTGTAAACTTGTTTTCCTTGAGCAGTCGACTACTTTTGTTTAAATTGTATTTTGTTTATACCTAAGTCTCATTGAGGTTTACATTTTTGTAGTGTTCCAGCAACTATTACTAATTGGGTCAGTTGGAGCTAGGCTTACTTTTTTTTTCTGGGAGGAGAAAGGTAAAACCTAAAAAATGTAATGCATCAAGTGACTAATAAGGCAGATGCCTTTGATATTTAAATAGATATCTCTCTTTTATGCTTAAGATATGCCAGTAGAAAATTGTATGTAAATTTCATTTTTTCTATAATACTCTGTCATTCATTGGACATTTCTGTTTAATTCACTTAGTTTAGATTTATGTACTAGGGTGTGTCTCAAGTAATCAATGATCTATAAATATGTTTCTGTAGATGAGGAGTACTCTATTAAAGGAATGTTTTATGGGTTATCTTTCAGTTTAATCAGATTTTAATTTCTCCTTTGGACATTTCTAAATTTTGTAGGTTTTCTCAAAGGTTTATATATCAAAGCGTGAAACATGGAAAATAATCATTTCTTTGCTGGCAAAAAATGTTAAGCCTGTTTAAGGTGATTGTTATTCTTTTCTGGTTACACTACTATTTATTACAACATATTATATATACAAGTGACACTAGAATAATGCTGGAGTTGTGTCCCTGATCCCCACTGTGCAGATGAAAATCCTCATATAACTTTTGATTCCTCAGAAACTTGACCAGTAATAACCTATTGTTGACTGGAAGCTTTATAAATAACATAAACAGTCAATACATATTTTGTATGTCACATGTGTTAGATATTGTATTCTTAAAGTAAGCTAGAGAAAATAAAATGTTATTAAGAAAATCAGAAAGAAGAGAAAATATATTTACTGTTCATTAAGTGGAAGTAGATCATCATAAAGGTTTTTATCGTCATCATCTTCATGAGTTGACTGAGGAGGAAGAAGAAGAGGAGGTGCTGGTCTTCCTGTCTCAGAGGTGGCAGAGGTTGAAGAAAATCCACATGTAAGTGTATCTACGCAGTTTAAACCCATGTTGTTCAACGGTCAACTGTACTTACTATGTATAAAGTTCTGAAACTTCTGATCGTATATTAAGAAATGTAATGTAGGAATCAGCAAACTTTTTTCTGTGAAGAACCAGATAGTAAATATTTTAAGCTGTAGACCGTAAGGTGTCTTTCACAACTACTGTTTTCTTGTAGCATGAAAGCAGAAAGTGAATGTGTTCCATGAAAACTTTATTTTTAAAAACAGGTAGCCAAATTTGTTGAGACACTTCCTTCCCCAACTCCTTAGAGTGAGAAATGGTTGCCATGGAAGAAGCAGGGTCAGGTGGAGAGCCAGGCTCTAGCTCCTGATCCATCAGTCACTTAACTGCACAGAGGCTCGTTTTCTTTATTTATTAAATGATAAGGTTTGCCTCGATGATCTCTAGAGCCTCTTCTGCCAATAAATAGCTTTAAATTTAGAATTGCTTGTTTCACCTGTTGAACATAGGGGCTGATTCCAAACATCATCTGACAGTATCCTTAAAGGTGGATTTCAGATATCTACAGAATTAGCTTTTATTCAGTGACTTTTCCTCATTATTATTTCAAACTGGTTTCTCGCCCACCTTAGTTACTGCTCTCTTTAATCAGTTTTTTTTTTTTTCCTGTTAAAACACAAAGTCTAATTTAGGAGAAAATATAACCATTTATTCCTAGTGCAGCCTATTTCTCTCTCTCTCTCTTTATGTGTGTGTGTGTGTGTGTGTGTCTGTGTGTATGTGTGTACACACCTACTGGTTTCTTGTATATATGCCGTGGTGGAGTATTCTTAGTTTAAAATAGATTGTTTTCATTGGCACAGAGTCCCTAAAGTATGTATTGTGAATTTTTTAATGTAAAATAATGTCTCTTGGGCAGATATTTGCCATTAGCTTCTTGAAGTTTTTAAGAGAAAATCGATTCACAAAGTATATAAAAGTAGAATACAAATTCCAGGAAGGAAAGTGGAGAAGCAGTAACACTGTAAGAGAAGACCACTACTTTTGATAATACATACTTACCAGCATCAATACATTTATCTCAAGATACAGCAAGTATTTGGGTATTTAAGGAGATAATGTAGATGAATACCGATTTAAAAAATAATTAGTTGGGAAAGAAATGAAAACAACCATCAAATTTCCTCATTGAACAAACCTTTTATGTTAGTGTAATTTAAAAAATACATTTGTACTTGATAAATATGTCATCTAACCTATTAATAATATAAGCACAAGATAACAATTGCAAATCTGTTGAACTTGAAATTTCAGTATAACAATGTAAAAGTAATAACCAGTTGTAAATCGAATAAATTATTCTTAGTAAATCATTAAAGTTAAATTAAATGGCTCATTGCCAGATGCTAGATTGATGGGTTATGTTGTTTAGCAATCTGACAGATACATTTACACACCCACCAAGCTCTCAGTGTATTTTAATCTAAATGAACCTTTCATATGATACATGAATGTATTTTAGAACAAGATTAGTTTGATGATAATCTTTTGTTTATAGATTTTTTAAGGAAATAATAGATTCAGTATCACTATGTATTAGGTTTAGGAAGTATTTCAGTGTTGCTTCCCTGTTGTCCAAGTTTTATTATGGTATAGAATGCTAGTTGCTGTTAACAACTCCGCATCTTTCTTTAGCTAGGAAGCATTAAAAAAGAAAAAATCTCTTTCCTCTGAAGTAGGAAAGATTACGGTGGTACCCCTAAGTAAAAATAAATAATCTGTCTGTTTGGTAAATGTATAGGATTTCTTATTCTTTAACCAAGAAATTGGTAAATGTGTGTTTCCTCCAAGTAGATTTTCTTTCTTTTATTTTTCTTGAGATAGGGTCTTTCTGTGGTACTCAGGCATGCATAGAACTCCTGAGTTCAAAGGATCCTTCTGTCTCAGCCTTCTGCGCCTGACTAGCTGGGACTACAGACATACACCAATGTGCCTGGCTCTCCTAGCAGGTTTTTGATAGTCTCTTTCTTCTACTTCCCTATAATGTTCAAGCCATACATAATTTGTAAGAAGTCACAAAATACATGTAAGCAAGAAGAAAAAATTAATGTTACCACTTAGAAAAAATTATCACCAATGCCTTGAATATATATATATACCACATGGGATCATATTATACATATTATTTTGTAACCTACTCTGTCCCTTTGTCATTTGACAATATTTTGACTGACTTTTCTTTGTTTTTTTCTTTTTTAAATACAGGGTCTCACTATTTCATTCAGGCTGGAGTGCAGTGGTGTGATCCTAGCTCACTGTAGCCTCAGACTGGGCCCAAGGGAATCCTCCTGCTCAGTCTTCCAAGTAGCTAGGACTACAGGAGCATGCCATCATGCCTGGCTAATTTTTTAAAAAGTTTCTTAGAGATGACGTCTCATTGTGTTGACCGGGCTGGTGTTGAACTCCTGACCTTCAGTCAGGCATAAGCCACTGCACCTGGCTCCCCTTTTCTTATTGATACATATACTATGCCTTTCTATCTTTACTAACATTCCATTAAATGGATGTAACATAATTTACCTTCCGCTGAGCACAATAAGACTCTGCTTAAAGTTTGTCTCTCTTTGGGATAATGAAAATCTATATACATAATCTGTGTACAACTGTGTAATAACTTCTTACAATCAATTTTTAAAACTGGAGTTGCTGAGTCAAAGGATATGGTCTTTTAAAAGTCTTTTGAAAAATATTAACAAACTACTACAAGATGCAGATAGAAGAACCTACACTTGATTACAATACTTTGATTTTCAACTTTACTGTTTACTAGATATCTAACTACTCTGTGCCTCAGTTTCCTCATGTAAATCTTTTCGGACATTTCTGAGTACCTACTACATGCCAAGTGCTATTTTTGGCATTAGGGATAGAGTGGCCAGGAGGCTGTTTTGTTTCTTGTAGGATGTTCAGCAGCATCTTACCAGTCCTAACAGTAAAAAATGTTTTCAGAGACATCGCTAAGTGTCCCCCTGGGAAGCATAATCACTTCTCACTTGAGAATTGTTGATTCAAAATCTAGATGCATGAAACTGGGTCTCGGTAGAAAAATGAAAACCTGCCTGTTATGCAGTCCTTGGGAGGGCACGGGTGAGATCAGTCAAGGCTTCCTTTGAAAATAGTTGACCTTCAATACCTGTGGGAGATTGGTTCCAGGACCCCACCCCTGTCGACACACATACACACAGATACCAAAATATGTGGATGTTCAAGTCCCTTATTTAAAATGGCATACCATTTGCATATAATTTAGTGCACACCCTCCCATGTACTTTAGATCATCTCTAGATTACTTATAGTAATACAGTACAATGCCTGCAGATCCCTTTATTGTTGTGGATTCAATGTAGTACCCTGTCATGGCAAATTCAAGTTTTGCTTTTTGGAACTTGTGGAACCCATGGAAATGGAGGGCCAACTGTATAGAGTAGTCCCTCTCGTATCTGCAGAGAATATGTCCCAAGATGTAGCCAGTGAAACCTTGGGTCATACCAAATCTTGTATATACCATGATTTTTGATCTATAAGTGAGATGGCTACTAAGTGACTAACAGGTGGGTAGCGTATAAAGCATGAATGTGCTTGACAAAGGGATGATTCACATCACTGGGACAATATTTCATTATGTTACTCAGAACCATGTGCAATTTAAAACTTACGAATTGCTTATTTTTGGAATTTCCCATTTAATAGTTTCTGACAGTGATTGTAGGTAACTGAGGACACTGAAAGCAAAACGTTAGTTAAGGAGGACTGCTGTAGACACAAGATCTTTTTCTCAGGTTTTACTCGGATGCCAGAAGGAAATAATATAGTTATGTATATGAAGAAAAGTTTATAATACCATTAGGTGGAAAGTAAAATACAGGATTGAGTGAATCAGAAATTAGCATTTTCTTAATTATAAGTTATCCAAAGTCAGATTTATCTTTTAAGATCACACATCTTTTTGTCTAATTCCTATTTGATTAGAATTATCTTCATTTTGGAGGAAGAAAGCACAACAGAACGTTAGGATAAAAATTTGATTAGGCATGTAGTCCTGAGCCACAGAAAGCATTAGCCTGTAGCCATACACTTTGTTATTCTTCATCTTCTGTAATATTACTTTTGTGGTACTTACAATACTTTTTCTAGAGTACTGCATTTATTTGAAAGTATTGTGGTGCCAGAAAAACTGGAGACAGGAAAGAAATATTTTAACTTCTTCAAAACTTAGTAGGGACCTGAATAGTGGGAGAAATTACAAGCTAAAAAATTAAAAAATAACTAAATTGGCTGCTTACAGGATAAATATTAATAAAGCCTAGCCCTTTCAGAGTCTGGCCATTACCTGTGTTTTCACCTTTCATTTCAGTTTATTCTTTTGAAAACTATGAAGTTTCAGGGAAACGAAATAGAGACTGTCTTCTGAACATGGCATTCTTACTCTTGTCTCAGTAGCTCTGATTTAGTTCTATACTCATGCCCCCAGTGTGTCTCTCCTTTGTATGTAGCAAGGTCTGCATCATCCTCCTAAATCTTTATCACGGTGACAATTATGTTCAGCCTCATTTCTTTTTATAGCAGTTTTCCCTTATTATAAAAACTGTAGAAAATATAGGAAAAAGTAAAAAGGAAAATCACCTTACATCTTACTGTCCGGAGTCTCACCACTTTTTACATTTTAGTTGTTTCTAGTTCTCTTTTGGGAATGTAGATGTTATTGGTTTTGTATTTTTTATTTTTTTCTCTCACCCCCAATTTAATGTTGTGTTATAAGCATTTATTTTACCTTTAATGGTAATGTGTTGTACTGGCCCATGGTAGTGTAGGAGAGGGGGAATGTCACAGGCTTCTGGAGAGTACCCAGCAGGGGTCTGCTTCTCCAACTGAGTAAAGATTACCTACCAGTTAATAAATGGGAATAGGATATTTTATCTCCCTATTTATTATGCCATCCTTACAAGTGAGAACAGTAATGAATTGGAAATAAAATAGGCTTAAGTTATACAAATATATTTGCATAATATATTTTGTTTAAATGAATAAATACTATTAGATGCTTCTCTTCACCAACCACTTACATACTGTGTAATAAACTGCTCAAATGGATAAACTCAACAGATGTTCATATCAGGTTTAATGTTATGTTTTCATAATTATACACAATTTTTAAATATTAAAATTTGATAAATCATTTTTTTACCTTCTCTTCCCCATTCCCTCCCTCTCACCCACTCCCACCACAATAAAACTAGTGCCAAAGAATGTATATATTGAGCCTTAAACTTGTAGTGTGCTAGATGTGTTAATATATGCTTCCTTTGGTAATATTTGTCTTTTAACATTTAAAAAAACATATTTTAAATGCAAAAAATCTCCAAGAAAATTTTAAAAATCTGTTAAATAAATAATACACATAAAATGGTTAAGATGGTAAATTTTATGCTATGTGTATTTTAGCACAATAAAAAATTAATAAATACATTTTTAAAAAGACACATTGTAGACATGCACAATTTCATCTTTGTAATCCAGTTTTAATGAATTGAAAATCATTTTTTCTGTTTAATCCTTAATTCATCTGGTAGCATTTGACTGAAGGAAATAAAATTTAACCTGAAAGTAAAAAATGTGCAGCAATGAAAGGAGGTGTTGTTTCTCCACTAACATGGGAGGCATCCATGTTCTGTTTTTAAAAATGATTGCAGCTATTTATAGTAAAGCATCTCCTGGCCTTGGGAGTTTCTAGTCTCCCTGGTTTGCTGCCTGCCACAAGATGGCTGTTCTGTCTTTTAGAGTTGCCTCTTTCCTAGGTTTATGGCCTCCCACTATCAGCCTGGACCATTACTACCCATCTTTTGACATTCTTAGTTGTGGATCTGGAGAAATAGAGACTCTCTTTTTTGATAGCAGTGATAATTGAGATATTGCATCAAGAGTATCAACAATGGCTTTTATGTATGGATTTTGAAAGTCAGTCTCATTACTTCATAGTTAACTGATATGAACATCCATAGACTCTGATGAAAACATTGATAGCAGTTGATATAATAATCACAGACACTACTATGCAGCCTTTGTTTTTTTTCCTGTGCCAATGCTCTGAAGACCTTTCATCATTTGAAACTTTCCCTTTTAGATTTGTAGACTGCATAGCTTTGATCAGATGTCATTAAAGCCTTCAGCTATGTGCTGTGTTTTACAACCTATTGTTTCCTTTCGTATGAATTCAGTCTCCTGAGTGTAACATCTGATTTCTTCCTCCCTACCCACACTTAGTCCTCCTCTTTTTACTGTATAAAGCATGCCATAGGACTAAGGAGGCGTTGCTGTTCTAGCCACTCTGACATTCAGTGTGACTTGAATAGTGTGGCTGAAAAAAGTAATCTTTTTTTTTTTTTTTTTTATTATTATACTTTAAGTTCTAGGGTACATGTGCATAACGTGCAGGTTTGTTACATATGTATACCTGTGCCATGTTGGTGTGCTGCACCCATCAACTCGTCAGCACCCATCAATTCATCATTTATATCAGGTATAACTCCCCAATGCAATCATCCCTCCCCCCTCCCCCCTCCCCATGATAGGCACCAGTGTGTGATGTTCCCCTTCCCCAGTCCAAGTGAACTCATTGTTCAGTTCCCACCTATGAGTGAGAACATGCGGTGTTTGGTTTTCTGTTCTTGTGATAGTTTGCTAAGAATGATGGTTTCCAGCTGCATCCATGTCCCTACAAAGGACGCAAACTCATCCTTTTTTATGGCTGCATAGTATTCCATGGTGTATATGTGCCACGTTTTCTTAATCCAGTCTGTCACTGATGGACATTTGGGTTGATTCCAAGTCTTTGCTATTGTGAATAGTGCCGCAATAAACACACGTGTGCATGTGTCTTTGTAGTAGAATAATTTATAATCCTTTGGGTATATACCCAGTAGTGGGATGGCTGGGTCATATGGTACATCTAGTTCTAGATCCTTGAGGAATTGCCATACTGTTTTCCATAATGGTTGAACTAGTTTACAATCCCACCAACAGTGTAAAAGTGTTCCTATTTCTCCACATCCTCTCCAACACCTGTTGTTTCCTGATTTTTTAATGATTGCCGTTCTAACTGGTGTGAGATGGTATCTCATTGTGGTTTTGATTTGCATTTCTCTGATGGTGAGTGATGATGAGCATGTTTTCATGTGCCTGTTGGCTGTATGAATGTCTTCTTTTGAGAAGTGTCTGTTCATATCCTTTCCCCACTTTTTGATGTGGTTGTTTGTTTTTTTCTTGTATATTTGTTTGAGTTCTTTGTAGATTCTGGATATTAGCCCTTTGTCAGATGAGTAGATTGCAAAAATTTTCTCCCATTCTGTAGGTTGCCTGTTCACTCTGATGGTAGTTTCTTTTGCTGTGCAGAAGCTCTTTAGTTTAATTAGATCCCACTTGTCAATTTTGGCTTTTGCTGCCGTTGCTTTTGGTGTTTTAGACATGAAGTCCTTGCCCATGCCTATGTCCTGAATGGTACTACCTAGATTTTCTTCTAGGGTTTTGATGGTATTAGGTCTAACATTTAAGTCTCTAATCCATCTTGAATTAATCTTCGTATAAGGAGTAAGGAAAGGATCCAGTTTCAGCTTTCTACTTATGGCTAGCCAATTTTCCCAGCACCATTTATTAAATAGGGAATCCTTTTCCTATTTCTTGTTTCTCTCAGGTTTGTCCAAGATCAGATGGCTGTAGATGTGTGGTATTATTTCTGAGGACTCTGTTCTGTTCCATTGGTCTCTATCTCTGTTTTGGTACCAGTACCATGCTGTTTTGGTTACTGTAGCCTTGTAGTATAGTTTGAAGTCAGGTAGCGTGACGCCTCCGGCTTTGTCCTTTTGACTTAGGATTGTCTTGGCAATGCGGGCTCTTTTTTGGTTTCATATGAACTTTAAAGCAGTTTTTTCCAATTCTGTGAAGAAACTCATTGGTAGCTTGATGGGGATGGCATTGAATCTATAAATAACCTTGGGCAGTATGGCCATTTTCACGATATTGATTCTTCCTATCCATGAGCATGGTATGTTCTTCCATTTGTTTGTGTCCTCTTTGATTTCACTGAGCAGTGGTTTGTAGTTCTCCTTGAAGAGGTCCTTTACATGTCTTATAAGTTGGATTCCTAGGTATTTTATTCTCTTTGAAGCAATTGTGAATGGAAGTTCATTCCTGATTTGGCTCTCTGCTTGTCTGTTACTGGTGTATAAGAATGCTTATGATTTTTGCACATTAATTTTGTATCCTGAGACTTTGCTGAGGTTGCTTATCAGCTTAAGAAGATTTTGGGCTGAGACGATGGGGTTTTCTAAATATACAATCATGTCATCTGCAAACAGGGACAGTTTGACTTCTTCTTTTCCTAACTGAATACCCTTTATTTCTTTCTCTTGCCTGATTGCCCTAGCCAGAACTTCCAACACTATGTTGAATAGGAGTGGTGAGAGAGGGCATCCCTATCTTGTGCCAGTTTTCAAAGGGAATTTTTCCAGTTTTTGCCCATTCAGTATGATATTGGCTGTGGGTTTGTCATAAATAGCTCTTATTATTTTGAGGTACGTTCCATCAATACCGAATTTATTGAGCGTTTTTAGCATGAAGGGCTGTTGAATTTTGTCCAAAGCCTTTTCTCCATCTATTGAGATAATCATGTGGTTCTTGTCTTTGGTTCTGTTTATATGCTGGATTACATTTATTGATTTGCGAATGTTGAACCAGCCTTGCATCCCAGGGATGAAGCCCACTTGATCATGGTGGATAAGCTTTTTGATGTGCTGCTGAATCCGGTTTGCCAGTATTTTATTGAAAAAAGCAATCTTAAGAAGAATTTGGTCTGACAGTTTGTTCTTGAGATTGGTGGTAGATTAGATGTTACCACTGTTTTACATTTGTCTCATTTTATAGTGAACTGTCAAACTTATCATCACCTTATCAACACACTGTGTTGTTAGCTTCAGTACATTACTAAATGTTTACCTATCATCTAGGGATAGTTTAGCTCATAATGGGTCAAATGGATAGGCAAAGGATGGACAGATACAGAACTAGCTGTGTTTTTCCTACTCAGGGGTTAGACTGGAGCCCAGTTTTTAATGACAGAGAGAATCCTAGCATTTTACAAAATTTATCTGCTATAGGTTTGTTCCTGACCTTGGCATTGCTCACACTAATTGCTGATAAGTGGTCCTGTACTGATTAAATAAATATGTTTGTTTTTAGTGTCTTATCTGGGTACAATAATTTACTGTCCCAAGGATTTTCTGTAATGCTAACCAAAATATTAAGGTAGAATACCTACCCATAGGACCAAAACTATAGGTTAAGATTAAAAACTAATTTCTTTGAATGTAGTTGTATAAAATACAATACATAAAATTGAAAAAGTAAATTACCTTTTTAGTACTTTATGATGGGCAGTCCAATTGTGTAAGTTACCTTGGCGATCCTGATGGTTGGCCCATAACAATTGCATAAAATATTTGTGGAATTTGATTCCCCTTGTAAAGGCCTATGTGTGTAAGATGTGTGAGAAACATAATTATACAAAAAACATTTTTAAGGTCTTCTTTAGAAAGAATACTTTTTTGGGGGGACCAGATTGCTGAGCAGGCGACCTGTAGCTAGAAAGGAGAGAAACCTTCCATGTGGCATCTAAAAACTTTTAATTCTATTTCATGCCCCACCCCACTGTTGATAGTGGAATGTAGGGATTTTAAAGACAGGATCGTTCCTTTGAGATGAAATAAGCTCAAAAGGCAGTTAGACTGAAACGGGATGATTGCTCTCAATCCCCATACACTCAAGTTTATATAGACATATGTTTATATTTGCATATATGTATTTGTGTATGTTTTTGCATTATTTAAAGAAATGCATTGATAGGTTTCTGGGAGGAAGTCTTGGGATTGAATGTAGCAATTCTTAGAATGCCTGCAGTGTGTAAGGCAGGCTAAAGGGTTGGAAGGAATATAAAAATGATGAAAACAGCTTACCCTCAAGAATCTTAAAATTCAGGAAGAACTAGTGATTGAAAGGGGATGATATATAAATAACTCTAGCAAAAGGCAGATATGATACAATAGGAGACAGAGTGTGGAGGTTTGGAGAATTGAGAGATATCATGTTGGGATTATTAGGAAATTCTTCATGGAGGTTGTTTACATTTGACATGAGCTTTGAAAGATTGTTAGGAAGAGAGAGCAACAGGCAGAGGGAAGAACATTAAAAGAATGGAAACTGTAAGGCATATTTTGGCAATTGTCCAATTTAACTGAAGTATAGGACAATAATGGAGTATAAACCAATAAAGATAATATTGAGAGGGCCTTAAATTTCGTGATAAACACTGGATTGTTTCTGATTTTGAGTACGAAAGTATACTTCATTTTAGTAAGATGAAATCCTGGCTACAGTACGTAAGATGGATTGAAGGGAGGTGAGGTTAGAAAAAGAGAAACTAGCTAAGAAGCTATGAGAGAGAGATAATTGGAGCTTGATATAGAGTCCTATTTATAAAGGTAGATTAGCCAGCATCTGCTTCTCAAAGAATGATTGAAATACTTTTTTACTTTGCTTTTGAACAAATAGCCTTACCAAACTCCAAGGTCTGCTGTATCAGATTCATTTATTTATTCACTCAGTGAGTTTTTATTGAGCAGTCACTGTATGTCCAGCACTAGAGCTATAGTAAGAAACAAAACGGAATGTCCTGCCATCACATATAATCATTTCAAACATATATGGTGCTTTATCAATAAAAGGTATTAGTATGATTGTTAGTAATTATCACTACCACTGCTTTATGTTAACCAAAAGCCTAAAATATTATTTTGCCAACCCTATATTTTATCTCCTAGAAGATTTTTAAAAAGTAATGATTAGGCTTTAAACTTTATAGCATTTAAAGATTTAAAGATTTAATAATTTGTTTTTAATGATAAATAGCATTTATAACAATTATAAAAGGGATAATATATAAAATGAACACAAAAGAAGCAAATATCTATTTCACATATATTTGTGGTTTATGGATATTGCATTGCATCTAACAAGTCCCCCCAGTTCCATCTCCCCCACTTCCAGTCGGTAGATGTTGGTGACAGGACCCCTTTCCCAGAAGCAGTAGCTCTCAAACTATATTAGAAAACTGCCACTCCTGATTATTCTGATTCAACAGGTTGGGATTGGGCCCGAAAGGTTTGTATGCTTAACACACAGACTCTGAGAGAGATGAAATATAGCAAGAATATATACATATACACACACACACGTACACACACACATATATATGTGTATATATATATATATTTACCATTTTCTCTGCTTCTTAACTACTAACCTGTTCAAGTCACACATTATTATTCTACAGAATAGATACTAGTTCATTGTCCCTATGTTTTCTCACCACACCTTAGGACCTTTATTGCTTTAGTATTGTAGACTTTTAATTTCTGGAACTGATGCTAGAAGGAAAGCAATCCTTTTTTCATAGTTGATTTAAAAACATCTAAGGAAAGATCAATTTGAGGTTCTTTGATTCTTCTGATCTTTGGAAAGTTTAAAAGTGGTTTGTATAATCATAGTTTCTTGCAGTGATACAAAATAGAGTCTTCTTTTCTGCAAGCTCTTATCCATTGCTTTCAGAAAACTAGGACTTTTTCTCTTCATCCGCAGCTGTGGACTAAGGTCTTCACCTTGGTTAAAAAGTCCCTTTTAAATGACAACCAAATAGTCCAGGACTTATTGAGAGTGTTTTTGCTTTAAAAAGTTGGTTTTTATTGTTATCCCCTTTGTGATCATACTTCTGAGTTCTTAGAGTTGTTCACAGAGTTTAGGTCCTCTTTGGCCCCATCTCTTTGTTGATTTAAAGAGGCGTCAAAAAATGAATTTGATATTTATTTTGTACAACCAGGCTGTTTTGAGTTCCCTGAAAACCAAGTAGAAGCCAATCAAGATCTATAAGGGGCTGAAGGGTTACCCTTCAAACCCATTTCCAAAGACTAAGGATTGAGAATTTTAGAAATTGAGAATTGTCTTCAAAACAAAAGCAAATCAAAAGCAGATTGTGGATTTGAAATTAGAACTCTTATTTTCGTTAGATGAAAAATTGTGTCTCCAGACTAAAATAGCCAACAGTGACCTTGTTAGATTTGTGATTTGCTGCTCAAGAACCGTCAGCATTAGGCGTTTCTTTCCATTCCCACTTCTCCATTATTTTCATTTTCTCCTCTTTCTGAATTCTACTTTTGAATGTTGAAGTAATTTTAGAGTTTCTGGAGTGTATCAAATCTTCTTTATAGTGAAAGCCTAACTTTGGTAGGCCGAGGTGGGCAGATCACCTGAGGTCAGGAGTTTGAGATGAGCCTGGCCAACATGGTGAAACCTCGTCTCTACTAAAAAATTACAAAAAAAAAAAAAAAAAAAAAAAAAAAATTAGCTGGGTGTGGTGGTGGGCACCTATAATCCCAACTACTCAGGAGGCTGAGCCAGGAGAATCACATGAACCCAGGAGGCAGAGGTTGCAGTGAGCCAAGATTGTGCCACTGTGCTCCAGCCCGGGCAACAAGGGCAAAACTCCATCTAAAAAAATAAAAAAGAAGAAAGAAAACCTATTTATCTGGTTTTCATATTATGCTGTTTTTGCCACATACAAATGTATGTGCAAGTAAAATAGAATAAAGAAGGTTATAATGGGGAATTCTTTTAGGAATTGATATCCAGGAGGTACTTTTGGCCTTGAGGCAGGATGTTGAAGTAGAAAGGTTTCTTTATCAAACCTGCTTTCCCTAGTCAGCTCTCTCTTCTTTCCTGGCGTTCTATCCCTCTTTTCTTTCAGAGGAGAAAGTGGAGCTGGGCTGGGGGATGCTAAATTTGTGGTAATGGAAGACTGTCCCTATAGAGTGTTGGCATTCCTCAAACTGGATTGGAATATGTATTCACTGCTAAAGTATGGTCACAGCAGCCTTTTTATTTCCAGTTTACAGGAGAACTGTGCTAGTAACGTTTTCCCAATTTAAAATTTTCCTATGATCTTACTTTTAAAATATCAACTTTATTGATATTGTAATTCATATGTCATACAAGTCACTTATTAAAATGTGTATAGTTCAGTGGCTTTTCTTCTATTGGCAGTTGCATAGCCATCACCACTGTCAGTTTTAGAACACTTTCATCACCCCCAAAAGAAACCCTACAGCTATTAGTGGTCACTCCCCGTTTCTCCTTTCCACAGCTCCTGGCAACCTTTAATCTTTCTGTCTCTGTAGATTTACCTATTCTAGACATTTTATATAAACATTATTCAAGATATGGTCTTTTGTAGTGGTTTCTTTCACTTAGCATAGTCTTTTCAAGGCTTATCCATGTTCGTACTATGTAACAATACTGCATTCTTCTCTTGCAATTTTTTTTTTTTTTTGCTATTTTTGCAATTATAGAGCAAAGAAATGGTCATTCTCTCATCAACAAAAAGATGAGCTTCCAGTGGTTTTAAAAATACCATGCCTTAATGATGTAAGAGTAGAAAAAAGAACCAGAGTAACTTATGTTAGAACTTAATAGAGATATTTTAAATTTAGAATAAATATTTACAAGATGGATAAATTCTATGTTCATTCATGATAGTTTCATTCAAAGGATGTTTCCTATTTCAGATCTTCATACCATCAAAACCTGAAACGTGGAATTAAAATTTGAGTTTGCTGTGTTTCCATTTTTATTGAAAAATTTAATGGAGCGTTTCAGTCTCCCTTTATTCTTTCCAAAGCATAAAATAACTTGAAAATATAGAGGAAAATTAAAAAGGTTGTTTAGACCCAGATGGTAAATAGTGAGCACTATTTATCGTAATATAATGAGAGTCAAATTGAATGCTAAAGGGATACAGTTTTTAATTACAATAGAATATGTTGAAGTCGCATAAGAACTGTTATTTCCAAGATTTTAAAATAGGTTGCCCACATATATTGTTACTTAAACTAAATTCTACTAAGAAGAAGAGTACATTCTCCTGAATTATAGTAATATGCTTTTACTTGAGATCATTTTGGAAAAACCTGTCTTAGCCTGTGGTTTCAAACATTGGACTCAGACTTGGAATCCCCTGTTACTATTTCCTGCCCATAAGGCTCTATAGGATAGTGGCTTCAGTCCCACTGTCTGCTTGCCTTTCTCTTTGATTTCTGCTCCAGGAAGATACTTACCTCAGTTCTGAGTCTGACTCATCTTATGGATTTTTTCTTTTACTATTTTCTCTTGTGTTTGGAGCTATAGGGATTTGATTAAAGATAAGGTTCCATATATTGACCTCAGAATGTTATAAGCAAAAATACAAAAAATGATTTCAAATTCTTTTTGTATTTATACCTTTAAGGAATATCTTCTTTTGATTAAATATATAAGCATTATATGTATTGGATATATCAGTAGAGATATTGTTTATAGATTTTCATGTCATTTTTCTATAGGTAATAGTCATAATTGATGTTATGAGCTTTTTAAAGAAGAAAGGGAAACTCTTCAATTTGATGGTGATAACATATGGTATGCCTTGATACAGAGACTAGAGAAATATTATGAAAACTTTATTATTTAGGCCGAGCGCGGTGGCTCACGCCTGTAAGCCCAGCACTTTGGGAGGCCGAGGCGGGCAGATCATGAGGTCGGGAGATCAAGACCATCCTGGCTAATACAGTGAAACCCCGTCTCTACTAAAAATACAAAAAATTAGCTGGGTACGGTGACAGGTTCCTGTAATCCCAGCTACTCAGGAGGCTGAAGCAGGGGAATCGCTTGAACCTGGGAGGCAGAGGTTGTAGTGAGCCAAGATCTTGCCACTGCACTCCAGCCTGGGCTACAAAGTGAGACTCCATCTTGAAAAAAGAAAAAGAAAACTTTATTATTCAAGATAATGTGATCAAGTGAGTGAGAACTTCCATCTAAGACAGTCTAGCAAAATTTTCTGGTTATTTTTTCCCATTTAATTTTACAGAGTGTGTTGATTTGCTTTTTTATAATAAGCAAAATTTAAAAGTTTGCTTTTCGACAATTTTTGTTTTTTTTTGAGACAGAGTCTCGCTCTGTGGCCCAGGTTGGAGTACAGTGGCCGGATCTCAGCTCACTGCAAGCTCCGCCTCCCGGGTTTACGCCATTCTCCTGCCTCAGCCTCCCGAGTAGCTGGGACCACAGGCACCCACCACCTCGCCCAGCTAGTTTTTTGTATTTTTTAGTAGGGACGGGGTTTCACCGTGTTAGCCAGGATGGTCTCGATCTCCTGACCTTGTGATCCGCCCTTCTCGGCCTCCCAAAGTGCTGGGATTACAGGCTTGAGCCACCACACCCGGCCGACTCTTATTTTTAAGTAGACCAAACTATCATATGTAAATAAGCTAATTAATACAACCAGTAACAGTGGTTCAAGGGAATAATCAATAGCTGCTAGATTTAGACTTGTAAAGTCTAAAGTTTGATTTCTGTGTCCTTTTCCTCAGTAAATATCACTCTAGGTAGCACTTGAAGTTCCTATTAGGATTTCACCCACTCCCTGCCCCATTTTCTCAAGATGTCCTGTTTTTAAAGAGAAAATTAAGAGGATTATTAAAAACTTTGAATCACTATTTAGATTTATATCAACAAGATAAGTTTTGTCTGATTTTGAGTTTCATGTAAATGTAATCATACCATGCAACTCTTTCCCTGTATGGATTCTTTTGCTGATCATTGTGTCTGTGAGATTCATTCAAGTCATTGCATTCTCATTTTTTTTTTTTTTTTTTTTGAGGCGGAGTCTCGCTCTGTCGCCAGGACTGGAGTGCAGTGACCGGATCTCAGCTCACTGCAAGCTCCGCCTCCTGGGTTTACGCCATTCTCCTGCCTCAGCCTCCCGAGTAGCTGGGACTACAGGCGCCCGCCACCTCGCCCGGCTAGTTTTTGTATTTTTAGTAGAGACGGGGTTTCACCCTGTTAGCCAGGATGGTCTCGATCTCCTGACCTCGTGATCCGCCCGTCTCGGCCTCCCAAGTGCTGGGATTACAGGCGTGAGCCACCGCGCCCGGCCGCATTCTCATTTTTTATTGCTGAACATTTTTCTGTTGTCTGTCTACATATGCCATACTTTATTTTTTTATTCTGCTGTTAGTGGACATTTGCGTAGTTTCAGGCTCAGGGCTTCAATGAGTAAAGCTGCTATTATAAATATATGGCATTGTCATGAAGAAAAATATCCTAGTGAGTATATAAACTAATATTTTTCTTATTCTGTGCTAATCAAGATTACAGAATGTCCTTGCAGTTGAGAGGTTATCTTTAAATGAGTAAATTTAATTAGCCTGAAACAATATTGACTACTATGTGACAAAAGCTCTTTCAGCCAAGGTGGTTTGCTCTGTTCTTACTGTTTTGTACCTAGTTTTAAAAAGAAAGGATTGAATACCTAAAATAAGAATTATTACTTAACAGAAAGCAGTAGTAAGATAATAATAACTTTACTTTGTTAGTTAAATAACCATATACTACAATGCCCACAAGCCTAAAAGAAGAAACCCGCCAAAGCTGTAATAGCTTTTTAACACTTGCTTATTATTAAAGTAACTGTGATGATAAAGAATGTGTAGGTTGTAGCAGAAAACTGTATTTTAGGTTCTGTTACAGGCTTGTAGTAAATTGAAAACATTTTTTTTCTTCATGGAATTTCTTTTTGCAATGTTTTTGCAATCATTTGAAGCTTTATTGCAAGTGAGGCAATAAAAAGGGAAGAAATCCAATTGCTTTATGTGCAAAGCTTTCATTTCCTAGTTAATGAAAGAAAGGCTTTTGTTCAGTAAGCCTGCATGCTTTATAGTTCTTCTTAGTAAATTAGAAATTTCCTTAAATAGAAAATTAGGAAAATACTTCCTCAATATATACACTTTGATAGAAGATGGTTTTACTAAATTAAAGCTTATACTTAAGAATGTTGCAGCCCAGGTGGAAGGGTCAACAATTAGATTACATGGGTCACTGAAAGTAATAAAAATAGCAAGCATATACTTTGTGCTTAATGTTTGTGAGGCATTGTTCTAAGCTCTTTAAATATATTATTTCCTAGTCCTCACAATAGTTATATCAGGTTGATGCCATTATTATTCTCATTTATGATGAGAACCTGAGAGACAGAAGTTTGGCAATTTATTCATGGTCACACAGCTGTTGAGTAGTGGCCATGCTGAGAATTGAATATGATCAGTCTGCCTTCAGAATATGTATCCTTAACCAGTATGCTATATGGCTTTTCAGTCTATTTCTGTAACATCCAAAAATAGGAAGGGGAATGAAAGCAGCAAGAAAAGGTAAGGGCAAAGGATCTCAACTCTGTTTCTTTGATTTTCTGCAGTTTGAACATGATGTACTTGGGTATAATTTTTTGGCCTTTTATCTTAGTTGATGTTCTCTGAGCTTCCTGGATGTGTGGTTTTGTATCCAACATTAATTTTGGGGAAGTTCTGTCATATTGTTTCAGATATTTCTTACGTTCCATTCCTTCTTCTCCATCTGGTATTTCCATCACATGTATGTTACACTTTTTAAGTTGTCCCACAGTTCTTGGATATTCTTTTCCATTTCTTCAGTGTTTTTTTTTTTTTTTTTGTTGTTCCTTTGCTTTTCTGTTTTGGAAGTTTGTATTGATATATCCTGAAGCACAGAGATTCTTTCCTCAGCTATGTCCAGTCTACTAATGAGCCCATCAAAAGCATTCTTCAATTCTGATCTCTTTATTTCTTTTTGAATCTTTCTTAGAATTTTCATCTGTTTATATTACTATCTACTCTTGCATGTTGTCTACTTTTTCTGTCAGAGCCCTTAGCATACTAATGATAGCTGTTTTAAATTCACAGTCTGATAATTCCAACATATCTGCCATAATTGAGTATGGTTATGATGCTTGATCTTTCTCTTCAAACTGTGTTTTTTACCTTTTAGTATGTTTGTAATGTTTTAATGAAAGCTAGACATGATGTACTGGGTAAAAGGAACTCAGATAAATAGGACTTTATTAATATCTTGGGGGAGAGGAAGTGTTCTATAATCCTGTGATTAGGTCTCAGTCTTTTAATGAGCCTGGGCCCCTGGGTTATATACTTCACAAGTGCCTTTATCCTGCACCCCTTAGGTGAGACAGGATGGCTGGAGGGGACTAGAATTGGGTATTTTACTTCCTCTAGGTAGGTTACACTCTAATAAAACTTCTAGCAGGTCAGGCTCTGGTAAAATAGTTTCTCTTTAGGGCAGGCCTTGTTAAAAAGAACAGAATGTTCCATCATATTTCAAAATACAGTTTTCTGTTGGTATTCATGGGGGATTGGTTCTAGGACCTCCTGCAGTTACCATAAACCACAGATGCTCAAGTCTCTTATATAAAGTGTCATATTTGTGTTTAACCTATGTGCATCCTCCCATATACTTTAAATAATCTCTAGATTACTTATAATACATAATACAATGTAAATGCTATGCAGATTGTTAGGCTGTTTTTTAATTTGTATTTTTTGTTGTATTTTTTATTTTTATTATTTTGGATATTTATAGTCTGTGGTTGGTTGAATTCATGCATGTGGAACCCACAGATAGAGAGCCAACCATAGTTATTTTTCAGTTCCCCCTGCCAGAACCCAAGGTTTTTTTTTTTTTTTTTTTTTTTTTTTTTCCAGTCTTCACTGTAGGAACCTGCTTGAGATCCTGGAGGTAAAACTCAGAAGGGTGAGGGCCACCTTATGAGTGGATCCCCTAGAGTTTTTATCTCTGAGACCTGTCCGTATTTGAGCTTCCAGCAGTTCATCAATTATAGTTCAGGTTTTCCTACCTTGGGACTGGGTTTCTATCCCCATAAGTTGATTCTGTGTATCTGCCTGTCTCTCTTGTTTTCAGGGCTACAGTTTGCCTTATGACTTCACTTCTTTGATAGACTTAAAAAGAGGTGTTTATTTTCCAGTTTGTTCAGCTTTTTACTTGTTAAAACAGAATGGTGGCTTGCAAGCTCCCTGCTTGCTGGACCAGAAGTAGAAAGTCTTGTAATACGAATCTTAATTATTATTTCAGCAGTCATAATGTCAATATGATAGCTATTACTATTCTTATTTTACTGATCAAAAGCTTAGGCTCACAGGGCTAGCTACATAATTTGCAGGCCTAGTGCAAAATGAAAATTAGAGACCTCTTGTTTGGAAAACAAGAATAAAAAGTACCATTAAAGGTACTAAAATATAAAGCTTTTTTTTCTTCCACAGTCTCTGTACTTATGAAGGTGTGTTTTTGTTACTTAATGTTGTTTTAAATCAAGAAAAATTAAATTTTACATTCTTAATATGAATTTTATTATTTATATTATGCAGTGAAGTTTTAATTGCAAACATAAGAGCATTTAACCCATAAATGGAATCAATGAAGGGGTACACTTCATATTCTTAGCTTGCACATGCATATGTCACTTGTTCTTAGCAGAGCAGTGGAAACATGCAGAAACTAACTTTACTGTTTTTATTTCACTTCTTGATACACATATTTTCTATCAATTCTCTCTACCTTCAGTTTACCGATAACAAAAGAAAAAAGAACTGTCGGCTGCCCTATCTTTCTTCTTTCTCTGTCATCACTTTCAATGTATGTGTTGGCTAACACGGGGAAGTGACATGAGTAAGATAGGATAGAATATTTTGGTCTTCCTTGTTTCTTAGAACACCGTTGCCTTCTTTCTGCTTTTGAAGCAAGTTCTAGTAGGAACAGAAAGCATAGTCTCTTGCAGCTGTCAGTACCCCTACTCACCCTGTCTTAGAGCTAGTATACTTGTGTTCACTTGCAGTCTTGTACTGGAACTCTGTGCTCATGGAGCATCATGAGCGCTATATGCAGATGTACAGCAAGGAACAGTGGGGACACACATATTGCACATATATCCTGTGCTTAAACTTATGTCCCATCGGATTTACAAAATAGATATTCAAAGAGAAAATTATTACAAATTTCAAGATGGCCATAGGAAAATATTAAATGTAACATTGGGGCGCTGTGAGACTGCATAGGTTGCAAACCTATGAAGCCAGCCATGTTCAGAGATACTAAGTGACTTGTTCAAAGTCACCCAGCTGGGAAGTATCCATGCTGGGGTTAAAACTCAGGTGTTTGGCTAATTTTTTTTTCTTTCGTAGTTTTGCTAATAAGTGGTATTATTAAAAAAAAAAAAAACTACTTTGTTTTTTCCTTCTCTGCAGACCTCCAGAATACTGTGTAAAAACAAGAATAACAATAGTGAGATGAGTGTTAAAGATACAGTTGTAGGTATAGCCACTCCTGTTGGGTTTACTGCTTTTAAAAAATCTTGCTAATTCGCTACTGAGGGGTGACTGGGCATTTGCATGCAATCCATAGAGTCTTACAAACAGGAGCTTTCCATTGTCAAGAGAGGAACCTATTAATGACAATTTTAGCAGTACTGTAGCCAATTCCTGTCTAAAGTTAAAGGCTCTAAGTATAATTATGATGGGTATTTCAAATGGGATACTTGTAAGAGTGAAAGCAGGCACTATTAAACAGTTAAGTTGGAATAACAGGCATCAGCTGGAGTTATTTTGAGCAATCCGGGACTTGTGTTCACCTGCCTCATCATTCACACACATGCTAAGCCAAATAAGCATGCCAATCCTGTGTGTCCCCAGAAAACTGCTATTTTCTAACTCCATCATTACACTGATCCACACTGAACCAGATTATGTTTGTGTCCATTTGCATAACTAGAGTATGAATTTAAGATTAGGAAACATGTGTTCTTCATTTTTGTATCCCTAGTGCTTACTAGTCCTGGTATGTAACTATAAAATGTACTACTGCAACCACTACCAGCTACCATTTAAGAAGCACTCATGTGCCAGCTACTGTGAAAGGTACTCTCTTTAAATTATTTTGCTTAATTCTCATGAAAATCCTGCAAAGTATTGTTTTAAGGAAACTTACCAGTGTAACCATTCAGTATTTGGGATGAATAATAAGAAACTTTTTAGAATCATATATAAAGCACTCTAGGTCATTCTTTGAGAAATGCTACAAACTAGGGAACCAGGAGATTAGAGATGGGCTCACATCTTAATTTTCAGAAGGAAAATGTAATGGATTATGAATGCTGTATCATTAAGCTTGACATGGATTTTATGCAAAATTCAAATAGATTTTTCTTTTTTTTTTTAACAACTTTCTTCTTTTCCATAATCTTACCAGCATTCACTGGTTGTCTGTCATGGATTCTTTAAGAACAGTTCCTGGGTGGCATGGTGGCTCATGCCTGTTATCCTAGCACTTTGGGAGGCCGAGGCAGGTGGATTGCTTGAGCTTAGGAGTTCAAAGCCAGTCTGGGCAACATGGTGAAATTTCATCTCTGCAAAAAATTAGCTGGGCATGGGTGGCTTGTACCTGTAGTCCCAGCTACCTGGGAGGCTGAGGTGGAAGGATCACCTGAGCCTGGGAGGTCAAGGCTTCAGTAAGCGGTGATTGTGCCACCATACTCCAGCCTGGGTGACAGAGTGAGGCTCTGTCTCAAACCCCAACAAAACAAAACAAAAATTAGCTGGGCATGGTGGTACATGCCTACAGTCCCAGCTACTTGGGAGGCTGAGGTAGGAGGATTGCCTGAGCCCAGCAGATCGAGGCTGCAGTGAGCTGTGATCTTGCCACTGCACTCCAGCCTGGGGAACAGAGTGAAACCGTGGCTCAAAAAACAAACAAACAAACAAACAAAAACAAACCACAGTTCCTATCAGACTAAGCTTGCTTATTGGCCAAGATTCTTAAATATGCTTCTGGTCAAGATGTAGACAGTGGGCCTGATGATCAGATATTAAGGTAGATTATGAACCGGATAGACAGCTATCCAATTAATAGAATTGATGTCAGTTTAGAGGAAGTTCTCTGCTTTCTTCAGGGGTCAATACTGGACTTCATTCTTTTCAGCATTTTTGTTAACTGTGGATATCTGTGCCATATTCAGATTTTCAAATGACCAAGCAGTAAAGATTAGTTGAGATATCAAATGACAGAATAAATCCCTGAGATAGTGTTAAAATAAATGCCAACAAATTGGATAAATGTAAAATTCTGAAGCAAATGTACCCAAACTCAACTGTCCTGAATATAGCACAAAAGAAAATGTCATTGAATTTTAGATGACCAAAGGTCTGGTATGAATTAATGGTCTTCTTTTGCTTTGGAGAAGGTCAGCTCTACAAATTTATTCCTCCTTTTGTTTTCTGCATGGCTGTAGCATAGAGAGTGTGGATAAATGGGTAGATGTTACAAATTGTCTGAAGAGGACCCTTTCTAATACTTGTAATTGTCTGAATGTAAAATATGCTGTATCATCATATGTGGTGATTCCATAACACTGGAAGATTTTCTTACAGAGAGAATGAATGTGTAAGAGAGATGTTACAGTAGTGTTTTGTGTATCACATAATGGAGTCACTAAATGTCTTCAAGACTGCTTCTACTTCTGAAATTTATGTAAATCCTTGATAACTTCTCCAGCCCAGTGAAATATTGTTTCGGACAGTAGTGTCCATAGGCCTTACAGAGAACATTTACTGGAAGATGTCCATATGATTGGGGAAATAAAATGTAGATTGTAATAAATTAAACCCTAAAAATACAATTTAAGAAAGAATATTAAATTCAAAAAGAGTACTCTATTTGTTGACAGCTTTAATTTGAAAAAGATCTATATGATAAAGAATGGTAAACAGGAGAAAAACTAAAGATTTTGAATAAATAAGATATTGGGAATAAACAAGAATTATATATAAGATTTTTTCTCACATAAAATAGTTTTAAGGTTGTATATAATTCAGTTTTGAAAGCATACAAATATAAACATAGTAATTATAGCTATCAATTTATATAGGAATATAAGACTGATTTTTATTAATGTATTTATAGCATATGGTCAAAAGACTTTGAGTAAACAACTAACGTAGATAATATAGTGGATAATATTAACTTATGAATTTTTTACTGAAAATTTTAGTAAAGGTTAAACCTACTATGAAGATTTCAGTAGGTAATCAGATGGGAGAGTATTCTGGGAATTATGTGTTGTTGAGTAACTTGTTAGAATTTTCTTGATATATTTCAAATATCAAGTACTACTGAGGCAGTAGATTAGTTTTTTCCTAAATATTGCTCTCACCACATCACAGTCACAAAGCTTTCACCTACAACAATGGTGATCAAATCTTTCTTCCCCAGTGCAGTGCATATGCACAACACACTTCTCCAGGAGTAATATTTTTTCTTTTCACCCTTTGAAAAACAGTGACATATATGAATGCTAGCTCTAGTTGGCTATTTATTTAGGTCCTTCCATGTTGTGGAAATAGAATAAAAATCTTCAGATTTATCTTTTATTCCTTACATGTAGAACTACAGGTCAGTCAGATACATCCACCATCTAGCACCTTTCCCACTCAGTGTTCTTCACATGGTGCCATTGCCAATTCCAGGGAGGTCAGTGCTTCAGTGAGTAGTGATTGCTCCACTGCACCCCAGCCTGGGCAACAGAGTGAGGCTGTCTCAGTCCCCAACAGAACAAAACAAAAATTAACTGGGTGTGACGGTGCATGCCTGTAGTTCCAGCTACTTGGGAGGCTGAGGTAGAAGGACTGCCTGAGCCCAGGAGATCAAGGCTGCGGTGAGCTGCAATCTTGCCACTGCACTCTAGCCTGGGCAACAGAGTGAACCGTGTTTCCTATTTGACTGTTTCCTTTTTTTCCTACATACCTAAAAGTTAATGTCACTACCTTTATAAAATCCTTATCACCCACGACTACCATTACCTTTGAACTTCAAAGAATCATACTTTTCATGTGGTCTTTATAGTGTACCTTCAGTTAAAAGTATTGGCATACTTGCTCTGACCCTCTATCAGATTGTGTGTGTGTGTGTGTGTGTGTGTGTGTGTGTGTGTGTTTTTCTGGAGATGAGTTTTTGCTATGTTGTTCAGCCTGTTTTCCAACTACTGGGCTAAAGTGATTCTCCTACCTCAGCCTCACACATAGCTGGGACTACAGTCATGTGCCATCTGGCATGGTTTTTTTTTTATTGCAGTTTTCTGTTATGTCATTGTAAGAATATGCATGTATTGTTAAGCATTGGGTAAATATTTATTTTTAAATCTAATTTTTGATAGATAGAAATTATTCAGCAAAAGCCACTATGGCGCGGGGAAGGAACCGTTAGGAGATTAACCTTTGCCACAATAGCTACTTATGGAGCCTTTGGACAAATCATGTCATTTAATTTCCTTAATGTTAAAATGAAAAAGTTGAATGTAATACATTTTATGTTTCTTCTAGTTCTAAGATTCTAGGGATATTAAAGGAAACTGATTATAAATAAACTAAGTTATAATTTGAGATGTCAGTTTTTAAAGAAAATTTTGAATAATTACCACTAGAACTTAGAAAATTGTATAGCTTTCCTATTGTAGTATATATTTATGCTCTTGTCTACATTAACTGGCAAGCTGAAGAATAGTGAATCACCTTCTAGAGGCTCAGCTGTTATGTCTGTTATTTAAAGGGCTAGGAAATGGTAAATGTAGGAGTTGGAACCTAAATAGTTTTTTATTCAATTATATTCTGTGGGGTAGCGATAATGAATCACAAAAAGATTGGGTAGTGAAGATTCTGCTAATAAAAGCTTTAATAATTTGAATGAGACATCTGCTCAATATGAATCTAAGGAAATTACGTTTTATAAAATTGCTTTATCTAAGTAGACTTATGTTCTTGCTTGTTAGAAAATTTTGTTTAATAAATTATAGATTGCCTGATTTTATCTACCCACAGTTGACTGCATTCTTCACTTATTAAAAGACAAATTTCCTATGCAATGTTTTTAATAGCAGCAGAATTTAAAGTGGAGTGAGTCTGTATGTATTGCTTGCCATGTCTGAACTGAATGTGAGATATCAAAAAGATGACAATTATATGAGGGAATGTGTGGTCATCAAGGTATTAATTTACTGTTATCACACGCCAGTAATCCCTGCCCATAAATCCTAACAAGACAGTAGCATTTTTATTTTTAGATCTTCTAAAATTTGGCTTTCAGGTAATATTTACTTTGTATTTATATGATAGCTATATTTTAGGTAACTTAAATAACTGTATCTTGTAAGTCTTTGCAAAGTACAATACAATTGGTGTGCTACAGAACAAAAGTACAAATTGATAGTTTATATATTCATGTTTGTTTTTTAAGGTTTACAACCTTTATGTCTTGAAAATATTTTATAAAAACGACTTCTTGTGTTATAGGCAAACCTGGAAAAAGTCAAACATGTTCTTGAAGATTTTTGCATTTTAGAAAAGCTTTTCAGGAAGACGTAATCTATTACACATACGTCTGTTAACCAAAATGTTTAATTGGAATACATTTTGGAAATCTGCCGTTCCTCTCTAGGAATTAACATTGGTGATTTATGTTGTAAAGAAAGACAAAGAGCATCAAATGTGCTTTACTGTAGAAACTAAACTTCAGAGTGGCCATGAGACAGGATTTTTAGCACGTACGCAGGGTACCGCTACTCTCTTCTTGATTAATCTGGATTATTTAAGTTACCTTGTTGCTAAGATATTGTCATGAGAGACAAGAAGAAAATTATTCTGGACTTCCTATCTTATTTCATGAGATTTGATTTTAATAATTTTAAATGTTTGATTTTTCAAATGCTAGATTCTTCAATGTGACAAAAGAGAATTATTTCAACTGTCTCTTCCTAGTCCGATATCTGAGGCCAGCCGTGATTTTCCCCTTCAGTCAGAAACTGAATACCTGTCTTGTCAACTTTTAGAATATGGCGGTATTAGGCAGTCCTAGCAGTGGTCATGATATAATGATTGGAAGTAGTCTTTTCTTATTTTTACTTTTTTTTTTTTTTTAACTTTTATTCCAGGTTTAGGGGTACATGTGCAGGTTTTAGTTATATAGGTAAAGTGCATGTCACAAGGGTTTGGTGTACAGATTATTTTGTCATCCAAGTAATAAGCATGATATTACCTGATAGTTTTTTGATCCTGTCCCTCCTCCCATCCTCCAACCTGAAGTAGGTCCCAGTGTCTGTTGTTCCTTTCTTTGTGTTCATGTATTCTCAATGTTTAGCTCACACCTATAAGTGAGAGCGTGCATTATTTAGTTTTCTGTTTCTGCGTTAGTTCACCTAGGATAATGACCTCCAGCTCCATCCATGTTGCTGCAGAGGACATAATCTCATTCTTTTTTATGGCTGTATAGTATTCCATGTGTATATGTACCACATTTCTTTATCCAGACTACTGTTGATGGACATTTAGGTTGATTCCATGTCTTTGCTATTGTGAACAGTGCTGCGATGAACATATGTGTGGATATGTATTTATGGTAGAATAATTTTTATTCCCTTGGCCATGTACCCAATAATAGGATTGTTGGGTCAAATGGTAATTCTGTTTTAAGTTATTTGAGAAATCGCCAAACTGCTTTCCACAATGACTGGACTAATTTACATTCCTGCCAGCAGTGTATATGTGTTCCCTTTTCTCCACAGCATTGCCAGCATCTGTTATTTAAAAAATTTTTTTAATGATAGGTACTCTGACTGGTGTGAGATGGTCTCTCATTGTGGTTTTGATTTGCAGTTCTCTAATAATTAGTGATGTTGAGCATTTTTTCATATACTTGTTGGCTACGTGTAGTGATGTTGAGCATTTTTTCATATACTTGTTGGCTACGTGTATGTTTTCTTTTGAAAAGTGCCTGTGTCCTTGCCAGTTTTTTAATGGGGTTATTTGCTTTTTGCTTGTTAATTTGTTTAAGTTCCTTGTAGATTCTGAATATTAGACCTTTGTCGGACGCATACTTTGCAAATATTTTCTCCCATTCTGTAGGTTTTCTGTTTACTGTTGATAGTTTCTTTGGCTGTGCAGAAGCTCTTTAGCTTAATGAGGTCCGTTTGTCAATTTTTGTTTTTGTTGCAATTGCTTGTGGAAGTTGTCTTTTGATAGGCTTTGCCCACCTTGATTTACTGGTGATAGTATTGGGTTTAAATGTACAATGTAATGGAATAAAACACAGCACCTAGATATTTAAAAAATTTTTAAAGAAACATTGAATCTATGTGTGTGTGTGTGTCTGTATCTTTATTAGGGAATTGCATGTTTTCAGGTTTTTTGGAACCTTCATAATGGCAGTATATATGCAAAGATTTTCTTTATTCCATCTCAGTTTGTTTTGTGCTGCTGTAACAGAATAGCACAGACTCATTTATAAACAAAAGAAGTTTATTTGCTCATGGTTCTGGAAGCTGAGATGTCCAGGAGGACAGCTCCAGCATCTGGTGAGGTCCATGATGCTGTATTATCCCATGGTTGGAAGTTGGAAGGGCAAGAGAGCACTCGAACAAGAGGGGGCCAAAATTGTTTTTGTAACAAACTCATTCCCTTGATAACTAACCTATGCCTATGGTAATGATATTAATCTGTTCATGAGAGTAGAGCCCTTCTGACCTAATCTTCTCTTACTAGGCTCCACCTTTCAAAACTGTTACATTGGGATTAAATTTCCAACGTGAACTTTAGGTGACACATTCCAACAACAGCATCTCCTGAGTCTATATTTTTAGTTATTTTTACTCATCTAGGACTAGGAAAATATGTACTTACTTCCTGTCATTTTACACAAAAATCTGTAAAAATAATTTTAATATAAATAAGAAATAACTTTCAATTTTTGTTACAAAGTCTTTCAAGAAAACTGTATAGAAAATTAACGACTCTTAATAGATATTGAGCTCTAAAAGGTTAAGTATTTTTTACTCTATCTAGAATTTTAGGAAGTTTCCTTACCTATGTAGTTTGTGCTTTGGTGTATCTGTCCTTAAATGTTTTATTTTTTATTTTTATTTTTTTGAGGCGGAGTCTTGCTCTGTTGCCCAGACTGGAGTGCAGTGGCCGGATCTCAGCTCACTGCAAGCTCCGCCTCCCGGGTTTATGCCATTCTCCTGCCTCAGCCTCCCGAGTAGCTGGGACCACAGGCACCCACCACCTCGCCCAGCTAGTTTTTTGTATTTTTTAGTAGGGACGGGGTTTCACCGTGTTAGCCAGGATGGTCTCGATCTCCTGACCTTGTGATCCGCCCGTCTCGGCCTCCCAAAGTGCTGGGATTACAGGCTTGAGCCACCGTGCCCGGCCAAATGTTTTAAAAATAAAAATAGTGAGGTTAATTTCTTATGTTTACAATTATCAATGAAGAAGAGTATCATTTGAATTTAATCTTTGTAGCTTTCACTAATATATATATGAAGACATATATAATGTATATACTATGAAGACGTAGAAGAGTAATCTCTAAAATCACCTTTGCCACCATTGATGTGTTCAGGTTATGGCCTCTACAAGATTCAATAATGGAGGGATACAAAGTAGATTTTAAAGTGATCAGTCCTTTTGCTTTTTTGATTTGTGGGACAACCTTTCAGATGCCAACTCTAAGGATAATTCATGTCTGAATTGTTGAAATCCATCTAGAATAGCCAACTCTGCTTGGAATAATGGGGTTTAGGGCATAGACATTTCTCATTCATAATTTGACCCATTGTAGGAGCAAAGGAGCAGACTGTCTTTAGAGCAGTGTTTCTCAGCCTACCACTCTGCTAAGAAATACATTTTACATTATCCAGATTTGTGCTCACATGTGTGTACAAATGTGCAAAACAACAATCTAGGAATATTTACCTTTCTTTTATGCAGTGTACTCTGTTTTCTATTCTGTATCATTTTTATATGCCAAAAAATTGTTTAGTTGTGGCCCGTAAAATAGATTTCAAAAACTGGTAGTGGGCCCCACCTGCAATTTGATAAGCTGTTTAGGATTTCCTTTATTCTTGCCTTAGTGTTTCTCTTTACTTTGCACAGCTATACATATGTTCTCATTTATACAGTTTCCTATGGAAATGGTTGATGATTACCCATTTAAATTGAAATGTTAGGAACATGAGAAGCTTTTAGTACACAGATACATGTGTGAACATGTGGAAAGAAAGATATTTTCCAAATTGTTTGCAGTAGTTCTGGGGGTGGGAGGTCAGGATTACCAGAGGACCTCTGCATTGCTTGATTTGGCTTTTTCTTTCCTTTTCAAACCATGACAGATAGTTTCATACTCAGCAGCATTTTAAAAGGTAGTTCTAATTTGGTGACAGACCCCTTGTAAACCAGAGTTTCTATTTGAATTTTTTATAAAGATCCTTTTTAGCCTGAAGAGGTTCCAAAGTCTTAGATCATAGAAAATAAATAGGAAGGAATTCCTCACAAGTTTAGTTTGTTTTATGCTTTTATCCATGGAAGAAGATGTGGTAAAATACACCAAAAAAAAAAAAGAATGCTAAATTTGGAGTGGCAGAAAATGAGAATTTTAGTTCCTGTGTTCCTATTTGGCACATAACATCTGAGCCTCAGTTAATTTGCAGAATGAATGTGTTTGGCCAGATTATCTAAGTTTATTTTCAACTTCAAAGTTTTCTGATTTTTAAGCCAAAGTAAAATAGGTATTAGACTTAAGTACCTACTTAAAGAGTACTTTAAGACACTCTCCAGAGTATTATAGGCTGTGATGTAACCCTATGAAGACCCACCCCAGGAAGCTGCTAGGATCCTGCCCTGGAATATTTGAAGTTTGCATGCTCATGGCCACACGATCCTCAGATTCCCTTGCAGATTTGATTATTTATAGTAACAGATTGAGTAATCAGTTGAAAAGAATTCCTCACTTCATGACTACAGGGAATATTTTTCTTGAAATTATTTTGAAATCCTTTTGATAAGCAAGATAAGTCTGAACTTGTATTAGAGGTTGAAAAGTGAGAGGATAGAGAATGTGAAATGGATTATATTAAACTTCTGAAAAGCATATATTGTTACAGGTGGCTAATTCTGTATTTGAGAGAGTTATTAAAGAATTGACAGCTGGTAATAGTAGGCTAATTGATTAAACAATAATTCTAAGGGAGAGTATAGTGATTAAAAAACAAATAAGGATAGATACATGTTTTTAGAAGTTAACATATCTCTAGTAGCTAACAAAAAATGAACTCATATAACAACTAAATTGTGAATTCTTTAGGTAGTTGTAGAAGAAATGATCTTGAAATGGTTTGACAAATGAATGGGTGTTTTCTGTCTTTCTTTATTTCATTTTGAGAGACAGAGTCTTACTCTGTCGCCCAGGCTGGAACTGCAGTGGTGCAATCATAGCTCACTGCAGCCTCGACCTCCTGGGCTCAAACAATCCTTGAGCCTCAGCCACCCAAGTAGCTGAGACTACAGGTGTGCACCACCAAACCCAGCTAATTTCTTAATTTTTTGTAGAGACAGAGTCTTGCTATGTTGCCCAGGCTGGACTCAAACTCCTGGGCTCAAGGGATCCTCCCACCTTGTCCTCCTAAAGTGCTGGTATTACAGGTGTGAGCCACTGCACTCAACTGAAAGTTTTATTTTCTTAGTTTATTAGAAGTAGGCTTTAGAATTGTTAATCCAGTAGGTGTAGGTTTTTTCATTCTGTCCTACACAGTGTTTTTTGTGAGAAAGTAAGTTTGGAATGTGTAACTGTGACTTGGGCTCCTGAGAACTAGAAGAATATTATATTTAAAAAGTAATTAATAATGTAGATTCAGGAAGAAAGTATATCAAATACCATTTCATTAGGCTTTTCTTGGCAGTTGTGTCTCATGTATCATGTAGTGTGTGGATGATGGGTTAACAGTGTGCTCATGAAGACTCTGAGGCCTCTCCAGCCTCAGCTAACAGGATATATTAGTCCGTTTTCATGCCATGGATGAAGACATACCTGAGACTGGGCAATTTACAGAAGAAAGAGGTTTAATTGGACTCACAGTTCCGTGTGGCTGGGGAGGCCTCACAATCATGATAGAAGGCAAGGAAGAGCAAGTCACATCTTATGTGTATGGCGGCAGGCAAAGAGAGCTTGTGTAGGGAAACTCCCCCTTAACATAAACAAATAGCACAGGAAAGACCTGCCCCCATGATTTAATTATCTCCCACTGGATCCCTCCCACAACACATGGGAATTATGGGAGCTACAAGATGAGATTTGGGTGGAGACACAGAATGAAACTGTATCACAGGAGTACATTAGTAGTAGCTAGGAAATAATATGAAATGCATTTCTTCAAAATGTATAATTTCATATAAAAGATGGGAATTATGGGATCTACAAGATGAAATTTGAGTGGGGACACAGAAGTACATTAATAGTGTCTAGGAACTGATATGAAATGCGTTTCTTTAAAATGTGTAATTTCATATAAAAGAGCTAGTAGTTAAGGACAATTATATTAAGAGTTAAATCGTTTTATTCACGATTTTGGGGTCCCAATATGTAAGGACTGTCATTGCAACTTCAACAGTCATGTTTACTTGTTTTTTTATATAATGAACAATATTCTAGGTTTTATTATACTGTGTTTCATATACTTTTTTACACTGTTTATCAAAAACGTGTAATTAATTGGGGCTTTAAATTTTGTTAAATTTACTTAAGAAAAATTAATAAATCCAATTATTTCCTTTAAAGCTGCAGAAGAAAGAAGAACAGCAACTGGAGCCTAAAAAAAGTACCAGCCCTAAGAAAGCTGCGGAGCCCACTGTGGATCTTTTAGGACTTGGTAAGTAATAAAAAATAAAAAGTCACTGCTAGAGTTACAAAACAATTGAAACTTTGACTTGGAGTGAATATAATGGCTTTATCTTCAGTATGCCAAAACGTACCTGTTAACTGAATGGTATGATTAGTTTGCTAACTTCCCACAAAAAGGAAATCTTTAATAAGGGAGCTGGTGTCTGTCAGCACTGTCCTCACTGAAATACAAATAATGAGTTCCTTGGGGAAAAGAAGATATCACAGTAATCTTCAAAGGCTTGGTAGATGTGACATTTTAGCGCTTACAATAAAGAGTGGATTATTTTCTCTTCTCTGACTCTCGAATTTTCAGTTTTGTGGGGCATTTTTCCCCTTAACAAAATAATTCTAGGGTAGCCTTATTGTAAAATGTGTTGGTTTAAAATAAAATTTAATTTTGGTTAACTGAAGCAACACATTTTGCATCCAAATCTAGTGACTAGATTCATATAACTTATTCAATGATAATGAGAAGCGCTTATTTTAATTTAATGTCCTGTTTGTTCTCATGGCTGAAAGGTGTATGTTGTCTGTGTGGTAAGTAAGCAGGCCTTCATTCAAGGGGTGTTTATATTGTGCTTATTTACAAATATTGTTAGCTTCTCTCTCTCTCTCTTTTTTTTTTTTTTTTTACATTTTTTTCTTCTAAAAGAATTGGCTTGATAAAAGGTTACTTTTAGTAATACCTGAGCCTTGGCACAGGAATAATTTAAATATTTCTCTTTGTTTAGTTTGGAGAAAGATTGAGAAGGAAAAGAGTAAAAGGCAGTTAGTTAGAACAGTTGAACTTCATATACTGCTTTCAAAAAAATTGATCCTAGTTGTTATTGAGTAAATTGTTGTCTGTTTTAAGAATTATAGCTGAATGTTTTATTCATTTCTTAGGAAGCTGGTACATCATACAAATATACTCCCTGGAGGTACAATTCTTCTATGATGGTAAAAAGTTGTATATTAGAAATATAAAAAATAACTGTAATTTTGAAAATAAGGCTTCAGTCCAGGGGCTGTAAATACAATTATGTTGAATTATAGTCCTCATAATTTCTTGTTTTGTTTCCTTTACTATAAATGAGAGAAAAAGAAAAAAAATTATTACTAAAGTAAAAAAATATCTTAGTAAAACTGTAGTATATCTTTGTCTTCACTGCAGCATTCCTTTTCCAGTCTGCATTGCCTGGTTTATTAATTTATAACTTAGAAATATAAAATATAATCTAGGCCTGATTCTTATCTTACACACTCATTCCATTCAACAAATAGCACTGTCTACTGTGTGTCAAGGTACCATTGTAGACACTAAGGAGATAGATCTGAAAGAGGACAGACTACAACTCCTACCTTCTGGGGCTTTCATTCCATCTGGAGAGACAGTGAACAAACAATTAAATAAAATATATCGTAGGTTATAGGTGGTAAGTACTATAGATGAAAGAAAACAAAAATGGATGGTTGTAATTTTAAATAGGGTGGACAGGGAGGCATTCACAGATGTCTTATTGAAGCAAAGGCATGAAGAAGGTCTGGATATCTGGATCTGTAAACAAGAGCATTCTGAGAAGAACACAGCAGACGCAAAGGCTCTTCAGTAGGAGCCTACTTGAAGTGTGCAAGGACCAGCGACGATGACAGTGTGGCTAAAGTGGAATGATCTTGGGGGAGAATAGTAACAGAGGAGACAAGGAAGGAAGGGGTAGGGAGGGCGTAAGCTGACTATAACAGGACTTTGGTTTTAACTGTGAGTGACCTGGAAACACATTGGAGGAATTTACTGAAAAGAAATAATCTGACTATAGTATTTAAAGAATTATTGTGGTGGTTGTGCTGAGACTAGATTATAGTAGGGCAAGGTGGGCAGGAAAGGGTTTTTTTAAGGATGACATTACAAGATGTTTAGTGTTAGAAATGAACTTGTAGAGAGGTAAATCTGATACTTTCAGGACAAGGACAAATTGCTCTAGCAGTGTCCTTGAATAGCCCAGAGTGGATGGGATCTAGTCGACAAACAGTATGAGTGGCCTTTGAGATACTCCATTATTGTTGGAATGATACTGCATAGTAAATAAGCCTAGGTTTCAACAGCTTACAACATTAAACATCTGTCTCTCTCTTTCTGTGGGTCAGCTAGGGCAGCTCTACTACAACTTCATTTGATACATTTTCTACCTTCCTGATTGTTGCGGGGCACTGTTTACCAGCCATTTCACTATTGCATGTTTCCTTATCTTCTACCACCTTGTCTCAAAGTCAATGCCACAGATTTTAGGGTTTGGTTATGGCAGCACCCCTCTTGTATCAGTTTCTAAAACAGTCAACTCTTGCTGTGCGTGTTACATACCAAACAACTCCAAAATTTCAGTGGCTTACATCAACTAACATTTATTTCTGTCCCTCATGGGTTTGTAGGTCTGCTGGGACGTCGCTCTTTTGGACAGTGGGACAGCTTCAGGAAACAGTGTCTTTAGGGGAGAACCAAAGTTCATTTAGCAGGAGAAGTTAGGGACTGTTTGTGAAAAAAGATTAAGAATATATGGGGGATTTTGCAATGACTGATAGTGGGTTTTAGATCATTTGGTGAAAGAGTTCCAAAGGTGGGAGGGGTGGGAGATGGGGTTAGAAAGAGGACTGTCTTGCTGTGAGGGAGTTGTAGCAGCAGGGAGGAGGAAGTGTCTTACCCAGAGCACATACAGCTCTTCATATCTGCTGGTTATCAATTTCCTAAACTATTTTAAAAAATATTTTCAGACTTTTTTTTAAAAAAAGCTGTGTTACAGCATAAAATTTGATGAATTCATGAAAGTCCAGGAGACTACAGAGAAATCAAATGTCTCTTTCAGCTCAAAACAAACAGTGATTCTAAATGTGGATTGGTGGTTGGTATCCACCTCGTGCCTCAGGCTATTTATCTGCTCAGAAGCATGCCGCTGTCCTCTAATGGGATCCTGGTTTTTCCCTGTAAATTGAAACACAGCGCGAATTGTGGGGGTAGGTGCCTTGAAGTATGATTTATGGTAATGCAAAGATGACGGCATATCTCCGTATGAGTGAGACTAGAACAGATATTAACTTAAAATGTTTCCAGAAAATATAGAGAAAACCTGCATAGCGATAGTTCAGTTACACAGCTACAGATCCTTGGGACTCATGCCTTCTTTATCACCCTTAACAGTTTCATAATAGCGTAATACTTAAGACTAGTTTTAAGAGATTTGATCTTTCCTTTAAATGGGACTTTAATGAACCTACTTTATTTTTTGTAACCCAGTAACTCAGGTAAAACCTTTCTTAAGCTCACCTTTCCTGATCTACTATCCATTCAAAGTTCAAACATAAAATGCTCTATATTATATATACTTTTTAGCAGAGGTTGTCCAATTTTTTCCAAGAAGGGCCAAATAGACATTATTTTTGGCTTTGCAGGCCTTATGATCTCTGTTGCAACTAGTCAACTCCCATTGTAGTGTGCAAGTAGCCATAAACGAACCTGTAAATGAATGAGCATGCTTATGTTCTGATCAACTTTAAAAACAGGCGTGTGCTAGGGTTTGCTCACCCCTGCTTTATGTTCCCGATAGTACCTACAAGAGCTGCCTCATATTTAGATATTAATTCGTGTTTGAAAGCTGTAGGACTACTATTTATTATAGTACTTTACTCTCTAATACCACAAACAGGGTGAGATACTTGAGCTGCCTCCAGTCTTAGAAATTACCAAGGGCCTTGGGCCCCTCTTGACTAAGTGCCAGATTGAATAATCTCTGAATGTACCAGATTTGAATCAAATACAGACATATCCTGACTTGAGTATGCACGTCCTATGTTAAAATAGAATTAAAATCAGCTTCTAGGGTTTGTGAGAAGAGTGCTCTTCCGGTCCCCTTACTTGGGAAGCTAGTTTAGGACTGTAAATTATACGGTTAGGCTAGTGTCTATTCTTTGTTGTTTATTAGTTTTAAAGATGATAAAAATTGTCAGACTGCTTACCAGTTGGTTAGGACAGTTCCCCCAGACTAATGCTTCTATTCAGTGGGGCTTATTTTTGGAGTGTGGGGGCCTAAGACCGCCTCTGAGAATAAAGTCTTCAAGGGTGAGCGCATGCTTTGGGCATAAGGCTTGAGAAGAATTACTCATAACTGGCCTTGGATGTGACCCTAGAGGTTTCAGTTCAACCTCCCATTAACGGTTCCTGCAGGGGTTCTGTTTTGTGGCCATTGTGTACCACATGCACACTGCAGAGCAGCCTGGTTCCTTGTCGGGAGGCGTTATCCACAGCCCTACCAGGAACAGAATTGTATGTGTCAGGGGTGCACTGCCAAGGATGTCTGGGGTGACCTCATCCTCTCAGTGCCCCAGAAAGCATCTCACAAAGAATCGAGTCATGATCTTGGTAATGAAAATCTAGCTCAGGGGTGTACGCTTGTGTTTCTGTTTTGGGCAAGTTGATGAGAAAAGTTTGCAAATTTTAGTTTCCCCATTCATGCTTGTGTTCAGGAAATAAAAGCTTTAACATATGACAGTGGTCAAGACAATGCCAGTGAAATTAAGCCATCAGTATATAACCCATTTTATTATTAGCAACATATATCCAGTTTTATACGAGAGAGATGAATACAGAAAGTACTCTACTTACCTTTCAAGCAGAAAATTCCTACAGAAAAATTTCTAGCCATTTCTCAAAGCCGCCCATGTGCTATAAAGCAAATTTGGGAATGAACTGAGTAAAAGAATGCCAGATTTAGCAGCAGTAGTCCTGGTGATCCATAGTTCCCAGTGGTCCTGGAAAGCTGCTGGTGTCCTAGAGCTACCTATTTGACCAGATCCGGAAGACGTTTGTGTAGTTGTGTGCACATCCTCCTTTTCTTGGAGGAGGATTGAAGGTGGGGAGGACTATAGCAGAAGTGCCCAAGAAAATTTCATAGTTTATTATGTTTTTCAGATATAGTTTAAAACCTGATAACAACTTGATTGCCTCTGCTCAGAAAAGTATACTCAGTGAACTATTGTTATGAACTATTATTATCCTTTCAAAAAGGAGGTCTTAGGGATTGGTTTATTCTTATATAATCACACCTGCATAGGAAAGAAAATGCAGTTACATAAATATATTGGTGTAAGGTAACTAGCAGTGGGCAGATACTTGCAAGTGGTCCTGAGTCAGTACCAGGGCAGTTGGTGAACTGGCACCTGGCACCAGAAAGAGGTGCCGTTGGGGGAGTTGATGATATCACAGACTTTAGAAGAGAGCAAGAAGGGACAGCTTCTTGGAAACAGCACCGAACCTCCAGAGAATGTGCTGGGGGATAGGACAAAGAGGAGTAAAATTGACCTCTGAATGAGGCAACTTCAAACTACAAGTAACAGGAAGCCTGAAAATGGCTTAAACATAAGGACATCTAATTATCTTATTCGAAGAGAAATCTGGAGACATGGTGGTTTGGGGCTGTGCAGTGGTGGAACGGTGAGTGCAGGGAGCCAGATTCCTCTTTGCTTCTCCTCATTCTGCCACCTTCATCACAGTACTGGCTTTACTCTGGAGGCTTGTCCCCTTATGGCCAACACATGGATGGTGCAGCATCCTATCCTCATAGGACCACGCCTAAAGGATGGCTTTTCCTCACCAGTTTCTTTTCTCAGGAGGAAAAACTTGCCAGAAAATTCCCCAGCAGGATTCCCAGGGTACACTTGGTCAGAATTGGATTGTATTACCTCACTCTTAGTTGTAAGAGAGGCTAGGAAAATAGTATTCATCCTGTAGAGTGGAGTAGGCTTTGCCAGCAAGAAGCGCCCAGATGGGGCTTTGGTAGTCTGTGGTATCTGGCACAGTTGCATTTCATCCTGACAGCAGCTCTTTAGGGTACACACCCACACACACTTTTTCCTTTTTTTTTTTTTTTTAAATTAAACTAATAATAATAAAACTAACAACTAATAAGCTAACAAAAATTAATTTCCAAGGCATTGCTGCTATACAATAGAATTAGGATTCAAACCTAGATCTGTTTAATGCCAAAGTCTAATTTCAGCTCTTAAGATGAACCAAACCAAGGCATCTAACCCAAGTATTGAATTATCTTATTATGTTAATAATCAGATACTGCTAACTATATGCCAGGGGCTGTTTTGAGTGCTGACAGATATTTATTTATTGAATTTTTGCAACAGCTCTGAGATTGGTGAACTATTATTATTTCTCTTTTATAGATGAGAAAACTGAGGCACAGAGAGGTTAAGTGAATTGCACAAGGTCACACCGATGGTAGATTACAAAACTGGGATTTAGACTGAGTATTCTGACTTCAGGGCTCATATCTCATATTCTTAACACTGTGTTGAGCTGTGATAGAAAATAAAACTCTAACAGGTGAGATTATGCTACACAAAATAGACATTGGATCCATTCATCAAATCAATAGACGGCAGTATTAAGTCGTGGGGTTGTGATCCTTGGTTTAGAGGTAGTACCTGTGTTTTGTCTGCCCTCTAGCAGCTTCTTCTGGGAAATGGAAATAGGAACTCTTCTGTAGCTGAGGGCTAGAATAAATGGTGTGCTTTATGTGAAGCACCTAGCACAGTAACTTGCACACAGTCCTGTACTGAGACTATAACCTGAACACCAGGTCATGGGGGATCACCAAGAGGTAGTACAGGCCTTTGAAGGAATGTGTGGAGAAGGGACTCAAAAATTATGCTGAGTAAGACGGAGTAGGACTCCTGCTGGGTTATTCCTTGAATAGCCACTACCGTTAGAGAGAAAGAGGGAGACAGAGGGAAACAGTGATTACAAAGCATGGTCTGTGGCCTCTGATGGATTTGCAGCTGACTAAAAGAACTGAGGAAATTGGGTGGCCTCAGGAATCTAGTTTATCACTATTTTAAACATTTAGAAAGAAATTTGGTGTATACAATTTGGTTTCATATTTATATATTTCCTGTTTTTTGAGGCCATAAAATGGTACAGTGATTTGATATATATTTTTTAAGCAATCAGTTCTACAAAGCTTCCTCCTTATACCACCTCTCAGCTATTTCAGATAGCTCTAAATCAGTATGCGTGTGTGTGCGCACATGTGTGCATGTGTGTGTGGTGTCTTCTGAAAGACAGTAGCACCATGGGGCTCTTACCCTTACACAGCATCATAGTGCCTGTGCATAAGGGAATCGCCTGCTCAAAACTTGGCTGGTTTGTAGAAATGTGTAGTAGATTTCCCTGCTGGTACAGTAGACTGGCAGTTTGGTAGCGGCTTGAAAAGGTAGGGCCAAAAACAGCAAGAGGATTAGGATTATCTTTTAAGACCATGTTAGTCATTTTAGCAAATTAGCCTAAATACTAACTATTTAACTGTATGAAAAATTAACTGAAAAATAAAAATAATATAAAATAAAATAATAAAATAAAATAAAAATAATATAAAAATAATAGCTCCACTTAGCTCTCAGGCACACTTAAAAAAATTGAAAACAACATAAAGCTTAAAAATTTTAATATGCTTCAAATGGACATTTATGACTTGAATTTACTAAAATAAGACAGACGTGAGTTGATTTTACAAATCAAGTCCTGTGTTTTAATATAAAGGAATTCCAAGTAATAATAAAAATTAAGGATAAAACTTTAGATGGTTTCTTGAGTAGAAAATAAAAAGGGTTCTTTGATCAACATGAAAATTTAGAAAGCTTTAAGGAGTTTTGCCATTAAAGAGAGAATCACTGAATATCATGGAAGCAGCCTTCTTTAAACAGTGCTGTTTCCACTTCAAATTCATCACTGCTTATGATGACGCCTGACTAGTTATGGAAGAAGAATTAGATTTGGGAGTTTTCATTGTAGCAAGAGTGTACTAAAGGTATAAGGTTCATGCTCAGTCAAAAATGGTAATGAAAAACAGCCATTTACTTATCACATTCTTATCTGCCTTAAACTAGATTAATAATACGTAAAATCTCATGTTGCTTTTTGACATTTTTTCTTATTTGTGCAAATAGATTATGACCAGCTAATGCCTCTGACATTCAAGTAAAGGATGAATTCAATTAATATTTATTGAGCACCAGCAGAGTTCATGGAACACTGGTAAACACCAGAAGATGCAGCTCTGTTTGTTTATAGTAGTGCCAGAGGGGGATGGGGTTGCCATCCAGAAACTGGAAGACAGAATTATCATTGAGGGAAAAGATGGGATTATCTAAGAGAACAGGTTGTGAGAATTCAGTTTGAAATCTGGATTAATGCTAAAATTCCAATTTAAATTATATTTTCCTTAATTCACAGGTTGATTTTTCTTGCTGCTGCTAGAGGAGAAGAAAATAAGTTTATTTTGTGCTATGCAAACTTATTTCAAGTATAATCTAATGTTTTATGGAGGTCACCTTTAGAGTGAATAACAGTTGGAAAAGATAAGCAGATACCCAGATAAATGCAGCTTTTAGAGCCGTACCTTTGTAGAGGATCTTATGATTTAAAACCCATCTATATCTTATCATAGGGCACACAAGTGCTATGTTAGGACAGTTGGAACAGATTGGCAGGAGGGTAAGATACGGCTCCGGCCAGTGAGGTAGCAGGTAGAATAGTCCTGTGAGGTGCTGTGACAACAGTGATGCCCTGAGCTTTGGACAGAGAGGCATTGGAGACACATTTATGATTGAGAGAAAGAATTCCAGCCTCACTGTACTTGTTAACCTGGAGAGGGGAAGCCCTGGTGTAGGGATTCTAGTTAAGCAGCAGTTGTAATCTCACAGGCAGATAGTTGCATGGAAGCTGTGTCTATGAAAACAGAGGAAGAGGAGCCAGACCAGGATATTGGTAGCAATGGCTGGGGAGTCTTCAAGGAGAATGTGGCTCTAAACTCTTTAAGAGGCGATTTTCCAGGAGGAAGGATCAGCTAGGGCTAAATGTGCTGGTGGTAAGTAGGATGAGGACTGAAAAGGATTTGTAGCCAGGAAATTGCTGGTAATTTTCAAAAATAGTGTCATTATTTCACTTTTCTCCCACAAAAGTAGGATCACCTGAACTACTAATTGTTTTCCACCATGGCTCTGCTGTCACCGAGAAATCCTCCCATAACCTGTGTTTGGAAAGCATTTCAATTAATCATTTATTATTTGCTTTGTGCGAGGTAGTAAACTAAGGAGGCAGCTGCACTCTTCCTGGTGACGAAGCAGGTGGGACTGTTCATGGGCACTGGGCTATGAAAGTGGTGCCAGTGGGGAGTAAAGAGGTTTCTGGAGTACTGGGGCATGCCTGTTCAGCCTAAGAACATTCAGATGCCATAAAAACTAAAAGTGAAAAGGATAAGATGCTTGGGAAGGCTTCTACTTTGCAGCCCCTGGATTAGTGGAACATTTGGAGGCAAAGTTGGTAGGCCTGACTGACCAGCTGTGGGTGGTATGGCCTGCAGTTGAGGTGGTGTGGGTGTTGTGGACTCAGGAGTCATCCTGTGCCTCAGAAAGGAGCTTGTGCCAAGTACAGTGCCTGGGCTGGGTAGTGAATCTAGCCCCTGCCCTCAGGGCACTATTTTAGGGAGGTAGGTCAATTTGTAACTCTGGGTAGGGAATGGGCACCTGTTTCTGCCTGAGAATACCGGGAAACATTTCTCAAACTGATTAGAGCAGTTGAGTTTTCCGGGTGCACCATCGAGACCCAGGTTGAAGTCCTAGGCTTACTGTGCAGATTCCCTCCAGGTGAGGTAAGGATTAAACTGAGAAAGTTTGTTGATCAGAGTATCTGGCACATAGTACTTAAATAAATACTAGTGTTTAAACATGTATTAAAAGTGGTGTATTCTTATTTCCTTTTTGTTTATAAATTGTCATTTAAAGGCACTTGGAATGTGCCAAGGGGAAGACACTGTTGTTAAAAATACTTTATTTACCTTATCTTCATTTGGATTATTGGTGTCAGATGAATTCTGGTATAGTTACAATTATAGAATCAGCTGGCTCACTTACCATATTGAGGATTTTTAGGTGACAAGAGATTGGCCCTCATGACTTTGTCATATTTGAAATGTTACCTCTTTCTAACATCTCTCAGGGTCATGATGTGAAGTGGGCCAGTGAATGCATGCATGCTGGGCATGCCTTCTGTTCTTGGAAGTTGTAGCACTGATTTTAACAATTTTTTTCTGCAGCTGAAAACATTTTAACCTTTTCCTGTCAGTTTCTCATATGTGGGCAGTTGAAAACATTCATCTACCAGTTCAGTTCCCAAATAAGACACTAGCCTAACATCTTAAGGTAATGAAGAAAGAAAATACTTACCTACAAGCTACTTAACTGTAGGTTTGATGTCTTGCCTTTAAGATTGAAATCCCATCTTCATTTTACTGCATTGTCCTAATTTCTTCTGTTTGCTCATTGCCTTTTCAAGGGGTCCTTTGTGCTTCATTATCGTTCTTTATGATGTTGTTCCCAGCTGAATTTCCTCCATTTGCCCTTGGCTTTTCTTGTACTCTGGATCTCCCATTATTTTTATTGTCCACCAGCTACTGTTTCTGCATACTAATTAAAGGGGGACTGCTGCCTCCTGCTGCTCCCACCATCATTCTGTAGCTGAGCAAGGTGCATGTCTATGGTGAATTCTGATTAGTTTTCACAGACATCACCTCATCTCATAGAAGGCACTGCGTGGTCTGATGTTCTCTCTCCCCTGAAAGAGGAAGTTCCCCTGTGTGTGTGTGTGTGTGTGTGTGTGTGTCTGTATATTTGTGTGTATGCACCAATAAGGTATAACCCATGCTGATTTAAATGGTTTTCTTACATTATGGTGATTTACACTATTTAATTTGAATAAGCCTTATACTTTCTAAATGTTACAGTTAATTATCTGAAAAACTGTTGTCAACATCTTGGTATTTTCTTGATGTTGTGGCCTCTGAGCTTTTATTAATCAGCAAAGACCATGTTATTAGTAGGCCCATGATCAAAAGGATGCATTTAACTCCCAATAATTTGTGAATTCTCTTAGTTGACAAAGGCCTGATTATATCCCACAGTTGCTTCCGGGAGCCCAGTTTGCTCACTGAAGACTGTATCCACCTGAATCCCTCCCTATAAACTGAAAAGATACTGGTGTCAGTACAGGACAGTGGAGTGGGGACAGGATGAGGCAAATGTTGAGTATGGCACTGATTGATTTTTGGACTGTTTAACTGCTTCTCAAACTTAGTACAAGTAATTATAAACTAAAGTTTTTTTTAAATTTTTCGGAACTTTAAAGTGATTTGTTTATAATTAGGTGGAGTTGAAATTACATGGCTTTTGATGAAATGTGGTTTAAAGAAAAGAGCACTAGCCTAGGTGTGAGAAGACTCTGTGCTAGTACAAATTTTGCTGCTTAAAAAGGTGAATGACATTGAGGAAATCTTTTCATTGCTCTGTGTCCTAATTGGTATAACTGGAGATAATGAAAGGAGATGCGCTTCTCATCTTGCATGGGGACAAAAATGATAACATGTAAACATTCTTTAAAAACATCCAGGATGAATGTGATATTTATAATGATGGTAGTGATAATGAGTCTTTGTCCTTTTTGAACACTGAAAATTTAAAACGCAATGACCTTCACAATGAATTGAAGCAATCCCTTTTAAATAATGTGTTAAGCAAGCCAAATGTTGTAAGTAAAATTGGCAACCATTGAAAACTCATTGGGAACTTGTATTTACCAATGTTGCAAGGCTGAGAAGTTTTCATTTCGGTTAAGAATTTGTTTTTTCAACAATTCTGTGAATGCATAGCTTTGATAGTAACTAGAAAAACTGATGGCTGTGAAATCCAGAACCCACCATTAAGGTGGGTAACCCATCACATGGGGAGAAGATGGAGTAGAGACAAAAGAGCGGCAGGTATGTTGCAGATGGTGAGAGCAGAGAGCAGTCACCTATGCTCATCACAAGGATGCTGTGTAGAGAAAAATCTTGGATGAGGCCTGGCAGAAAGTTCCTTACCTCAGGTTTTTGGAGGATATGAGAAAGTCTTCCTTAACCAATTGAAAACAGTGTCAGCCTTGCCACAAAGATTGCTGTCCCTAAGCAGGTGCTTCCTCTATCTCATTCTAAAAAGGATTCCAAGTCCCTCAGACTTACCTTGTGAATTGACTTCATGACAGCTCTAATAACCATGGTGACTGGTTACAGAGAGAGCACAACTTTGTTGTTTGTGTGACATGCCAGAAATTTCAAGAGGCTAGTTTTAATATAGTAATAACAATAATAAAACACATGGAAAGAGAATATGGATTTGTTTATAGTACAGTGGTAAAAACAGAATTCAAGTTACATTGTAGTGAAGGGACATGAGCTGTGTAGACTTTATATAGAGGAATGTGGATGTCCACCATTCTGTTTTTAATGGTGAAAATCTGGAAACTACCTAAATTCTCTTGAGTCACACATTGAATAAATAAATTATTAATAGGCACATGCAGTATCACAGAATGCAAACCCCCTACCTACACATACATAATTTATATAAAGAAGACTATTTTTGGCCGGGCACGGTGGCTCAAGCCTGTAATCCCAGCACTTTGGGAGGCCGAGACGGGCGGATCGCGAGGTCAGGAGATCGAGACCATCCTGGCTAACACGGTGAAACCCCGTCTCTACTAAAAATACAAAAAACTAGCCGGGCGAGGTGGCGGGCACCTGTAGTCCCAGCTACTCGGATGGCTGAGGCAGGAGAATGGCGTGAACCCGGGAGGCGGAGCTTGCAGTGAGCTGAGATCCGGCCACCGCACTCCAGCCTGGGCGACAGAGCAAGACTCCGTCTCAAAAAAAAAAAAGACTATTTTTGTATGATCCTATGTACATTGTTTTTAAAATTGTGGTAACACATAAAATTTACCATTTTAAATATTTTACAATATATAATCAGTGGCATTAAGTACATTCACATTGCACAACTGTCACCACTATCTATGGTGGGTTTTTTAGTTTCTTCATTTTTGCATGGTTTGAATCTTTTACAAGAATGTGTTGCTTTTACAGTAAACATTGAATAAGATTACAATCTAAGACTTTGCTTCTGCTCTGTGACGCTGGACAAATTATTAGTCACATATGTGATACTAAAGGGGATGAAAGGTAAAATAAGACTTTAGAAACCAAATAATGTGCTGTGTGTTGTTTTGCGGGTTAGAAAATATATTGCTAGATATCAAATGTGGTTTAGATTTGAAAGTGTAAGTAAATATTCTGAGTGGAGTCTAAGGTACTAAGTAGAACAGACTTAAAATTTCTGAAAGCTGTATGGTTTATAAAAGTAATAAGACATAGCATTGGCTTGTAGTGGATGAACTTTGTGATTCTCACTAAGTGCATCCTGGGCACACTGGTGTTCTGTGAACATGTGCTGTGGTAAAAAGCAATTGATAGTATTTTCTCAGTTCACCAAAAAATCAGTGGGATTTTCTCATGTTAAATTTTTTTTTGCCATAAATTTGTCTGATTTTGTTTACTACTACTTAATAAAGTAAAAAAAAAGTGTAATGGAAAAACTGGAAATAGTTGCTTATATTCAGCTTGTCACCATTTTTTTTCCTTTTATTTTGGTTGTAGTTTACATTGTTTCAGAGGACACATGCTTCTATTTGAGTTTAAATTTTATAAACATATAAAATTTTTACATATATAAATATATATACGTTTTATATATAATAGTTATATTTGCAGCTAATAAAGTGCTTCCTCAATTCATGTGATGGAATGAAACATGTCTAGTTGATGATGATGTTTGCCCATCTCCAACTCTGTAGCTCACAAGTTAAAGCACCACTGGCTTATATGTCATTATTATTGGACTTTCTTTACTGAAGTGTAGATACAAACAAAAAAGGTATTCCTTAGTTGTGTTTTTAAACCTAGAATGCCTTGTCCCTTTAAAATATCACTTTATTTCTGGCTGATATTTATATAATGTACTATACATCATGTAAATGGGGTATGGAATGAACTAGAAAACAAATTGTCTCTTTAAGGAGGTCTAACTTTAAAATGAATATTGCCATTTGAAAGGGTTAGAAATGAAAAAAATTATTTTCATGTATGAGTCTTAATTCTTTAATAGTTGTCTCAATTTAAAATTCTATATATTATAAATTATAATCTACATACATTGTTTTATTGCTTCACCTTTTAATTGTCCATAGTACTTGATATAGATATAACATGTATAATACATATCAATACATTTCTTTAAATGGTTGTGATAATGTGATACCACTGAAAATGACTTGAAAAATTTGCAGTTGAATAACTTCCAAATTAACCTAATTTGGACTTTACACACTCTTTTATAAAATAAATAGTAACAAATACTTTATTTTGATTATGTATTAATAATTTTTTGTAATTCACTGAAGATTAAACAGGGAAATAAAAGATACCGATTTCTGTAGTTATACTTGGAAAAAGACAAGAACTCTCTAAGTTTCTGTAGATTGTGGTGGAAATATGAATGAGATGGTAGATCCTCCACTGAATTTGTTAATATTTGAGTATCTACTTTGTGCAAGATATCCCATTCATTGTTGAAAAGGTTTTTAAAGATGATGGATTTCCCTTTGATGAGAGTATGGTCTATCAAAGAGAGATCAAATGAGACTGTAAATTGTTAAGATAGAAGATTTATTAGGCTATAACTCTCAAGAGGCTGGAGTTGTGATGCTCTGAACTGTTACTTGGTTGTGGTTACAGAAAACTGAACCCTGTGAGATGTTCCAGTCCCGGAGTGCTGTGCATGCAAACTTGACCCACAGCACTCCACTTCAGCTCCTGCCCCCAGCCGTTATAAATGTTCACCAACATAAAAAGGGGATATAAAATAAGCCGGTTTTGAATTTTTTGAATTACAGTTTTAAAAACTGTTTTTTAATTTGAATTTTAAAGTAGGAAGCTCTGTCAGAGTCCCTTTGCCTGTACAGTGCAGTGGCTTGGTACAGCCATCACTAAAAGTGGCTGTGCTGGAATAAAGAAAGGATTTATTTTGGAGTTCTATGGATACTTCCTGTAGAATCAGTTTAAGTATTGTATGTATGTTTCCTTTTTTCTATCTAGTTTTCTTCCATGTTGTGACTTCAAAACGTAACATTTCATCAGTGTTATTTCCATGGTAGGTAAAAAACTTATTTCCATGGTATAAATCATCAAAACTTATTTCCATGGTAGGTAAAAAATTATATTATCTCCAAACACACACACCCTCACACATACATTTATGAAGAGGGATTATTTATAAGAGTGTGGTATCAAGTTTCACCTTAGCCCCTTATCTCAAAAGTAGTTTTTACCTCATAAGGTTATGAAGATTAAATGAGTTGATACATGTAAAGTACCCAGAACAGTGCCTGGCATATAGGAAGCACCATAAAAACCTATGATCTTATTTTAAAAATTAGGGTGCAAACTAATGTGAATAGTATGATACCATTGGTTAAAAAGGAGGTTTGGCTATATACCTAGAAACCAATGGATAAAGAATATTTCTGGGGGAATCAACAAAACTGGAAATGGTTTCTTTGGGAAAGGGGATACTGGGGTGGGTAGAAGGAGAACAAATGTTTTACCAACTTTTGAACTGTTCTTTTTTTTTTTTTTTTTAACTGTATATCAATTTTTAAAATAATGCCATGTTTCAAGTAATTTAAGATATTCTACTTTAAGACAAGAATCTATATTCTTTTCAGATGGCCCTGCTGTGGCACCAGTGACCAATGGGAACACAACGGTGCCACCCCTGAATGACGATCTGGACATCTTCGGACCGATGATTTCTAATCCCTTGCCTGCAACTGTCATGCCCCCAGCTCAGGTATGTGATAAGAATATGGTTTTATATGGTCGCTGCTTATTTCCTTTTTGAAAAGTTTCAAAATTTCAATTTTGGAAAAATTGTTTCTGAGTAGTAACTGATTTAAAAGTCCCCTGTTCTTTAGGCCAGGGGTTTGCAAACTAAGCCAGCAGCTTCTTTTTGCAAATAAAGTTTTATTGGCACACAGCCGCTCCCACTGGTTTACATACTGTGTGTGGCTGCTTTCCTGCTACAGAAGCAGAGTTAAATATTAACAACAGAGACTGTATAACCCACAAACCTAAAATATTCACTATCTTTAAAGTTCTAACCCTAGCTTTAGGGAAACAACAGTATTTAGAGTGAACAAGTGGAAAAACTCTGACTACATCAACTTCCCTGAGATCAACAAGGTCACTTACTTCAGAGCTTTAAAACTGTGGGTGTTTGTAAATATTAACTGCAGAAGTTCTAGCAAATTCAGTACTCATCGTCTTTTTAAAATGAAGGTAAATTATGTTTTAACTTAGCCTTAAAATCTGCCTTGCTTTTTTGTTTTAAGTGATTTTTAAAAAATCTAGAACAGTAATAATAATTGGGAAATTTTTAAAATGTTAATGGTGAAGAAATTTTGAATTGCCTACTTAACAGTACATGGAATTTCTATAACGTGAACTATATGAAATTTCAGGAAACAAATTACTCTTAAGCTTACAACATTAAGATTCTATTTTAAGTTTATACTTTACAAATAACCAGTTTGTGCAGCATGATTTTTGAGATAAAATATTTCCTTGTCCATAGAAAAACTGAGTCAAATCTGAATTGTTCCGGTAGACAGTTTTAATAAGAAAAAGTCAATGTCTTATAAGAAGACTAGTAACAGATTTCTGTTGCACATATTGTAATTGTAATAGTCATTATATAGTTACCATTAGAATGGAACAAGTAGATTTCTTAGGAATAATTAATTTAAATGGATCTTTATTGAAATTGTCTGCAGCAGTAGTGTTTATTTCAGCAAAATAGCTTATTTTATGGCTTTGCCCCTTCTTCACCTCCTATAATACACATAAGAAAGACAGTATTGTTACTGTTGTTTCAATTAACATTAATTACTTTACCAATTTGTACAGACATAGGTGTACATGTGACAAAATTGTCTAATATTGTGTCTTTGGAAAGAAGTATTTAGGATATTTGACAATCAGAATGTGAAAAGTAATTTATTTTTAGTCTAGCATTGTAGTACGGCTGTTACACCTGCTAGACTTATTTAGCACTGTCACTGGGGTCTGACAGTTGCTTTGCAACTGCTTCGAGAGTTAGACTCCACCTCTGAGGTTTCAGCGTACTTCACGTGTTCTGTTCTGTATTAAAGCAGCAAGCAGAACAATGCAGACTTCATTTAATTCTTAAGCATAGGCAGTGCCATGACAAGGAGTGTAGCTTCTGGCTTTAGGAGGGGTGGCGGCTGGCCTTCAGACTTTGGGCATTCTGAGCAGTACCTAGTAGGACATAGGATTAATTTTTAAAATTATATCTAATATTTCTTTTGGAACATTGTTATGTTGAGCCCTGTGAAATATTTGGTGAACAGTAGTATCTTTCATCTAAACTTCATGTAGAGATTAAAATTCAGACATATTTGGCCGGGCGCGCTGGTTCACGCCTGTAATGCCAGCACTTTGGGAGGCTGAGGCGGGCGAATCACCCGAGGTCAGGAGTTGGAGACCAGCCTGGCTGACATGATGAAACCCCCTCTCTACTTAAAATACAAAAATTAGCCGGGCGTGGTGGCAGATGCCTGTAATCCCAGCTACTCAGGAGGCTGAGGCAGGAGAGTTGCTTGAACCCAGGAGGCAGAGGTTGCAGTGCCAAGATTGCGCCACTGCACTCCAGCCTGGGGGACAAGAGCGAGACTTCATCTGGGGAGAAAAAAAAATCCAGACATATTTTCAAAATAATGCCTTTGAAAATGGGGGATGGTGCTGAAACTACAGATTTTATGCATATATTGCTACTATGTAATTTACTCGTTTTGGTGGGTTTTGAATATGTGAAATTGAGCTCAAACTAGTTTTGGACACCAAGATTTTGAATTCTTCTGAACCCTGTATTCTTTCACTCTTTGTGTTATTTTCTGAGTATATACAAATTCTAGTAAAAGATTTTCTAACTTATGAATATGAAGTAGATTGATTTTACCATCTGCCTTACCTGTCTGGGGTCTAGTCTTTCTTAAAGGGGGTTAGAAATACTTAATTGACAAGAGTGTACATGTGTTTTGGGGGCTGGAGGGGAACAGTTCCAGTCTTCAGTGTTGACATGGAGAAACCCCTTTCCTGTTCTTTCATATACATATACATATACATATACCAACAGTACCTAGACATACAAAAGGGCCGAGTCCTGTTTTTTCTTGATTAAGCCCTTGGGTCCCAGAAGGCCAGAGAGCCTTTGGTTAGATGCTCTGCACTTCCTGAAGTGTAAAATGTGAGGCAGAAGTTGTTCTCCTTTTATCTTGGGGTTGTAGTGCTGGCGAATGGAGCACCAAAAAGTAAGTGGACATTTGAGGGCTTACTAGTCCTGCTGATCAGTTTGGCTGTTTTTAGACTGTGTCCTTGTGGAGGTAGATGTTTCATATTATGATGTTTACAGTATATGAATATTAGGCTGCTCTACTATGAGAGTGGAATCATAGCTTCCCAACATTTTGGGTTTCCTTATAGTTCTCTCTCATCCACAGGGAATAGACCCCAGGGTTTTGAGCAGATTTTTTTGGTTCAACAGATACTCAGTGTGATAAAAAGATCACTTAGTGATGTAGTTGCTTTGTTTTATAAACAATATTAACAGTAAACACCAAGTACTTAATCCAACCGTTGTGCAGAACACTTCTTGTGATCATCAAGCTTATCCCCAGTTTACAGGAGAGAGACTGAAAGAAGTTAAGTGACATGTCTGAGTGTACCATAGAAAGTCATGGGGGCAGGCTCTAGTCCTGGCAGACAGGCTCCAGCCCATGCTCGTAGCTCTATGATCTGCTGCTGCTTCATTGGTAGCTTAGATATATTTTATTCAAGGGTATTGTGATATTTAGTATTCCATGATATCTAATTTCTTACATATTTGAATTTTTGGAAAATTAACTGGCTTTTTGTCGCTTAAAATTCTTGCTCAGTCATAAGATTCAAAATACTGTTCTGTGTAGTTTACAAGTAGAGCGTTTGGATGGTACCTCATCGCATGGTGTTCTAGGAGGACATTAAATGTTCGAATTTATTTTCCACTTGCTACTGACCTTATTCTCTAGTTTGAGAAGAATCAGCCAGTTTTTACTAGACTTCATAGAATTCTTTGAAACTCTTCATATTCAAAACAAGTCCATATAACAAATGTGAATGTGATTTAATATTTAATGATTACAGAGATGATTAAGGTTTGCTGTTGTGGTTGCATAATACTGTTCGCAAGATATGAGATTAAGTGAAAATGTTTGTTTTATATTAAATATCTACATGTTTATTTGTATTTGTGTTTATTTGCCGCCTTGTCCAAAAGGGAAGTGCAGGATATGTTGAGACTATAGATGGTCAAAGTTTTGCTGTACCTTCATTTCTGGATAGATTAGAAGTAGCCTAATGTTGTAGTTAAAACTGATTAGATGTGTAAAAATCTTATGATGCAGGTTTTGAAAAGATAAAGCAGCCATTGCAAATCCTCTTATGGTCTGTTGTAGAAATGTTTATTCCAAAGGATACCAGTTTCTTGCAGCAGTAGTTGCTGTGGAGTGGTGGTCCTCAGACAGCTGCCTCATCTGTAACCACTGTTGAGCCCATTGTGTTCAGGATTTGATGAACAAAAACTTGGCATCACCTTAGGTAGTAAATGCAACTTACTGTGAAAAGGCTTCAGTCTACCTACATTAACATTCAAATTAAGAAGTATTGCCATGGCTGTAGATGTTTTTGTATGGGCTTGTGAGTGAGTGATCCTCCTGAATGGCACCATTTTACCTTCTACAGTTGTTTGATTCTGTCTAATTTTATAACTTTATTTGGATTTTAAGTAATGGATAAGCTGTGCTTTACTATGCAGAATTTGATAGCTTAGTTTGGTGTTTGTCTCAGGGGACATCCTCTGCACCAGCAGCTGCAACCCTGTCTACAGTAACATCTGGGGATCTAGATTTATTCACTGAGCAAACTACAAAATCAGAAGAAGTGGCAAAAAAACAACTTTCCAAAGACTCCATCTTATCTCTGTATGGCACAGGAACCATTCAACAGCAAAGTACTCCTGGTAATGAATTTCGATATCTGCTTTCAGTGACATTACTAGAAGCATATCCTTTGTAATTATAATAAGATCAATTATATATTTTCTTTATTGTTCCATGTAGTGAGTGCTTTTGTTGTTGCAGTTTATACAACTGTGAAACTGAAATGAACGAGCATTAGAATTAAAAATTAAGAGGCATGTACAGGATTCACAGAACTTTATTTGGAATTAACAAGCTGTTCAAAGGTCACTAAATATTGTTTCACAAGCTGATAGAACACGGATTATCTTTGATGAATTATTGAAACGATATGCATAAAGTTTACGACTTTGTATACAGTATATTTTCTCTGCAGGTAAACAGTCTTGAGTTACCACATGGACTAAAAAAAAACTGAATTTTTTTGTAATCATAACAAAATATTAGCATAAGGCTTATTGTTTACAGACTTTTAATCTTTCAGACCATTTCCTTTAAATAATGAGCTGCATTTCACATATGAGCTAAAATTATTTGGCAGCCCACTACATCTATTGAAGCGAGATATAGTCAGCTCTCACTTGCCTGTTTGGTACTGGGAGACCAGTGGTACAAATCAGCAAAAAAAAGTGTATGATGTCATGCTACATAGTTTGTCTTCACGGTGGAAGATATTTTGTGTGACTGTTGCATATGATTTACATTTCTTAAGTAAAATTATTCAGGTTAATAACTGATTTGTCTGCATTCTAGAAATAACCAGCTCTCAGGGTTTAGGTGTGGGCTGGTCTGAGTAGTCGGAGCAGCCAAACTGGAATTAAATGTTTGCTGTTCAGAAAGGCAGTTTTTCTGTGATTATAGAGGTGAGTGCAACTGCACGTGATAGCGCTGTCTTCATTCATTTTCTTTTTGTGGTGCAGGTGTATTTATGGGACCCACAAATATACCATTTACCTCCCAAGCACCAGCTGCGTTTCAGGGCTTTCCATCGATGGGTGTGCCTGTGCCTGCAGCTCCTGGCCTTATAGGAAATGTGATGGGACAGAGTCCAAGCATGATGGTGGGCATGCCCATGCCCAATGGGTTTATGGGAAATGCACAAACTGGTGTGATGCCACTTCCTCAAAACGTTGTTGGCCCCCAAGGAGGAATGGTGGGACAAATGGGTGCACCCCAGAGTAAGTTTGGCCTGCCGCAAGCTCAGCAGCCCCCATGGAGCCTCTCACAGGTAGGGGTCATTTACTTTCTAGCTTCTCCCAAGTCAAAGAAACCAGATTTATTTTCTAAATTTTTGTTTTTAAGTAAGTCTAGTGATCTGGCAGAAAGAATTCAATAGGGATAATATGTATAGGGTCAAAAGTATCTATAAATATTATGAAGTTGTATCAGACAAATGATGCGTTATCCCTATTTTAGAGTATTCTGTTAAAAAAAGGTTAAACGTCTTTCATTTCAAATTGTAACTGTAATGGTGAACACCACTAATCTGTTTGCTAATGGCCAGAAATTAACCAGCACTAAGCTTAACCAGCTTGCTTGTGGGACGTTTTTATAGTCCACTTAGACAGCGTCACTAATAATTTTGGGGTCTTTTGTTAGAAAAAAAAAAATCTAGCCTCATATTCTCAAAGCACTATTTTATGAGGGATCTAAGGCTATTTTTCAGGTCGTATGATTACTGCCCCATGGCTCTGTAAAAATTCTTTTTGTTCAAAAACCTTTGTAAAGTTGTATTTTCTTTTTATGTACCCTATAATGACTTTTATGTTTAAAAAGAGTACAAAAAGATTCAATTCCCATAAGGTGTGAACCAGACATCCCCTCATATTATAAAATCCTGTTTCTACCTAAGTTAGAGCTAAGATAGAACATTTCTATTTCAGGTGCTGTGTTCTGACTTCTCTCTCTCTCTAGCTGCACAGACAAAGGCTCTTAGAGAGGTTCATGCTCCCACTCTTCTTCCTTTTACATTTCCCATTGATGTTCCTACAGCATTTTGTCAATCTTGGTTTCTGTTTGGTCACCTGTTTTACCTTTAGAGCATTCAGGGAATAGTCTAGAGTAATTTCTAACATTAGCTCAATCAATCACTATATATCCCAATTAATTTTGCTACCACCATTTCCAAGAATATAGGTAAGACATTGGTCTCTACACGTTGGGAATCTAAAAAATTGTCTGTGCTAAGGGTCAGTCACATGGTCAACATGCTGAAGCACACCCAGCTCAGGTTAAGGTGCTAGATGAACCAGGAAGGAGTTGTTAATACTGGCTCTTACTTCCAAATAATGCAGAAGGGTGATGCTGTTCTCCAGCACTCCATCAGTGGAATCTACTGGCCAACGACAAGGTGGTTAAAATGTCCTTTAGGAGGTACGAAGACGTGATCTGCTTCTTCAGACACTTATGCCTGATGATTAGTGATGTAGTTTATGTTAGTGTCTTTGAAACTGTAAATAAGTCAATTGTATTGAATTAAGAACACAGTCTAACACTTGAGTGTAAGTTTTAAACCCACTCTATACTTTATGGTAAATCTTGCCTTTCCTTCTCTTACCACCGATTTTGGAAATAAGAGAATCACAGGGTTAAGGTGCTTATATATATATTTGACTCCAGTCTTGAAGAAAAATATACATAATCTTATACTTTATTGCATACAATGAAAATAAATTTTAGATGTTTATGTTGTTAGATCAGCAAGAGAAATAAATGCTTTATGACCACTTTTAGGAAGTATATAGAGCCATTTAAGATTTTAATAGAGAACAATAGCTATCATACAAAGTTTATAGGATAATTTTAGACTATTTTACTTTCTAAAAATGTCTTACTCCTTAGTAGTTAAAGCACAATATCCTAGTGTAGGTGAAAGTTAGAGTAACAGACTCATTATACACCGAGATACAAATCCCAAGATTGCTTTGGTATTTTTTTTTTAAGTTGTTAATCTTTAGGGAAACTGAAGAAGAAACTGAAGCTAGAAAGCAGATAGATAAATAAAGAAGGAAAAAAAGTAGCTATTTGCTTTAAGAAATATTTGTATGGTATTCTGCTTTTATTCCAGTGCTTGGACTAGTTTTCACATTAATGAAAAAAATGACCAACTGTGTGGCTAAAGAAACAAGAATTAAAGGTGAAGTAAGCCTCTTGAACTAAGCTTTTTATGTGTTTCACAGATGAATCAGCAAATGGCTGGCATGAGTATCAGTAGTGCAACCCCTACTGCAGGTTTTGGCCAGCCCCCCAGCACAACAGCAGGATGGTCTGGAAGCTCATCGGGTCAGACTCTCAGCACACAACTGTGGAAATGAAAACTGCAATACAAGTTTCATCCAGAACTACCACCTGACATTCCTGCTAAAAGGCATCTAGTTCCCCTGTTTATTCATATACATATATTTTTTTTCTTTTTACCCATTTGTTCATATTAAGAATGATCTGATTGACCGTGTTGGTCTGTACTGATTCCATTTGATGTGGTGAAAAGCAGGTTGATAAACCATTTTATGTCAAGGGCAGCTTTGCTCAGATTTCCCATGATTTCATATACTGCATTATTTGAGAAGCTGCTCAACTTGCAAAATCAGTTTTCCTCAATAAAATTATAGCTCTAATGTTTGCATATAAGGGAAGTAGTTATCATGTTAGTAATACCTCTAACAGTATAAGCCCCACCCCAAAATTAGCCAGTAATCCTGTAGGAAGGTACTGTATGATCAAATGTTTAATCATATAAATAGAATGTAAATGTCTCACTGAGCACTGTTTTCTAGTGTATCAAAATTCTTTTATTTCATCATTCACTTCACTGTGCTGTCGTTATGATGTGCTTAACAGGGAACGTGGTTAGTGAAAGGAAGATAAACCTGGATGTTACTCCAAAACTTAGTTAATGAATGTTTAAATAATTCAAATTTTATCTGCCTCTCTTGTAATTTGGATCTCTTCTCAATGTACATAGTGCTAACATGAAGACCTTTTTCTGCACTATATGCAAACAGGGTAACTAAAACAAAGCTACTTTCAATCCTTGAAGGTATATCCAGGTTTATGACAGTAATTGTGTTTACATTTTATGGTGCCTAGTATTGACAAAATGTTATTTCCCTATATTAAACAGATGAATCCAGAGACCTTTTCATTTGTGGGTTTTTTATTTCCTATGATGTATACTGCCAGTAACCTTCCAAAAATTACTTAGTGTTGCAAAGTCAGGAATCAGGAATGTTTAGCTGACAAAATACTTGTCTGTTTTAAAAACCTGTTCAGGTCTGCCAATTATAAGGGCAAACTGGAGAAAAAGAAAAAATACATACTCAGAGTGGTATCTTGCAGTATCGGCACTGTACAAAAATCTTCCAATTTAGTTGTAGGGAAAACATGCAGAACAAATGAAGACAAAACGTACATTTTGTACCATCCAATTAGCTTATGTTAACTGACAAGCTCCATTTAAACAAACAGATGTCCATCAGATGACAAGAAAGGCTATTGTACTGAAGTAAAACAATACCTGAATGTTCTGCAGCCTAAACTCCAAACATCCTCTTCCATATGGACCCACTGGCTGGGCAAACTGCACCAGTTGCTGCTTCAATTTATACCTCAATTTTCACTGTGTCCAGGCGGTACTTTGGCTCGTTGGCTAGATTAACCTTCTCCGTCCGAGTGTGCCACACGAGAACCTAAAGGGGAAGCAAACAGCTTGGGTAGCACACTCTTCATGCTGACACTCGAGGTCAGGCAGCACAAGTGAAATGAATACCTTAGTGCAGTTATTTGCTTTCGGTTCCAGTTCTTCGACTGTTGTTATCTGTTTGAGAAAGTCAGATTCTTGCATCCCTGGCTGGGATCCACGACGCTTAAATACAGCTTTTGGATTGGACAAAATGACTTGAAGACTTACAGCAAATCCTTTGTGAAAAGTAAAAAACAAAACAAAACAAAAACTTTAAAATACTGGTGTACTTCTCTTTTTTCTGTATAATTTTGGTCACATCAAAGACAGTTTTTAAAATACCTACCATGTGTCAGGTCTTGGTTTACAAAGTTGAATAGGAATATTACCTGTATAACAGTCTCAAAGGAAAATCAATCATTACAATATTTTACATTCCGTGTAAAATAGAGGTGTGCACAGGAGCATCTATGCGAAACAGGAAGTTTAGTCTGTTAATAATGGGTGAATTTTATAAGCTGCTGTTTCACAGTGGTCATCGACCCTCCACATTTGCCACTCTAGGAATAACTAAGAAATAAATGCAGCTGAAAAACATACATGCTTACCCTAACTACACGTGGGGTGTGAGACCACATGCCCAGCTCTCCTGCCTGCCCTGTAATACTAATTATGTATGCTTCCTTAAATTCAGCACTGCTCGGATTCATTTTGCATTTAGAAGAGGGAGCAACGAAGTAAAGCCAATTAGCTAGAAAATGAATCATACCTAATTTTTAATCATTTGGTTTACATTTCTAATTTGGTTCAATCTAAAAAGGGTATGTGGGGCAGAAATCAGTGCAGGAGATATCAGGCCATCTGATAAATTTTTTTTTGGTATTTCATTTACCAAAAATAAGTGTAAATTTTCTTCAATGGTTTGGTCATATGAGAAGTCATTACTGGCTGGGCACAGTGTCTCACATCTGTAATCTCAGCGCTTTGGGAGGCCAAAGCAGAGGGCCACTTGAGCCCAGGAGTTCAAGACCAGCCTGGGCAACATAATGAGACCCTGTCTCTACAAAAAATACAAAAATTAGCTGTGTGTCGTGGCATGTGGTGCGTGCCTGTAGTCCCAGCTACTTAGGAGGCTGAGGTGGGAGGATTGCCTGAGCCTACCAGGTTGTGGCTGCAGTGAGCTATGACTGTGCCACTGCAACTCCAGCCAGGGCAACAGAATGAGGCCCTGTCTCAAAGAAAAAAAATCATTTGTATTTAATCTGTAGTTCAACCAACTATTATAAAGCTCAACCATTGAAGCATTCTACCATTGTTTTTGCCATCTCAGCAAGTAATAATTGTTTTGAAGGTCTGAAGCCCTGGACCTCTTTTTCCTTAGTGACTAAGGTGATACTGTCAAGTCAGGCACCCTGCCAGCGTTGAAGCTCTGAGGACCAACCCCCAAAACATTTCTTAGCAACTTTTGCCCTTCTCTACATTAAATGAGTTGATTTATGGTTCAGTTTGCAAAGTAAATACTAAATGATACCAGGTGGTAATGGAGGAGCTGTGAGAACACCACAACCACCATCCTCTCCAGATGCCAGACTGGGCCAGTCTCCTGTTCCAGACCCTGCTGCCTTTTGGAGAAAAGTTAACACTAAGCCACTTACAAACACAACATGGTACAGCAGGTGCTGAGGAAAGCAGAACAAAGAATCATAAAGCATGAGCCGTAGCACTAGCCCCACTATCCTCCACCTACCCTAAAGGGAGAGAGGTGGCACATTCTAGCAGAGAATACTGGATTTGGAATTAGAAGGCTTTTGTTTTTGCCTAGGTCCCTGCCCTGGGACACTGGCCAACTCACTTAACCTTTCTTGATTTTCTAACTTCCCCATTTCTTTCTTTGTGAGAGAAGTGTAACACTTCAATTCAATGTTTGATGAAAAATTGACGTATGGAAAGACTCCACTGACTGCAGAGCACTGTTGAAAAGATATTACAATATGTAAATAACAATACCATTGTCAGTGTGATCATGACAGGCAGGTGATGCCAGCCACCATTTACGGCTGGAAGAATACTGGTTGACAGGTTTAAAAGGCTTGGGAAAGTTCCAGGTAGCAAAGCCAGGACACCTACATGTGACAGCACTCTGGTAACAAGTCCAAAGCCTTCCTCAGACACAACTAGGACAACCACCAGACTCAACAAAAGCCAAAGGTTCAAGTTGATACGTAAAGGGCCCTTTGCAACAGGTGAGATCAGATTTTAGTGTTAAAAGATTTCTTGCTTTTTCCATATGCTTATAAATAAGCTTTATCTTTTTTTTTTTTTTTTTTTTTTTTTTAATCCAGATGAGAGCCTGCCCCTCTCAGTCAAACTGAAACTCCTGATACGTTCTTCACATGGCTTCAGGGTACTGGTTGTATTTCCCCATTCTCTAAAAAAACATGGGATCCAAATTGTGCAGAGGTAATTTTTGGAAATGATGATATGGAGCCACCTGGATCTGATTTCCTTCATTTTCCCCTAACACATTCATCATCACAACCACTGAAGGATTCAGATTATTTTGTTGCTCTCCTTAGCACAGGACTATCCTTCCAGCTCTTCACACAGAATTACATGGCAAAATCTACAATGTAGGCAAAGCTGAGAGCCAGTTGTGAAGCTACACATCATTTTACTACAAGGCCCCCCTTCCCAGTGTCACTAGAGAATGGTGCTTACCTGAAAGGCCAGCACCCTGGAGATATGTTAGCATGTGGCTCTCCACAGTACCCAAGTGTTTTTCTATTCTCTAATACAAAGGGGTGGAGGAGCACAATTCAGATGCCCCTCAATCAGCTAACGCAATTTCTTTGCTCAGTGATCTCTTGAAAGGAAGCAGGTCACAGCTGGCAGGAGAGACTGCATGTTAACTAGGCCAACCCCTGGGTGGCTTTGGGGGAATCTGACCCGCTGTGAAGCTGGGGGCAGAGTTAAAGAGTTCTCCCCTCTGAAATCACGGTAGAGGGAATCCTAAACTATTGATTCCCAACCTAAGATGTTTTGGGGGTAATTCCAAGTATTTATACTTCAGGTATTATATCTTCCCTTTTTTAGTGAGATTTGTTATCTTTAAAGATGTTGCAGTTACTTTGGAGATGCTTATGAAAATCGTGGGAGTAGGATTTTCTGCCCTGGTCAACTGAGTGAAAAAAAAAAAAAAAATGCAAATAAAAATAATTGTTCACTGAGAAGGCAGGATTCCCTGACTTCTTCAGCACAGCTAGGTGGGAAGGATACACAGTCACCCTCTGTATCTGCAGATTCTGCATCTGCAGATTCAACTAACATCAAAGTATCTGAAAATAAAAAATAACAATAAACAATAAGAAATAATAGGGTGCTCTTGTTTTTGGAGACAGAGTTTCACTCTTTTTGCCCAGGCTGGAGGGCAGTGGCACAATCTCGGCTCACTGCAACCTCTGCCTCCTGGGTTCAAGCGATTCTCCTGCCTCAGCCTCCCGAGTAGCTGGGACTATAGACATGGGCCTGGCTAATTTTGTATTTTTAGTAGAGATGCCGTTTCACTATGTTGGCCAGGCTGGTCTGAAACTCCTGACTTCAAGTTAACTGCCCCCCTCAGCCTCCTAGGAGTGCTGGGATTACAGGCATGAGCCACCATGCTCAGTCAAAGTAATACAAGTTTTAAAGCTATATAGTATAACAACCATTTGAATGGCATTTGCATTGTATTAGGTAAGTAAGCTAGAGATGATTTAAAGTATACAGGAGGATGTGCCTAGGTTATATGTAAACACTATATCAGGGACTTGAGCGTCCATGGATTTTGGTATCGGTAGCAGTCCTGATGAAACCAATTCCCTATGAATACTCAGGAATACCGTTCCCTCTCAGGCAGAGGGATAGGGCCTACCTCAATATATTCTTACTGATTACTGAGTAGAAAATTTGTAAGACATTCAAAGTCCAACAAGCTATTTCCATTTCTGGACAAAATTGCAATAGGGACTAGTTTTTCCTCACTTGTTTTAAATAACTAAAAGGCAGACAAAATGTTTGAAAAAAGTTTCCAGACATTGGAAAAGAGGCGCATGAGACAGAGATCTCTGAGAAAAGAGAAATATGACCCCTACAACTGCCCCAGCTTCCTGCCTGAAGTAGGTTTTTAGGCTACACCACAGGGAGGGAACCCGGAAAGCTCTACAGCCCCCTTGAGTTGAGGAAACAACTGAGAATTTGAGGAGGCCAAGACAACTAGGATATGCAGGGTGGAGTACTGGAGAGGGAAGAGCTCTGCTGATCTGTAGACGGCTCTCCTCAAGTCTTCAACTGAGTATGAAGAGCAAATGCTCACAAAGCTACCTCAGGCCAGGTACAGAACCACTGGGTAAGGAGCAGGTGAATCAATTACTGGAGCTTTTTCTGGCCTGGGACTAGTTCCCATTCTCAGTAGCCAGAGTGGAGCTACCTAGTAAGAGCTGGGCACCTGGAGGGGAACTTGGAAGGTTATTGTGCCTGTTGTAAGGTCAAGCTGATTAGCCTTAAACTAAAGGCTGAGATGGTTTTGCCTAACAAACCTCAAAAGCAAGCCTGGAAAGGATCAAAATGTTTCTAAGTTAACTCAGTTGTGTCCCAGTACAAAGCTCAAGAATATTTACATATGTATGTATAATATAGTATAACATTACATACATATGTGTTTTTATGTATGGTTGTGTGTATACATATATTTCTCATCCAGTATCTAGCAACATAAAATTCAAAATGCCTGATGCCCAAATCACCTTAGTGATGAAGAATACAATGTCTGAGATGAAAAATACATTGGATGGGATTAGCAGCAGAGGAGACATTGCAGAATGAAAGCTGAGTAAACTTGAACACACAGTGATAGAAACTACCAAAATGAAACAGAAAAGTCAAGACCAACACACACACACACTGTGCAGAGTCACAGGAACAAAGGGAAAGGTGAATGAATAAGGGAGATGGGGAAAAGATTTGAAGAAATGACGACTGAAAAATTTACAAACTTGAAAAATCAGGAAAGATACTAAAACTCAGATAACAATCAACTACACCTAAATGACATTTATAGAACACTCCACCCAACAGCAGCAGAACACAACCTTTCAAAGTACACATGGAACATGATCAAGATAGACCATAGTCTGGGCCATAAATCAAGTCTCAATACAAAGTATGTTTTCTGACTACAGTGGAATTAAAATAGAAATCAGTAATACAAAAATATCTGGAAAATATCCCAAATATTTGAAAACTATTAGAACATAATTCTAAGCAAAATATAAACCAAAGACGAAATCAAAAGGGAAATGATAAAGTGGTTAACTGAATGAAAATGAAAACGACACATATCAAAATGTGTAGGATACACCTAAAGGACTGCTTAGATGGGAAATTAGTGTTTAGAAAACATTAAGCACTTATTGGATAAGAAAGGTCTGAATTCAATAACCTAAGCTCCTACCTTTATAAACTAGAAAAAGAAAGTAAATGAAGCCCAAAGTAAATGGAGAAAAGGACTATACTAATAAATATAAGGGCGGAAACCACTAAAGTAGAAATAGAAAACGATTGAGAGGTGAAATAAAAACCTAGTTATTTAGAAAAAAAAAGTTAATAAAATTGACAAACTCTACCCATGCTTATCAGGAAAAAGAGAAGATATAAATTACCAGCCTCAGAAATGAAAGAGATATGTTCTACAAACCTTCAAATGATAATATGGGACTGTTATAAGCAACTTTTTATGATAGTAAATTTGACAACTTAGATCAAAATAGAAAAATTCCTTGAAAGACAAGCTACAAGGCTCACTCATGAAGAAACAGATAATGTAAAATAGCCCGGTACCAAACAAATTAAGTGTATAATTAAAATCTTCCCACACACATACACACAACCCTCCAGGACCAGAGAGCTTCACTGTTAAATTCTACCCAGCATTTAAGGAAGAAAGGATAACAATTCTCCATGAATTCTTCTAGAAAATAGAAAAGGAGGAAACCTTTCTCAAGCTATTCTGTGAGACCAGCATTGCCCTGACACCTAAATCCAGACAAAAACATTACAAGAAAACTACATACTAATAATCCTCATGATCACAGAAAAATTCTCAAAATTTTAGCAAATCATGTTCAACAATAAAAAGACAATAAATCATGACCACTTGAGGACTATCTCCAGATTGCAATGTTGGTTTAAAATTTCAAAATCAATCAGTGTAATTCACCATATCAACAGACTAAAAAAGAAAAGAAAATCTGACTATCACAATAGCTGGAGAAAATCCTTTGACAAAATCTAACATCTAGTCATAATGAAAAGAAGAAATAAAAGCCTCTCAGCAATCTAAGACTAGAAGTAACTTTCTCAATAAGGGCATCTACAAAAATACCTAATGCCAACATTATACTTAATGGTGAAAGACTGAGTGTTAAATCTCTGAAGATTGGAATGAGGCAAGGATGGCTGCTCTTGACTTTTATTCAACAAAGTCCTGGAGATCTTGGCCATTTAAATAAGGCTCCCGCCCCCGCAAAAAGGCAGAAATATTGGAAAGGAAGAAGTACAGCAAAACTCCTCTTCTTCCTTCAGCCACAGTTAACAGTATCAATAGTGCTTCTCAGTACCTTCTATTGTGTAAGTATCAATTTAGCCTCACCTCCATAGGCTCATCCCACTGCCACATTCTCTCTTCTCCAACTATACGTCATCTAATCTCAGCAAGGCTGTTACAAATAAGAACAATTTCCAGTTTCTAAACGATGACTTTTGGCAACAAGACTTTTATAGTTTGGCCACAAAAAAGATACTAACAGCTTTTTCTCTGTAATAATCACTCTGGGTAGTTGTCCTAGAATATTGGACTCGTGACACACATTTAGTGTTACCAGTAGCTATCAAAAGCCTCTTTTTCCCCCCACTTTAAAAACAATAAGAAAAAGATTTCAACTTTCAAATTAAAAAGTATATACACACAGTAAAGTCATGGAACTTGCTGGAGAAAGAAAGATATGTGTTGGACCTCCTCTAATTCTGAGCTAACCAACTCTCCTTTCATACCTCTTCCTAGCAAAGCATACACTGCTTTTTGGAAAGGTGTGTGTTTCCATCTTTCCTGCCCACCATCCCTCCTTATTGAGATATAATTCACATATATTAAAACTTGTCCTTTTATATGGTATGATTAAGGGGGTTTTAATGTATTCATAGCTCTGGGAACCAATTTTTGAGAACACTTTTTTTTCCCATTGAACTGTCTTAGAACCTTTGGCAAAAATCAACTGACCATAAATGATTTATTTCTACACTTTCAGTTCTGTTTCATTCATCTATATGGCTATCCTTATGTCAGTACCACACTGTATTACGGTAGTTTGTTTTCTTTAAATTGAGACAGGGTCTTCCTATGTTGTCCAGGCTGGTCTCAAACTCCTGGGCTCGAGGGATGCTCCTGCCTCAGCCTCCTGAGTAGCTGGGACTACAAGGCACATGTCACTCCATCTGGTGATGCCATTATTGTAGTTTTATAAGTTTTCAAATTGGGAAGTATAAATCCCCCAGCTTCTGAGTTCATCACTTTCCATATCAATTTTAGAAAAAAACACCTTGTCAATTTTTACAAAAAGGGCAGCCAGAATTTTGATAAAGATTGCACTGAATCTATAAATTAGTTTGGGGGAATGTTGCCATTTTAGCCACAATAAGTCTTCTAATCCATGAAGAAGTTATTCTCTCCAATAACTTCCTTCTGCTTATTTTGAGTTTACTCTTTCTAGTTTCTTATGGTAGAAGGTTGGGTTACTGACATCTTTCTTCTTTTTAATGCAGGTATGTGAAGCCATAAATGTACTGACTACTAAGCACTACTCTGGCTGTACCCCCGCAGGTTTTCATATGTTGTTTTTCCATTTTCATTCTCCTCAAAATGTTTCCCAAATTTCCTTGTGATTTCTTAACAAATTGATTTCTTTAGGAGTGTGTGTTTAATTTCCATATATTTGTGAATTTCACAAACTCCTTTCTGGTATTAATTTCTGATTTCATCTCAGTATAAACCAAGACCATACTTTGTGTAATTTTAGTTATTTTAAATTTATTGTGTCCTGTTTTATGGCCTAAGATGATCTATAATCTTGGAGAATGTTCCACTGTGCCTTTGAGAAGAATGTGTATTCCGTTCCTGTTGAGTATTCTATAGATGTCTGTTAGATCTAATTGATTTACAGTGTTTTTCGAGTCTTCTATCCCAGTTGACCTATCTAGTTGTTCTGTCTAGTATTGACAGTGGGATGTTGATAGTTGCAATGATTACTGATGAATTATTTTTTCCTTCAGTTTTGTCATTTTTACTTTGTATATTTTGGGGCTCTGTTGTAAGTCATATATATGTTCATAGTTATATCTTCTTGATAGAGTGACCCTTTTCTCATTATAACTTTTTTTTGGGGGGGGGTCTCTAATAACAGTTTGTCTTAAAGTCTGTTTTGTCTGGTGTTCATATAACCATTCCAGGGTTTTTTTTTTTTTTTTTTTTTTTTTTTTGTTCATATAACCATTTTTTTTTTTTTTTTTTTTTTTTTTTTTGGTTCCTGTTAGCATGATATATACTTTGTACTATTCTCTTGCTTTCAATTTATTTGTATCTTTGAATCTAACATGTTTGTCTTGTAGACGTTGGATCATTTTTATACATCCTGTCTATCTGCCTTTTGATTGCATTTTTTATCCACTTACGTTTAATGTAATTACCAATAAATTGATTTACATTTGTCTTTTTAATATTTGTTTTCTATATGTCTAATGTTATTTTATTCCTCTATTTCTCTATTACTGCCTTCTTTATTGTTAAATATTTCCTAGTGTACAATTGTAATTCCTTTGTCATTTATCATTTGAGTTTTCTTAGCAGTTGCCATGGGGATTACAATTAACATTTCAATTTCTAACAGTCTAGTTCAGATTAATACCAACTTAATTTTAACAGTATAAAAAAACTTTGCCCCCTACAAAGATCCACTTTTTGCCCCTCATTTGTGCTATTGTCATAAAAATTATATCTTTATACATTTTGTGCCCTGAAACCAGATTTTTGATGACTGCTTGTAGTTGTTTTTCAAAACAGGAGAAAGGAGCTATAAAGATTACATTGATATGCCTTTCAAAATTACCTATGTAGTTACTTTTACTAGTGTTCTTATTTGTTCATGTGGATTAGAGTTCTTGTGTAGCATCCTTTCACTTTTGCCTAAAGGACTCCTTTGAGTATTTCTTGTAGGGCACATGTGCTAGCAATGAATTTTCATGGTGTTTGTTGGGAATATTTTCATTTCTCCATTTTTGAAGGGTAATTTTACTGGATATAGAATTCTTGATCTTTTTCTTCTTCTTCTTCTTTTTTCTTCCAGTACTTTGAATCTGTCATCCCACTGCCTTCTAGTCTCTGTGGTTTCTGATAAGAAATCAGCCTTTGTTAATAAACAAAGGCTATTAAAGAACCTTTGTTAATCATATTCACTTTTCTTTTGCCACTCTCAAGATTCTCTTCATGTTTGACTTTCAACTGATTATGATGTGTCTAGGTGTGAATCTCTGAGTTTATCCTACTTGGAATCCACTGAGCTTCCTGAATGTTTAATGTTTTTCCTACAAATTTGGGAAGTTCTAACTTTTTTTTCAAATATTCTTTTTGCCCCTTTCTCTTTTTCTGTGACTCAAGAGTATGTATATTAGTATATGTAAATAATAAGACTATGAGGCCCTGTTCATTTTTCATCATTCTGTTTTCTGTTCCTCAAACTGGATCATATAAATTTACCTATGTTTCAGATTTACTGATTCTTCTGCCTGCTCAAACTGCTTTGAGCCCCTCTATTGAATTTTTTGTTTTTATTAGTGTACATTTCAACTCCAGCATTTCTATTTGGTTCTTTTTAAAAATATATATAATTTCTATCTCTTTATTGATCTCTATTTGTGAGACATCATTCTCCTATTTTTCTTTAGCTATTTAGACATGGTTATCTTTAGTGGACTCCATATATTTAAAATATCTCATTTAAAGTTTTTACCTAGCAAGTCTAATGTCCAGACATTTTCTATCAACTGCTTGCTTTTTTGTGTATTGGTCATGCTTTGTCTCTTTGCATGTCTTGTAATCTTTTGCTGAAAACTGGACATTTGAAATAATATAATGTGGCAACTCTGGAAATCAGATTCTCTAAGGTTAGTTGTTGTTTTATTGTTGTCATTATTGTTTTAGTGACTTTCTTGAACTAACTTTGTAAAGTCTGTGTTCTTTGCTGAATATGGGCAAAGAAGTCTGTGTTCAGTTAGCTTACAGATCAACTAAATATTGGACACAGATTTCCTTAAATGCCTGGAACCAGAGACTCTCAGTCTTTGCCAAGATGCTCTGTGTCCATTGGGCATGCTTTCAACACTCAGCCAGGCAATTTACAACTGCCTTAGCTTTCACATCTTTATTGCACAGGGGCTCACAATACTAAGAGGGGAAAACTGAGGGCTTTGTAAGGCTTTTCTTGAACAAGTACATAGCCCTGGGCATGCATACAGTCCTACACATCCACATGGCCTTCCAGAAATATGTCAGAACTTTTCAAATGCCCCTATGGAATGAAGTTTTTTTGCTTAGCTTGTTGTTTGCCACAACTGTTATTGCCTCAGGGAGCTGTGATGGTAAAGAGTCACCACAAGCTGTTTTTGACAAATGCCCCCAGGGAAAACGCTGTTTGCTCTGGTGAATGAGGTCAAATAAAGACAAGCCTTGTGAATAGGGTTTTCTAGGGAATTGCTAGACAGATCAAATAATAACAATTATCTTAGAATGGAGCTCTGAATGAGTCCCAACCCTGTTCTGCCCTTCTACTAACTGCTATGCTGTTGGTTTTCACCATGATTACAGGGCTGTTGGTTTTCAAATCTACCATGGAGGAAATGGAGAGAAGGGGATGGGAATAGGGCAAATTGATATATTACAATACTGCTCTTACCAAGATTTAGCCTTTTTTTAAAACAAAACAAAACAAAACTCCCCAGATTGTTGCATGCTTTTAGCTAATTTCCATAGTTCTTAAAAAGTTGATTTTGACAAATTTTGCCAGTGTTCACATTGTTTTTATGGATGAGAGAATATTCAGAAGTCCTTACTCTGTCATTCCCAATGACATTACTCTTTTTGCAACCCCAAATCCCATTACCACCCATTGAGTTAGGTAAGTATAGAAGAAAAAGAAAATAGTGTAATGTAGGGTTTGATGATTGAAAACAGAAAACTGCTACTTAACTACTTTTTTTCCCCCCTGGCCCTGTACTTTCCAGCCCTGGCATCTCAAAACTATCCAAGTGAGAAACAAATGTGTTAGTAGAATTGATTTAGGAATCATTTCCACTAGATTTAAATCAAATATAGAAAGCAGAAAAGAAGGCTGTATAAAGGAATGTTTCCTTTGCTTATTTACTATTCCAAATTGCCACTGTTTTCTGCAAGTGTTCCTTTATAATTTTCATGGCTCTAAGACCGAATGCTCATATGTCATGAAGTGCTCTTTCACAGCCATGATAGATTTTCTTCCAAATCTACCCTTTCCTAACGAGTAAACAGAACCATAACTTCCCGCATTTACTTCCAATTATAAATTAGAATTATTTTCTTCTGGTGTGGAAGAAGAATGAAAAAGCATGCCTTGGTTGGTAAACAGGTCTGTTCATCTGCTGCAGAATACTGACTGAAACTTTATAATTGCTTCAAGGTGAAACTTTAAAAAAAGTCTAATTTTAAAAATTCCTCAAAAGGTATTTAGCAGCCATTATTTTCCATGGAAAAAAGTGAAACACTCTGCATTTCTAAGAAGTGTTCTTTATTTAATCTATAAACAATTCATTTAAATCTCTACTCTGAAAACAAAAACTATCATAGAAAACTGAATCTTCTAAGGAAAGAATCAGGATGCTGAGCAAGGATGGAAAATCTGATCCTAATAACCAAACATAATATAAGGAGGTTTAACTAACTGAATACTGAAAATATCCACGAATTATTTTTTAGTGGGCACAACTAACACTGAAGTTTGGAACCAAAAAGACTGATGGGAAATAAACCCATCAGAGTTTATTTGTATATGCTGGGCACAGCAGAGTCAACATGCTTGACATGGCCTGGGTAAGAGGCCATGGTTACTGAATTGGTCAAACTAAGCCACTCTAGTCCAACCCAGAAAATATAGCAGAGCATGGTGAAGAAGGTACTTATTCCCCAATCCTAGTGAATACTGGTGAAATAATTTTTTAAATAGCAACTCTTCAGGGATTCACTAATGAAGCTATTACATCACCTCCTAGTTTCACATGGAAGCTATGTTGGTTTCTGACTGGAAATCTTCAGTTTCCAAAAGACCTATTTTAAAGAAATAGTGTGGCAGGGAAGGATGGGAGTTGAGTGAAGGCTTGTAACTTGGAGGCCCTGAATTCAAATCCTTGCTCTGCCATCTACTATTAAAATGACTCAGGAAGGCACTTTCACTGTTCTGTGCCTTGGTTTACACAAATGTAAAATGCAGACAGTTATCATATTATATGGTTATTGTAAATCTTAAATGGATATATGTAAACAAACAGAACAGTACCTGGAAACATAGTAAGCATTCTTTGTTAAGCACAATCATTGAAAAAGAGCATTCTTATTCACCAATCTAAAGGATGCTATCTTTCATTTTTCATCTTCCTTTTGATATTATTCACTCATTCAGAAACTCTTTATGGGCCCATTGCTGGTTTTCAGTATTGGTAACACAATACTGAATGTGGTCTCTGCCCTCTGGCAACTCCTAGTTTAATTGGAAGAACAGATATGGGCACAGCTGTGCCACAGATGCTATAAAAGATGTAAATACAGAGCTTTGGGAGCACAGGAGTTGGAGAAGCAAATGCTATCTGACTAGAATGAGTAAGGGCTTTGGAGACACTGAAATCTGAGAGGGACTTTGAAGCATCCATGTAGAGGAAGGGAGAGTTGTGAGGCCAAGTCTCAGGCTGGAGCAGCAATGATGAGTGACAAGGCTGTAAAGCTGCTTGTGCCCAGGACTCTGTACCCTACCCTGTGGCGGGCAACCTTGGCTCCAGATTCTAATCAAAAGTCACTTTTAGGAAAATTTCTCTGGCAGCAGTACAGTAACTGCCTGAGGTAGAGAGACCAGCCAAGTGTCTGCTGCACTAGGTGGTCCAGGTAAAAGCAGACAGATAGGCCCCACCTGGGGTGTTCAGCACAGCTACAGAGAGTGCTGGAGAAGGTCACCAGTGTAGGCCTGGACACTAGGACAAAGGAGCTTATATCAGAACCTGGAAGGCATTTTACTCCTTCACCCAAGACACAAAAGAGAAGGAGCAGGATTGGGGTGGTCCAACTCTCACTCCATGGCCAGGCAGTTTTCCCCCGACCCTCTGGCTCTCCTGCAGAGCTATGGGTTCTTCCTGGACATTTCCCGTAGGCTCTCTTACCATCAAGTCCTGGTCTTAAGTACCTAGAGTAACCTGTACTCTCATCTCTGTACAGGTTTTTCTCCTTCTCACTCCTTCAAAGGGGCTTCTAACAGCACTGATGGTTTCTGCATGCAAAATCCTGCAGCCCAATCTTACCTTACACAGGCTTTGAACCTTGGTGTAGCCTGAAGATATGTTCAAGCCAAGACTGACATGAATGTGGTGGTGGCGGGGGTGGAGCTGCTTAAGGCACCTGCCTGTAAGACTGTCCACATTTCCCCACTTCTCCTCAGGGTCAATCTCTTTGGATGCCTTTCTATATTTAAAACCAACTGTGGGTAAAACATACTGTCCTAAGGTACAAAGGCATAGATACCTGAGATTCAATTACAGCTTGTGTTTCCATAAGCCAGCCATGACCTTTGTAATCCTGTGTTCCTCCCTGCAAAAGCTGATGGGGAAGCACAGGGAAAGACTGGCCAGGGACCAGGCTTCTGAGCAAGGATCAAACCATCCATGCTTCTCCAGCCCTGCTGTCAGTTTACTTCTGGTTACCTACTTGTCAATAGATCTAACTCCACACCCCTTTTTAATTATCATTATTATGTAATTTATTATTTATTAGTTTCTAGTGTAGTGCTTTGAGCCTATACAAGCACTTTTTTAAGGTTTTATGGCCTGATACAGTTTCAATTTTTATAAATGTTTCACGAACACCTGAAATAAGGGTATTTTCTATGTATATTGAGTACAGTGTTTTATATATAATTATTAGATCAAGTTTTTTATATATTCCATTTTCTACAGCCTTTTGTCTGCTTAAATCTGTCAGATTTAGATAGGTGTGTTAAACATGTCTACTATGATTATGGTTTTGTCAAACTTTCTATTTTTATTTATGTCTGCCTTTAGTTTTTGGACTCATTGATAACTTGTACACAGTGGCTGATGATGAATGCTGTACTTTTGTGGTGTACATAGTTTCCATCAATACAAAATGTTCCTCTCCTTCTCATTCAATATTTTTGGCCTTGACTTCTGCTTTGTTCAACACAAATGTGAACACTCCTGCTCTTTTGTTGTTTGTCCTTCCTTAGGATACTATAGTTTATCTCTTTATTGTCCATCTCTATCACATTTTTAGGTGTCTTTTATATGAGATACAGCTTTGCTGCTGTGTTTTATTTAGAGCAATTTAATTTTTTCCACACTTAGTGTGGTTATCATGTTTGGTTTTATCTTAGGTTCATTATATACATTTTTTTTTGCTTTTTTCCTTTCTTCTTTTTGAATTCATTTTGGTTTCTCTTCTTCCTCTAATTGTTGAAAAGGTTTTGTTTTATATGTATTCTACTGTGGTTACCTTTAAAATTCCTTATTTAAAATAATTTTAACTGTTTAAGGAGCTTTTAAGGAACTGATATTTCTCTTATCATCATGAATTGAAGCCCCTGTCTGTCCCCCCTTCCCCCCCACCTTTTTGAATGAGACTAGATCTGCAGTGGGCACCTATTCCCCCATTTCCTATCCTCTCCCTCACCAGCGGGCATTGAAATATACCAGCGTTTTTATTTGAAAACTTCATTTTCACGTTGCTTCTCCTATTTCCAGATTCCAACGAACAGCTTTAAACTTCACAATCACGTTAGTTACTATCTACTTTTAATCGTAAAAATTGCCACTTTTGTTGCTTACTACTTTATCTGGTACAGCAACCTCCCTATTTTTTAGTTTCTTATTCTAATTCACATTGGCTAAAGTGCTTTTCTTAACTGATGTTGTTTTGTTGTTGTTTTTTGGAGAAAATATTTGAAATGTCTCTTTGCCCTCACACAGACATAATGATTTCACGGGGTACAAAATTCTAGGATCCTTTCTTTTCTTCAGAACTCTAAACACCTATCTCCATTATTCTGTATCATTCAGGGTTATAGAAAGAAACCTGATGTTAGTCTGATTTTTCTCTCCTTCATAGAGAAGCAGTCCCCCCACCCCACCGACCCCCTCTGAATACCCTTGGGATTGTTTTATTATTAAATCCTGGCACAGTTGTTCTAAACTTGGGATTCATTCATTCGTTCAACAAAAATATACATACCAGGCAAAGTGCTAGGAACTTGGGAAAAGGTGGTAAGCAAAATCAGTCATGATTTGCATCTTAGAGTCAGTACAGCCCCAGTACAGTCTTGTCAGGGAGGTGGAATGCTGGTTAATGGTGCAGGTGCACACACGGTAGTGAGTGCTATGAAGGAAGGGTGCGGGTGCTATGCGAGGAAATCTTACCCATCAGGGTGGACCAAGGATGATTAAGCTGGAATCTGAAGGATGGAGTGGGAGAGGCAGGTGGGTTGAGGAAAGAGCCTTCCAGGCAGAGACAGGTACACGTGATGGCAGGATTGTGAGGTGGGACAGCAAGCCACTGAAGCTGAGCGCACAGAGAACACAAGGAAAATGACTTCAGCAAGGCTCGGGGGTGGGGATGCCCAACCATGCAGGACCTGGGAGGCCATGGAGAAATGAAATACAAGGGGCGCCGCAGAAATGTTGTAAGCCGGAGCCTAACAGGTCAGGGAGCATAATATGGGGATAACAAAAGAAGCTGTGGAGCTAGTTAGGAGGTCACTGCTGGTCCAGGTAAGAGATGATGGGGCGTGGGGGTGGAGGCGGCAATGTGGCAGAGGAGGCAGAGAGAGAGACTGGAGTGGTAAACCCGACCGACTGTGAAGCTTTCACGGGGCAGCCGCATACCTGTACATTCTAAGAACTAAGAGTAGTGGTGGCAGTGACAGTTGGCTTAACAGCAGCTACATTTTAGGAAACATTCACAGTGAACCAGGCCTTGTTCTAGGTGCTCTGTCTGTATTAACCTGCTTAATCCTCACAGTGACCCCACCAGGTAGATGCTATTACTACCATAATTTACAAATGAAGAAACAGAGGTACAGAAAGGCTAAGTAACTTGCCTAAAAGCTCACTCTGAGGAAGTAGCAGAGCCCAAATTCAAACCTGGCAATGGAACCATTCTCAAAACTCAAGTATTATAGGAACTTGTATCCTGTTTCTTTCTGATTTTTAGAGACAGGGTCTCACTCTGTCACCCAGGCTGCAGTGCAGTGGCACGACTGTAGCCTCGCACCCTCTGGGCTCAAGTGATCCTTCTAGCTCAGCCTCCCAAGTAGCTAGGACTACAGTGTGCACTACCACACCTGGCTAATTTTTTTTTTTTTTTTGAAACAGAGTTTTGCTCTGTCACCCAGGCTGGAGTGCAGTGGGATGATCTCAGCTCACTGTAACCTCTGCCTCCCGGATTCAAGCAATCCTCCCGCCTCAGCCTCCCGAGTAACTGGTATCACAGGCATGCGCCACCATGCCCAGCCAATTTTTATATTTTTAGTAGAGATGGGATTTCACCATGTTGGCCAGACTGGTGGTCTCAAACTCCTGGCCTCAAACGATTCTCCTGCCTTGGCCTTCCAAAGTGCTGGGATTACAGATGTGAGCCACCACAACCAGCCCTGTTTCTTTCTTGATATTTCATATATATTTGTTTTATTTTCTAATTTTGGAACTCTTACTGAACATGCTGGATTTATAAGTCTCCTTCCACCGACATTTCTATTTCTTTGTACTTTTGCTCCTATTTTGGAAGAATTCCTGGAGGAGGGCGTTGGGATCCACTTCTCCGCATTGCAACCCTAACAATATCACTGCCACTTAGAGCCTCAGTGCTATCACCCTCTCACATGCGGTTATTCCAGCAGACATGCCTTTGATTTACAGGAATCCTTGCCTGTTCTCCAGTGACGCTTTCCTCAGCTGCTGGCTCTTGTTTTATGATGCCACATCTTTTAAAATCTGAGAATGAACTCTAGAATATTTAAAAGCTCTCTCTTGACTCCTATACTGTTTCAGTGAGAACTCCTGTGTCTTAGTTTAGTTTTTTAAATTATCTACTCATATTTGCAAACAGAAGTCAAGGCTGAACAGCATTGATGGTTTGTGTTGGTCTTTGTCAGCAATTGTGAGAGGCTTTATTTTAGGCACACCTGTGGCCACTTTGAGCCGTTTCCATAGAAAAGCCAGGGAGTTACTCAGGGAAACTCAATACTTTAGAGGCGGCTTCACCAGCGGGCTGTGATAGAGCTTTTCCCTCCATGTTAATGGGAGCAAACTACCCAGAAGTCAGGCAGAACCGGGAGCCTACCACACAACCCCCACCTGACGTGGGGGCATTCTCTGCCAAACGAGGAAGCTGTGTAGGGGCTTGATGGCATGTGTCTGAGGCACAGCCCCCTTTAGCCCACTGGATCTCTGCACTCTGAGAATAGGGGTTTCCAGGGGCTCCCATGAGGACATCATCCTCTTACTTCTCATATGATCCCCCCCTCCTCTGTCTGTCCATCCAAACTTAGCCTTACATTTCTCCCAGAAGCCTCATTGTACATGTCCTTTTCTGTTTTCCAGCACGGTTTTAGATATTTCCCTACTTTCTAATCTTGATCTTTTTAATGGATGGAGGAATGTAGAAATGGTAAAACTTATTACAGTTAGTTATAAAAAGACCATACTCTGCCCCCATCCCTCAACCGTTATGGATAAATGAAAGTTTGTTATTCTTTCTCTAACAACAGACTAAAGCTTAAGAACTCAAACTATAAAACTCTTAGAAGACAACGAGGAGAGCTTCATGAGACTGGATTCAGCAGTGACTTCTTAGATATGACACCAGAGGCACAGACGACAAAAGGTCAGGTAGATAGGCTGGGCACGGTGGCTCACACCTGTAATCCTAGCACTTTGGGAGGCTGAGGCGGGCAGATCACGAGGTCAGGAGATTGAGACCATCCTGGCTAACACGGTGAAACCCTGTCTCTACTAAAAATACAAAAAATCAGCCAGGCGTGGTGGCGGGCGCCTGTAGTCCCAGCTACCCGGGAGGCTGAGGCAGGAGAAAGACACGAATCCGGGAGGCAGAGCTTGCAGTGAGCCGAGATCGCACCATTGCACACTGCCTGGGTGACACAGCGAGACTCTATCTCAAAAAACAAACAAACAAACAAACAAACAAAAAAATCAAATAGATAAACTAGACTTCTTCCAAAACTAAAGCATTTGTGCATTAAAGGACAGTATCAACAGAGTGGAAAAGGTAACCCACAGAATGGGAAAAATATTTGTAAATAGCATGTCTGATAAAGGATTAATACACAAAATATAAAGAATTTCTAAAGCTCAGCAACAATAAACCACACAACCCAATTCAAAAATGGGTGAAGTCCAATATGACTGATACAAAAAGAGGAGAGAGCGGAGGAATGCAGGCCGCAGAAGAAAGGCCACCTGCGAGCATGGAGAGGCCTCAGGGGAACCCTCATGCTGATACCTTGACCTTGGACCTCCAGCCTCCAGAACTGTGAGAAAATCCATTTATGTTGTCAAAGCCAAATAAATACATAAACATTTTATAGAAATGTATAAAGGACTTAAATAGACATTTCTTTAAGAAGGAAGTACGAATGGCCAAGAAGCACATGAAAAGATGTTCAACATTGCTAATCATTAGGGAAGTGCAAATCAAAACTGGAATGAGATACCACTTCATCCCCATTAGGGTAACTATTACTAAAAAAGCTAATACAACAAAACAGTAGTAAGTAAGTATTGGTGAGGATATGGCGAATCTGGAACCCTCCTGCATTGCTGCGGAGAGTGTAAAATGATGCAGCTGCTGGAGAAAATAGTATGGTGATTCTTCAAAAAATGTAAACAAAAAATTACCTGTGATCCAACAGTTCTACTTCTGGACATCCAGAAGAATCTAAAGCAGGGACTCGAACAGATATCTGTGCACCAATGTTTATAGTAATATTATTCACAGTGGCCAAAAGTGGAAACAACCCAAACGTCCATGGTTGTATGAATGGAGAAACGAATTGTGGTCTATACATAACAATGGAATATTAGTAGCCTTAAAAAGGATACATAATATGAATGAACCTCAAAGATATTATGCTCAATAAGCAAAAAAAGGACAATATGATTCCATTTATATGAAGTACCCAGAATAGTCTAATTCAGAGACAGAAAGCAGAATTGTGATAACCAGGGGCTGAGGGGAGGGGCGAGTCAGGAGTTATTGTTCAGTGAGCATAGAATTTTGGTTCAATGATGAAAAAGGTGCGGAGTTGGACAGTGGTTATGGTTGCACAATAATGTGAATGAATTCAATACCACTGAACTGTCCACTTCAAAATGGTTAAAATGGTAAATTTTATGTATATTTCACCACAAATAAAAACAGATTAAACTTGCATTCCCAATGAACACAGGCAATCTTTTTATTTATATTGTTGCTGGTGTCAGTATTATGATTAAAAGATTCCTGTCCTATGCTTAAATTCTCTTCTTGCTTGAGCAATGGAAGAAGTATTTTCTATGGAAGTGACTCTATTGAGCATTCCCAAACTCTGTCATGAGGTTATCCAACCTAGGTGGATGCAGGGGGTGGCCTGGGAAAGGGCTGTGACCACTGAGGGACGATAACGAGACACAGGAAGGAAATAGGAGTCGCTTCTGATCACTTTCGCCGGCTGCTCTTACTCCTGGGTGCACTTCAGAATCACCTCAAGACTCAAAAAAAAAAAAAAAAAAAAAAAAAAAAAGACCCGCAACCACACAAATACCAGGCCTCACCCTCAGAGAATATATGTTCTCTTTGCTCCCAGGTAGAGCCCAGGTGTGGGTGTTTTTTCAAAGCCCCTTGCCATTCTGATGCAAAGCCATGGGGAGACCCGCTAAATTAGACCCTCCTCAGAAAACTCCGGAGTACAACTCGGCATCCCCTTTTACACCTCCACCATTAAATAATGGCAATATTGTCTCAGAAGCGAGAAGGTTTAAGTCTTAATTTTGATAATCCTTACACTAGAAAACATGTTAAAATTCATAAACTCAGCAAACATTTGTTCAAGCTATTACCATCAAGGACTGTGCCCTGCCGGGAGATGCAGGGAGCCAGGAGCGCCCTCCTAGTGTACTCCCGGGCTAGCAAGGCGGCCAGGGGCGGGGAGGACACTGAATGAGCACCACCTTGTGGAGAAAGTCATAAATGCATAAGCCCAGGATTCTAGGGAAAAAGGTGGAAAGGGGCATCCACGTGATGGAAAATCAGGAAAAACTTCCCAGAAAAAGCGATTACTGCCTCATCAGTGAGTCTGGAAGAGAGATTGGAAATTAGCTAGGCAAACGTGAGAAGAAAAGTGACATTCTACATCCTAGACTGGAGGGCAGTGTGTGCCACACTTGGTTTAATCAGGCCCATCAGCTTAGGGCAATGCCGACTGACCACGGCGGCTGGCCTGAGGGATTTACAATTGAGGTGAACTGATGCGCAGAGTGTTTGGGGTCAGGGTGATTATAGCTGCTTAGGGAGCCCAGGAAGAATGCCTGCAAACCTTAACTTCTGAAGCCAGTGCAGAAAAGTGTGTGGTAGTCACAGCAAACAACCTGCATGCCAAAGACAGAAGTGGTCTGCACCCCGCCCCCATGTTAGCGGTGCAGGGCAACAACCCTTAATCCTAATTATTTACATGAGTAAAATAAATAATACCTCTTTGATAGATTCTAGATGAAAACTATTACCTACAGATGCTCTCCTAGCGACTCTTAGGAAAGTCGAGGTGGTGAAAAAGGACATTTGCCCCCTTGTGACTTGATTAGAAAGCATGAGAATCATTCTTTTAAATCTTTCCCCACGTGCCATGAGGAATCCGCATATTGAATACCTGTCTCGTGGTCTACACAGACTCACTCACCTACAGGGGCAAGCGGCACTCACATGGCACCAAATGCCTCGCAAATCTCAGTGTTACAAATGGCATTTTCTTCTGAAAGCTCAAGTGCTGTTTGTCTAGTTTTTCAGCTGGGAAATTTTAACAATGAACACATATCTGCTCCTAAACGACTCTTTAATGATCTTTTTTGGCTTTGATTTTCTCCTGTTGATCACTCTCTTTTTGGGGGTATTTAGTCGAAAGTAAGGGCTAGCGTTTATCTCAGCATGCCATCCTGCACGCTGAGCCAATTCATCGAATGATAATGAGCACAGGTCCACCAGACAGAGGAGAAATGAAGTTCATCGTGAGTCCACAGTGGAATTTATATGTTCTTAAGTACTGCCGTTAAGAATGATCTCACATAGCTACACGCGGGTGCAGATTCAAATATTCACAGAACAGCAGGAACTTCTGTATGTATTCATCTTACTTCAACCTCAACACAACCCAGAAAGCTACTGATATGATCCCTAATCTACAGGTATTAGGAAGAAACAGATATTCCCCTAGATCTTCAGGCTGCACAGCCTGTATTGTGTCAGAGCAGGACCCAAGGGTGACTGATTCTCCCACCCTACAGCTACCTGCATGGACCTCACCACTGTGATCATCAAACAAAACACTGACCTAATACATCCAAATAAATGTATGAGCCAGCTGAACCCAAAGGCAGTCTTGTTTCTTGGTTAAGAGTGACATTCACCAAGTGTCTACAATGTTCTACTCCTGGCTGCTTTGCATGTGATGTCTGATTTTATGAAAAATTTCATTTTCCCTGTTCTGCAGACGAAGAAACCAAGAAGCTGTTCTGCAGGCTCAGAGACCAAGAACTCAGTGACTTGGCGGTAGGTGGGTGAGTTGCAGGCCATTTCTGTAGACACACTGAACTGACTCTGAATCCCAGACAACTCACTTAGTGTGCCTAGGCCTTGGGCTCCTTATATGTAAGTGGGGATAATAAAACTAGTATATCCTTCGCACAGCTGAGTGAGGATGAATGAAGAAATAACACAGAATGCCTCTGAATGCCTGATGCCTGGTAAATGCCCAGGAAACAATGTATAATTATTGAGTCCGCTGGACATCCCGATATAAAGGAAAACTTCAGATTTTCAAAATTTTTAGTCCTGGAATGAATGTTTTATTCCACTGAAATCATGAGGGGATCTCCAATATGCAAATGCAGTGCTGCTAGAATTGAGGTGGGCAGAGGCCTCGAAACCCCTCTCCCCACTTCCCCTTCAGCCCTGAAAGGCCTCTGCAGAGCCCTCCCTCTCCACGTCCTTCCCACCTGACCCCATTGCCAGCGGCTCCAGAGCAAGCACCCTGAGTGTCAGCACACAGATGCACAGGTGCTCCTTGCCCCACACACCCACCTCTGCCCAGCACAGCCCTGGCCACAGCACATGCAGACAGGACCAGACAAGGTACTGTGGGCATCAAATCCCTGCAAGTCTCTAGACCACACCATGTTCTAGAAACAGACTAAAAACTGAGCAGCAGGCTGCCTATTGCCCCAACACTCTGCCACCTGTCCCTGTGGTTCTGTAAGTTCTTGGGATAGAATTACCACCCCCCGGCAGCCGCAGGCCTCTCCTGGTGACAATCACACTGTACCAACCCAAGGAAAAAGTCCCAAGCTGGTCCCCAGATCCTGCACTAAAAGGCAACACATGACACATAAGCCACTCTACTGAGAACATTCAGTAACTTTATAGTTCTCATAGAAAACATTCACGTGTGAAAAACAGCGCCCCTTAAATCACGAATGACTCCAAAGTGGCAAGAAGGTAATTCTCTCCATTTTCTTGCAGTATTTATATTCATGAAGCAAAGTAAAACGTCATTAATCTTGACTGCTTATTTGGCTTTAATGATCATCTGATCCGGGCTGGGCTGAAGTTGATCACGGCATTATCTGCTGAGAAAAGGTCTGCCAAGTAAATTAACCCAGGCAAAATTCCTTGTTGACAAACACTGAGATGAAGGAGACCCGGAATAACTGTCATTCCCATGTCCCTGCACAGAGCCCACAGAAAGCAGGCTCCAGCAACCTGTCCAGAGTCATCCCTCGGCCCCCTCCAGTTTCACAGTCGTCATTTATAATAATTTTTAGAGGTTTGCCTGGTAAACCTGCAGTGGGGACACCTGCTCTGGGATAGTGCAGTCACTCAGCCCCATTTGCAGGCTGGAGCTGTGGGAAACCTGGGACTGGGATTGGGCAAGGAGTGGAGGGCAGGATAGTCCGGCTTCCGCCTACAGGAAGGATGCATTCTGGGAGTGGGGGTGGCAGAGCCTCAATAATTACAGTGAGAGATGTCCAACCACTGTGGCAAGGTGCAGAGGTATTGGAGGCTGAGAGAACAGCACATTATAATGCAGGAGGAGCTATCTTAATTGAAGCGTCAGCAAAACCTTCCCCGAGAAGGCGGCCTTTAAGCTGAGATTTGAAGGATGAGTAGAGCTGAACAAGGAAGGAGCATTTCCAGGCCGCGGCATCACTGAAGGCCCCAAAGGGAAGGGTAGGATGTGTTGGAGGACGTGAGCTCTGCCCGCAAAGACCGAGTAGAGGGGAACAAGGATAGCAAGGTGGGCAGGGGTGGGTTGGGCAGCACATGGCAGGTGACAGTGACAAAGAATTGTTTATTCCAAGAGCACGAGCAGCCCCTGAAGAGCTGTGAGCAAGGGACTGCCAAGAATCCGGTTGGCATTCCTGAAAGGTTCCTCCTGCTTCGTGGTGAAGTGGATGGAGTGGACACGGGAGAGGGCAGGTGTGGATGCAGGAGGCCCAGGCAGGCGTGATCACTGCCTTCCTCGCATCCAGCCTCTACACCCTCCACCGGGACAACACAGCCACAGTGAATCCTGAGCTTGAAAACTTTAGTCAGGTTATGGGATTTTTTTTTTTTTTTCTAATATGCAGACTCCTAGTTTTACACAACTGCTGTTCTGGTTAACAGAATGTTTTAACTACCCAACATCACTGTATTTTCTGCACATAAATTACAACTCAAACGATCATACAAATTACACCAATTAAAACTAACCAAACTTAAATGTAATACATCATTTATCACCATACTATACAACAGAAAAAGGTGTTAAAAAGATCTAAGTGTCTGCTGATTTATGAGTATAATCTGAAAAGGCTGTTAACATTTTATAAGTCCCTAATAGCTATGGTATTTAAGACCTCCTCTCACCTCCCAGCCCCCTACGGGCTCATTACCCAGATGGCTGCCTGAGCCTCCGGGCCCAGCCCTCCTCCCCCATTCATCCCGCACCTGCCAACATGTCATTCTCAAACTGTATTACTAATCACATCAGTTCCCTACTTGAAAACTTTCGGACTCTCCAATGTCCACAGAAATGAAGAAAAACTTCTCTTCTTAGCAATCAGTCCTCACCATCTGACCCCAGCTTGCCCTTCCCAAGAGCTACACACACCCTGGGATAACTTGTTCCCAGAACACACGCTGCCTACGATCCCTCCCTGCCCTGGCCTGGGCCTAGCACCGAAGTGTCTCTCACATGCTGCCTTTCCCAAGACCTTTCCCGAAGCTCCCCCAACGGCTGTGGTTTTCTCTTTAAATGTAACCTCCAAACATTCCACTGGTACTCAGTTTTGATCCCACAATATATCTGCCTGCTCTTGTAGCCATTCTCGCTCTGCTAGATACAAAACTCCTTGAGGTGAGGGGCTGCTACGTTCAGTGTGTGTGGAATTCAGTCCAATGCCACATCTCCCTCTATTAACATTTGGCAGATGGTCAATTCCAGCAACTGGCCCCTCCACCTTCCCAGCCCTTGGCTTCCTTACTTATCTCACCTTTTTTCTGGGAGTCAGAGGTGACTCTCTCTAGGTCAACCTGTTCATCTAAGGTCCTGATCTTCCCTTGTTTCCTCTCCTTTGGGACTTTCAACACTTATCACTTCTTAAAACTTCAATTTCTCCCCGTCCATCATTAAAGAAAGAAGAAAAAGCTGTTCTACCCCTTGAAACTGCCACCATCTCTCTTTCCTACTCATTTGCTGCTGCATTTCTTGAAAGAGTTGTCTCCTAGCCCTCCTGCCTCCTAGTCATGCTCCCCACCCCACTCTCCACCCACTGGCTGCCAAGGTCAGGGCCTTTTAAGCCTCCACTGAATAGAAACTACCACCAGCTGGAAAGCTGGTGATAGGCCATAGGCGAGGAGGAGTTGGCTGCTGACAGAAGACAAGTATAAGCAGGTGCACCGCCTTACACAACCTCCGTCCTTAGAATCAGAACTTGTCAAGATCACACAACCCTCGAGTTGGAGGGGACCTCAGTGGTCACCGCACCGTTCCTCTTCCTAACCCACACCTCCTGGCCACTCATCTTCACCACATCCTCTCAAACCCCGTCCTGCCAAGACAGGACCTTCCCCAGCCTTTCCCAGATCAAATCTCTCCCCTTCCGCTCCATGAGAAATCTAACTTTTTTTTTTTTAAACAGTCTCCCTCTGTCACCCAAGCTGGAGTGCAGAGATATAATCTTAACCTCTACCTCCTGGTTGTGGCTCATTGCAACCTCCACCTCCACCTCCTGGGTTCAAGTGATTCTCATGCCTCAGCCTCCTGAGTAGCTGGGATTATAGGCACCTGCCACCATGCCCAGCTAATTTTTGTATTTTTAGTCGAGACGGGGTTTCGCCATGTTGGCCAGACTGGTCTTGAACTCCTGACCTCAGGTGATTCACCTGCCTCAGCCTCCCAAAGTGCTGGGATTACAGGCGTGAGCCACCACGCCCGGCCAGAAATCTAACTTTGCTCAGACCATTCTGCTTCCAGCTTTCTCCCATACTCACCAAGGATCCCCCTCTTCCCACATCCAACAACGGAATTCATCATTCATCTACCCCTTCTCTCCAGCAACCTCGCCAACTGTCCACCCTAACACCCTCTTGCTGGGCCTTGTCTCTTTTCCTGGCTCCTCTCCTGCAGTCACTTTAAATGCCTGCCCCCAGGATGCAATCCGAGGCGGCCACAGAGTCTCCCTGTGAGAGCGCATCCATACCCAGGGCTTTGACACACCCTGGCCACAGGACTCCAGGCCAGAAAACTAAGCCTTCCTAGACTTCGCCTGTATGAGGAAGGGCACAGAAGACCTGTATGCTCCCAGCCTGCTCCTTCCACCTGGCCCTGCTGGTCTGTCACTTCATTTGGTTGGTCCTGATTTATATTCTTTATAACACTGATTACAATGATAATTTTTGTAATTATAGCACTCTTCTGAGTTCTGTGAGTCATTCTAGCAAATTAGCAAACCTGAGGGAATCGTGGGAAACATCCAATGCAGTCAGTTGGTCAGAAGTGCAGGTGGCCTGGGGCTCTCCAACACATAAGGGGCATGTGAAGTAAGGGCAGTCTTGTTGGAGACTGTGCCCTCTAACCTGTGGGGTCTGCACCAACTCCAGGTGGTGTCAGAATCTAACTGCAGTACACCTAGCTGTGTTTTTAGCAGAATAAAGTACCTACTGTGTGCCAGCAACTCAACTGGGAACTCCATATACTGTCCTTAATGGAGCACCGTGTCCCACCTGCCACATCCTAGAGTTAATCATAAGGAACATGCCAATGTTGAAAATTCCTAATAAGTATCTGTTTTAAGTTCTGAACTTGAACAAATCTACCCCTCCTGGTGAGGGTGAAGATTGCTTTAAGCTCAGTTCTTTCAGGCAGTGGTTCTTACTGACACTTCCTGGAAGTGGCTGAAGTGAGTCTGTCACTTGAAATTAACTTCAAAACAGAGCTAAAAACTTTGTGTGGACTTCCTCACTTGCAGCCAGTCCTCAGATTCCTGAGGTGGAGGAACTGAATTCTGAGGCACAGAACAGTAGAAACCGCCCAGGGTCTCACTGGCTTGGCAGAGCTATGTGGCCACTGGTCAGCTTTGAGGCCAACTGCACACCACCAGTGGGGCTGCCTCCAGCGTTTTCTTTCCATCTTGTGGGCAGGCATATTCATTTTTTTAAGTAGTAATCATTATTTTAAAAAAATCCTCCAATGGAACAGAAATAATCTTAATTCTGCCATTATGGTTATAAACATAAAATTATTTCAAGAACAATGTTTCATGTCACCTGAGAGCAAAATTTCAGTATCAGGCAAGTTCAACATGGCAATAAAATGACAGTGTAAGAACTACTAGAATGACACGAAACATCACAGTTTCAATGTTTGATACTCAAGTGAATTTCCAGTGATGGGCTATGTGATGACCTCACAGAAATACAAACAGGACAGGCTCTGAGGGGCTTCTACAGAATGTGCTCAAACCCACAAATGTTCCATTTGGGCTCTTAATCCGCTTTGCAAATGCAAGACACACCCAGGCTCCAATATGGTGCTCTCACTTAACTATCACAGAGCATTTTCAAAGTAGAGCTCCTGAGACTGTCCTGGCCACAGCAGGGATGTGGGTCCCCCACCTCTTTCTCCCCTTCTAGAGATTGTGTGTGTGTGTGTGTGTGCGTGTGTGTGTACATATAACTTGGAAGCACCAATTGAACATGAAGGCCTAAAAGGTCTTTTCCTTCTTCCCAGAGAATAAATTAATTGTATGTGGAATCTAAACAAAACCACAAATTTTCAAGTTAGAATTAGAACGAACTGCCTCAAAATCAAAATCATTATCCTATCAACCAAATCACTTAAAGACTTCCAAAAATATCAATAATTTACTGAAAAATAAGATGCAAAGTTCATGTGCGAAGTGAAAAAAATTTAGTGTGACAAGAGTTATCTCCTTAGAGACAGACACTTTATTCCTATTTTAAAACAACACTAATGAATATAGAGCAAGGAAATGATTCATATTTTATTATGATGAGTACGTTTTTAATATGCTTTGAAAATATACTGAAATGCTTAGAAAAATCCAAACATTGGTCTTGTCATGGAAACAAGAATTCCCACAGAATTTGGCAGTCCTAGCTAGGCCAGCCCTAATGCACAAACACATGCATCTTTAATTTTAGAAATATCTATGTGACCCAAATTCTGGGGGAACCAATGCAAATATTCAACAACTCTATTGGATACCTGATCATCTAAAGTTCCTACATTAAAATCCAGGAAGAGCAACCCAAGTTGCCGTCACCTTGCATGATCCATGCAAGGAAATGGGCAGACATCCCACATGTTAAGGAGACATGTCTGGGAAGTCTGTGTTGAAAGAAGACTCTGGGAGAATCAGGAGCAAAAGTCTGTCTGCAGCTGCTTGAGCAGTCACAACCCTCACTTAGAAGCCCAAGCTTGGGTTCTGACTTGAGAGTCCCATGGTGGGAGGCCAGGAAAGGAGGGCTGCACTGGAGGGCCCTGGTGGTCATCTCCGGCAACTGCCTCACTTTACACAAGAAAACTACGTCCCAGAGAAGCAGAAGGACTTTCCCTAATGTCTACATTTTCTGCTCAAAGGTACACTTCTGGTCAGCAAGAAGCCTGATTTTCAAAAGATACTCTATGCCCCATGTTTTCAGGGCCATGGATTCTGAGTGGGTCAAGTGCAGGCCTCTTTCGAGAGTCCTCGGAACCATCCTAGATGTCTCTGCTGCCTCTCCTTCTGCCTCCAGGTGGAGACCTAGGCTGAGATGCCAGCTCAGTTCTGGACCTGCAAGAACTGAAGACCAAAGCAAACAGCTGGAGTAAAAGAGGGAAGGAGAGGTCAGGGCCCTGAGAGATGGCCTGGCGGAGGGCTGGTGCTCTGGAGATGTGTGTTAAATGTTGAGTAAAAATCTCCTGTTTGTCTTCTCCCACGATGCTATGTGACAAGACCCACCACACAGCCGTCCAAGAGTGCTTTGCCCCTCAGATGACTCCTGGTATTCTTTGTCCTCTGGCTCCCTCAGATTTATAGTATTGTCAGAATAAAAGTGATGAATCCAGTTCAGAAGACAGCCTCCATTCCATCAGAATTCTGAACGTGGAGATCTTGACTACGGCTGGGAAATACGCACAGAAGATGGGGCAAGCACAGGCTGGCAGCCCGACCGAGCTGTGCTTCGGAGCTCAAGATTGATGAGATCAATTTTGAAGGCTTTCTGCCTTCATTTTTAGAGTATAGATGTCACTGATATTTTTTCTTTTTGCCTCTGAGCCTCGTGTTTCAAACTCCATCCTTCCACAGTAATCACAGGCATCATTTTCTATAACCCATAGAAAATGAGTTGTTTTATGATAAAGTAGCATTTTAGAACATGTGGTCTACTGCAGGCCTAATTCAATTCAGTTGGTTGTTCAGGGAATAAAAACTTTAAGACAGTTATACTCAATAAATTCTTGAAATACCAGAAATCCAAGTTTATATTTTAGTATTAAATATATCAATAAAGCACTAAACTTACCAATAAGCATTAAAATGACTTGTCAATTTTTATATCATTATTAAATTTATCAATAAACATGATATATTTTACTATATAGATCTTCTAGAGAAGGGAGCCAAAAGGTTCCAGCTGACAGAGCCCTGGAAAGCAGGAGCCAGGGTCTAGCTCTCACCACCGAATCCCCAATGGCCAACCCAGTAGCTACCACGTAGATGCTTGTGGGATAAAGGCACAGACAGGTGACAAAATGGAACAGAATGGGCATTTTCTAATCACCCTCCAAATCAATTTCCACTTGATCTAACCAAAGAGCCTATTTTGAAGGTTTAAATATTTCATCTCCTGAATATGATATGATGTAGGGTTTTATCCAAATTTGTCTTTTAAAGCTTCCTTCATTCAGTGCATCATTATAAACAAGAGCATAAGAACAGTCCGGCAGGAACAAATGTCATCACCCATACTGCTCACCTGCCATGTCGATGGCAAAAGGCCTGTCTGCTCTCCAGCCAGTGTACCAGCCAACAACTTTGCCATTTTCCACCAGTGGACGTTCGTAGCGCCGCCCACCAACCAGGCCCACAGGCCAGACGGAGACCTTACGAGTGGTTCGCATCTATAAAAAGGGAAAAGACGTGTGTTTTAAGTTCCTCAGGAAAAAGAGGGAGGAAATGAATGTGACCTACGTAGAAGAAGGGGGCTGGTAGTGGTGTAATGTTGCGGGAAGTTAGGGACCCCGAACAGAGGGACTGGCCGAAGCCATGGCAGAAGAACATAAATTGTGAAGATTTCATGGACATTTATTAGTTCCCCAAATTAATACTTTTATAATTTCTTATGCCTGTCTTTACTGCAATCTCTGAACATAAATTGTGAAGATTTCATGGACACTTATCACTTCCCCAATCAATACCCTTGTGATTTCCTATGCCTGCCTTTACTTTAATCTCTTAATCCCGTCATCTTCGTAAGCTGAGGAGGATGTATGTCTCCTCAGGACCCTGTGATGATTGCGTTAACTGCACAAATTGTTTGTAGAGCATGCATGTTTGAACAACATAAAATCTGGGCACCTTGAAAAAAGAAGAGGATTAACAGCAATGTTCAGGGAACAAGGGAGATAAGACTTTAAACTCTGACTGCCAGTGAGCCAGATGGAACAGAGCCATATTTCTCCTTTCAAAAGCAAATAGGAGAAATATCGCTGAATTCTTTTCTCAGCAAGGAACATCCCTGAGAAAGAGAATGCGCCCTGAGGGTAGGTCTGTGAACAGCCCCCTTGGAGGCGGCCATCTTTTACGGTCGAAGCCCAAAGGATGAAATCACCCCCGGTCTCCTGTAGCGCTCCCAGGCTTATTAGGATAAGGAAATTCCTGCCTAATAAATTTCGGTCCGACAGGTTGTCTGCTCTCAAACCCTGTCTCCTGACAAGATGTTATCAATGACAATACATGCCCGAAACTTTATTAGCAATTTTAATTTCACCTCATCTGGTGGTCCTGTGATCTCGCCCTGCCTCCACTTGCTTTGTGATATTTTATTACCTTGTGAAGTATGTGATCTCTGTGACCCACACGCTATTCACGCACTCCCTCCCCTTTTGAAAATTGCTAATAAAAACTTGCTGGTTTTATGGCTCAGAGAGTGTCATGGAACCTGCCAACATGTGATGTCTCCCCTGGACACTCAGCTTTAAAATTTCTCTCTTTTGTACTCTTTCCCTTGATTTCTCAAACCAGTGGAGATGATTAGGGAAATAGAAAGGAACCCATGTTAACTATCAGGGGCGGGTTCCCCCGATAGTGTAAAATTTCAAAAGTTAAAGGTTTTCAAACAGAATCCTTCTGCTGCTAGAGTATTGCCCCCCTCTGTTAGGCTGGCTGCTGTGCCATGATCACTACTCAGTCATAAATTGGGCTGGTGGCTCAAGGTTTAGGAGAAATAAAATGGGTGTCAATATCTGGACATCCCTGATTTGAAGCTAAGTTGCAACTATCAGATATTTTCCTATTTGTTTCAAAGTCGAATCTTTAAACAATACTTCTCTCTTCCAAGGTGAGAAAGTTTAATTCCCCTTTAGGAAACTTCATTACTCAGGAAGAACAAAGATGTCACTCAGAGGAGCCACAGGCGCGTCCTTTCTCTGACTTTTCTACGGCTACACATACACAGAAATCTTGGCTGGGGACATTAATAAGGGGATTCAGATACAGAACTGAACCTGGCTTCTTCCAGAGTGATAAAAAGAAACATGCAGCCTAAAAATGTGCCTGCCTTTCAAGGGCAATTGGGCCAAAATAGAGACTGCTGGAATCGCTTGTCCTTGTTAAACATCGTGGAATCCTGGTTAAATGTGAAGCTCAACTGAAAGTTACTAGCTGGATTTCTTTAAGGGGAAAGAGATGCCCACAAGAAAGCTTGCTGATATTAGGCAGCATTGTAGGAGAAAATCGCTACCACCACCTTTTTCCAGGGCTCGTGTGGAACAGCTCAAAAGGCATCTTAGCATAAACTAGAAAAAGGTGCCCCTTTCTTGGGCAGACACACCCACTGCTGGAACCCATAGCTTGGCAAAGTACCAGCTGGACTTAAACTCCACGTACCCTCACTGCTGGGTGTGCCTTGGATGAGGTATACCTGCACAACTGCATGAGGTGGTCTTGTTGTTGAGGTAATTATAATTTCAACAGTAGTGCTTTACCTTTTTTATTTGCTATAGAACTGAACTGGGTCATGATCAGTTAACCAGGGGTTAAATAATGATCATCAACCAAGGAATTTTTATGAAAGGAAAAAAATGATATACTTGGGAAAGATTTTCAAATACAATAGAAATGAAAGTCATACTACTAAAGAGTAAAAATAATCAGAAGCTCCCATTAACCAAGCTTCCCAGTTTTACTTATTATTATCCTACCTTGTTCCAAAAAGGGTATCTTTTTTTTTTCTTTTTTTTTAAGAGTCAGAGTCTCACTCTGTCGCCCAGGCTGGAGTGCGGTGGTATGATCTCGACCCACTACAACCTCTGCCTCCCGGGTTCAAGTAATTCTCCTGCCTCAGCCTCCTGAGTAGCTGGGATTGCAGGCACCCACCATCACTCATGGCTAATTCCAAAGAGGGGATTTAAGGGTATGAAGCATTCCAGGTAATGAGGGTCTCACTGCATTGGTCTGCCTCAAATCTAAAGTTACTATTTTTTATAATCTTTATCATGTATTCAATCAATGAACTGCGACTGTCTTGTGGTAACCCATACTAACTTTTACAGTGATTTTTTTTTTTTTAACAAGCTGAGGTACAAGTGACAGAAACGTGTTAACAAGCCTGAGACTGTTACCTTTAGAAAGTTCTGCTTGCTAGGCTTACTCTTGGCTGGTGTCCGGGAATGCAGCTTTTGAAACATTTCCTACACTTGTAAGGTTATTTTATCTGTCTGGGCCACTGAACAACTGCTTTCCTTTCAGGAATATGAAATTTTGGTGGGCAAGGAGTGCCTATGTGACAACCCCCCAACAAAACCCTGAACTCTTAAGTGGGTTTCCCTGGGTGTAATCATTGTATGCCTGTGAGTACATTTTCACTACTGGAGAGGTGGTGTGCTCTGTGTGATCTCAGAGGGAGGCAGGGAACACAGAAAACCCACACATGGATTCCTCTGGATCCTGCCTGATGCCGTTTTCCTTTACTGATCCACCTGTGTATCCTTCTATGTCACTGTAATAAGTCTTAGCCCCAAGAACGACTATATGCTGAGTGCTACGGGTCCTAGTAAACCACCAAACAGGGTGGTCCTGGGATCCCTGAAATACTAATATAGAATAAAATGTGTTTTTGAAAGTCTAAATTACACACATTTTGACATATGTATATAGCCATGAAGCCATCACTACAATAAATAGAATTAACATACTCAGCACCCCCGGAAATTTCCTTGTGCCCTTTTTAAATCCATTTCTCCAGTCCCTTTTTATATCACTCATCGCCAGGAAACCCTGATCTCCTTTCTGTAACTATACATTAGTTTGCATCCTCTAGAATCTTGTATGAATGTAATCATTCAGCACATGGGGTGTATGTGAATGTGTGTGTGTATAAATATAGCTTCTTTCATTTGGCATAGTTATAAAGACATTCATCTACTTGTAATGTACATTAACAGTTCACTCCTTTATTTTTCTGGATGGTATTCTATTGTGTAGCTCATACCACAGTTTACACATTCACCTGCTGAGGCACATTTGAGTTGTTTCAAGCTTTTGGCTATTACAGATGAAGCTGCTACAAACTAAATACGTGTTTACAAGTCTACATGATTTTCTTTCTCTTTTTTGAAGATAAATACCTAGAAGTGGAATGGCTGGATCATGCACTAGGTATACATTTAAGTTTTTCAGAAACTGCCAGATTATTTTCCAAAGTGCTTCTGCCATTTTACATTCTCATCAGCAGTGTAAGAGACATCTAGTTCCTCCACATCCTCACCAACACTTGCTATGGTCAATCTTCAATTTCAGTGACTCTAATAGGTACTACTAATAATGGTATCCCATTATGGTTTTAATTTGCATTATTTTAATGACTAATGTGCTTACTGCCACCCGTATCTCTTCTTTGGCAAAAAGTCAGTTCAAATCTTTTACCCATTCAAAAAAAAAAAAAAGGTTTTCTTATTACTGACTTTTGAGAGTTATTTATATATTCTGCATACAAATCTTTTATGTGATTTATAAATATTTTCTCCCACTCGTGGCTCATCTTTTTGAAAAGCAGAAGTTTTAGTCTTGATGAAGTCCAATTCATCTATTTGTTATTTTATGGATCATGCTTTTGATGTTTTACTTAAAATATTTTTGTGGCTGTGCACGGTGGCTCATGCCTGTAATTCTAGCACACTTTGGGAGGTAGAGGAGGGCAGATCATTTGAAGTCAGGAGTTTGAGACCAGCCTGGTCAACATGGTGAAACCCCGTCTCTACTAAAAATACAAAAATCAGCCGGGCATGGTGGTGAACACCTGTAATCACAGCTGCTCAGGAGGGTGAGGCATGAGAATTGCTTGTGTGTGTATGTGTGTGTATATATACATATATATATATATATATATATATATATATAAAATATATTTTTGCCTAATTCAAGGTTACAAGGGTTTTCTCCCCCTTTCTAAAAGTATTATAGTTTTAGGTCATATATTTAGACTATGATCAATTTTCAGTTAATTTTTATATATGGTATGAGGAACTGATTGAAGTTCTTTTCTTTTTTTGTATATGGATAACTAATTGTTCCAACTATATCTAATTGTCCTGGAACAATTGAGCTGCCATTACAACTTTTTCAAAAGTCAGCTATGCATATATGTATGAGTTTATTTCTGGATGCTCTAATCTGGTCCATTGGTCTTTTCGGTGATCTTAATACCAATGCCACAATATCTTGATTTACCATAGCCTTATAATAAGTCTCATAATCAGGCAGTATTAGTCCTCCAACTTTATCCTTCATTTTCAAAGCTGTTTTGACTGTTATAGATCCTTTTCATTTCCACATGAATTTCAGAATCAGTGAAATCAGCAAATTCTGATACAGATTGCACTGAATCTATATATTAATTTGGTGACATCTTAACAATATTGAGTTTTCTAACCCATAAACATGATCTCTCTACATTTATTTAGGTCTTTAATTTCTCTCAGCAATATTTTGATGATTTAATTCTTGAATCAATATTAACATTTAATGCTTTTGTATCCCAGGTCTTCCCCATAGGTGGGACAAAACCCCAGATAATTTACTAAAATTTTCATAAAATAGAGTCCCCCCACCTCCCCAACTCACTCCAGCTTCAGGTTCCTCTTCCCTGACATCCTCAGAAAATAAAAATATTTCACATATTTGGCCGTAGATGTTAAACATGGCAAACACAGAGAAACCAAGTTAAACCTAATAGGTACTTTAAAAAATTAACAGAATGGCTTTATATATAAGGCAATAAAAGTAGTACTGTGGTTTTCGGGTAAGATAATCTTCTTAAAATGACTATGATTTTTTTCAGCTCCTAAACTGCTTTTGTCCAGAACACTAAGTATTCAAATCTGTGAAAAACTGGTAGACAGACCCCATCTCACATCTCTGTGCTCCCTTAAGAATGTATAAGGTTGTGCCCTGTATACAGCAGGTATTAAACAACTCTTGGCAAGTGTTTAAGTACTAACTAGTTATTTATGTGTGGGCCCATTAGCCAGGTGCGGTGGGTGGTGTGTACCTGTAGTTCCAGCTACTTGGGAGGCTGAGGCGGGAGGATCACTTGAGCCCGGAAGTAGAGGTTGCAGTGAGATGTGATTGCAAAACTGCACTCTGGCCTGGGCAATGGAGCAAGACCCTGACTCAAATAATAATAATAATAATAATAATAATAATAATAAGGAATAAAAAACAAACAGAAATAAAAAATAAATGTGGGCCCACATGTAACAAGAAATTAGTATGTGTCTGTGCTGTGCAAGGGACATACTCACAATCAAAGAGGGAGACAGGCAATAAATGAACAGAAGGCAAAAGACATTTTTAAAAAAGGGAAAGAGAAATTGCCATTAAAGGGAATTAAAAAGAATAATAAACTATAACTGTGGGGCCACTAGAACAATTAAATATGGCCATAGGAATTCAGCATGTTTTACGTTACACTTTTCATTTAAGCTGGGCCATGAAAGGCATGTAGGATTTTGTCCACAGAATACAGAATGGCTTAGGGTTCTAGGTAACCAGATGAATCAAAGAACCAAAAGTTTGCATTTCTGTGCCAATTTTATGCTAGAAAATGTAGGTTTTGCTTGGCACACTCCAAATTACTGAGAGCTGCTCAGAGCTAACATTTGTTCATGCTTTATTTTTCTAGAGGGCTGGGTGTTAAAGGTGAGGCAATGATTACTTAAATGCAGGTGATGTGGCAGAATGATGTTTCCAAGTATGCTAAATTTTAAAAAGTTTGTCATATAATTAGTTTAAAAATTCAGAAAGATCCAAATGCCATCACTGTCTATGCCCTGCTGAAATTCCATGCAGAATGCTTCATCACAGAATTAGGCCCTCTATCCTCGACCACTATACTATATAGAGTGTGCCAGACATTTCAAAGGAAAATGGCACAGCTATTTACAGAACTTCTTCATTTCACCCCTGGGATCTATCCTTTGTTCTGTGTCGTTTTCACTCAATCTATGCTCTTTAAGGATTCCTTAACAGCCCTGTTATTTTCTGAGGGGTGGAAATGTAACAATAACAGTGACTATTAAAAGTATCTTCATATAACTAAAATATTCTCAGTATTTAAAAGCTTTGCTACTTTCTCAACATGAAATAGCAGTTACATAACAAGCACAACCTCAGGTGTCTGGTGAGAACTCCAATCTAAAACAGAGCAATAAAGCAATGGATGTTATGATAAAGAGACAGCAATTCATGTATTTATAAGAGTTACAATATTACTAACAGGTCTGGCCCCCAAAAGTACTGTCTTCCCATTTATTCAATGCCAAAGGCATATTCTGTGGTTTATTCCTCCTGTGATAACCTCCAACTAAAGGGACAGGGCTTGCATAGCAATGCTCATCAACCAAACTCACAGCCAGAGTAATTTCCATAGACCCAATGGCTACAAAGGACACACAAGATATATTTGGTACATGTGCACACTCTTCCAGGCTGAATGACATTTAAACTATTCCAGGGTGTTGGTGCTTGTTCATCACGTTGTCGTCTTCTCTAGGAAAGGAGGGAGGCAGGTGACTATCATGCACTCCAGTTTGGTGACCCTTCCCAACAACCAGCATTTTTTTTTTTGAGTCAGGGTCTCTTCTGTCACCCAGGCTGGAAGTGCTCACTGTAGCCCCCAACCCCTGGGATCAAGCGATCCTCCCACCTCAGCCTTCAGAGTAGCTAAGATTACAGGCATGCCATGCTAGGCCAGCTTTTTACATTTTCTATAGAGTTGAGGTCTCACTATGTTGCCCTGGCTGGCAGCTCCTGTTTCTTTAGCCAACTTTTCTTTCTGCAGCTTTCTGCTACGTCCTTTTCGACCCTCCTTGGGAGATGGCTAACAGCCAGCTCCAGGGACTGGAATACTCAGAAGATCACATTCAGGCAATCATCAGAATGCCCTTAGAGCAAAACAGAGAAAGTTAAATGCCTTTAGCTTCCTTGAAGATATGCCACTAGTTAAAATCTTGTTTTATCTTTTCCAAAGGGAAATGAATAAAGTTCTTGATCTTCTGAAATTTAAAATGCTATAGGCAACTTCAAGAAAGTGGAGTTACAATAAAAAATGTGACACTCTGTATCCTGTTTTTTAAACTATTTCAGTAGCCAGAAGCAAATGAAACCCACCAAATGCAATGGGACCTATGAACTCAGAACACAAAAGAAAGAGCAGTGCAAATATGATGAAGATGTGAACACAGGTGATTTGGAAGCAGGGATTCTTTCCAATTTTATTGCCCCTAAACATGTGATTTTCCAAAACAAAACGATATTTATATGATCAAATACACCTAAAACTTTCCTTTGGAACAAGCTTGAAAATTAACATAAAGTCTGCTTTTCTTCCCCTTTCTTGCATCCCCCTCCTAATGATTTCACCATCCATCTCGGCTAGGTGATTAAGGGTAACATCAATAGTGATAAATCGTGTTGATAGTATGTACCCTTGCTATGATGGATGGGAATGACACTTTACCTCTGTGGCATTTTCTACGGCCATTCTCGTATGAAAGAAACCAGGGGTTCTTAGAGAAATGGCTGATTCTAGGACTGGGATGGGAAATACACAAGATAAGCCTGGAGGAGCCAGAAAGGAAAGCAGTATTCAAATAACAAACAAAAAACTGAACAAATCCACATTGGTGGGTATGTGTCGAAGGGACATAGCCAATTGAAACAGCTCCTAGTGGACAAAGCTGGAACAATTTGAGCAACAAAATAAATAATGGTGAATTTGTGTACCTTTGACATGATGTTATGAAAAGGGTGTAGAGTGGCTGTGTCCCTCTCAGCAGTGCCAGCCCTTCCCTGTTTGCCACAGTGTCCCCATCATTCCCCACTGCAGTCCCAATGCTGAGTATGCATGCCAATCACCATTCATTAACCAGCTGATGCTGTCACAGGAGATACTCTTTGAAGTGGGAAACTGAAAAACATCAAATGGGCCATGCATTTCAAAAATGTGTGGAGGCAATATTGTTCTATGTATGAAAACAGGGAATGTTCCTAAATATTTAGTGTGAAAAGTATTGTGTATAAAGATACTATTAGAAATAAACCATAATAAGAACCATGAGATATGTGAGAAAGGGACATGACTCAAAACATTAATAAATGAACCACATTGAAATTTTAGCCCTTTAGATTTTAATATAAATAAAGCAATACTGCTTATACAAGAACAGCTTCACTTAATTATGTTACTTGCTTTAGGTCACATGTATTTGTGAATTCTGGTATGGACTGTCTAGGAGGGGCTTGACTGGGCTCTGCTTATTATAAAGCTATACAAATCAAGACAATGTGGCATTAGTGTGAGGATAAATATATAGATAAATAGAAGAGACTAGAGAATTCAGAAATAGTTCCTCCTACATACAGTCAGTTGATTTCTGGCTAAGATGCCAATGCAGTTCAATGGGGGAGAAGGACAGTCTCTTCAGCAAACAGGGCTGGAATGAATGGACATCCACATTAAAAAAAAAAAAAAAAAAAGTAGATGCAGAGAAAGAGGGATCCTTGTATATGGTTGGTGGGAATGTAAATTGGCACAGCCATTGTAGAGAACAGTATGGAGGCTCTTCAAAATATTAAAAATAGAGCTATCAAATGATGCAGAAATTCCACTATTGGATATATATATTCAAAGGATATGAAATCAGTATGTCAAAGAGAATACCCATGTTTATTGCAGCACTATTCACAATAGCCAAGATATGAAATCAACCTAAGTGCCTATCAACAGATGAATGGATTAAGAAAACCGGGGAGATATATATATATATATATACACACACACACATACACAATAGGGTACTATTCAGCCTTAGAAAAGAAGGAAATCCTGTAATTTGCAACAACATGAAAAAACCGGGAAGACATTATGCTAAGTAAAATTCACCAGGCTAAGAAAGACAAATACCAATGGTCTCACTGATAAATGGAATTTAAAAAGTCAAACTCATAGAAACAGAAAGTAAAATGGTGGTATCAGAGATTGGACAGGGAGCGAGGGGTGGGAGGGATTGGGGGGCTGTTGGTCAAAGGACATAAAATTTTACTTAGAAGGAATAAGTTCAAGAGATCTATTGTACATCATGGTGACTACAGCTAACATACTGTATACTTAAAAATTGCTGAGACAGATTTTTAAGTGTTCTTATCACAAAAAAATAACCATGTGAGGTAATATGTATTCTACAATGTATACATGTATCAAATCATCATGTTATACAACATAAATATACCATTTTTATTGACTAAAAAATTAAAAAAGAAACAGAACAACACCTATATCTCACAAAATTCATAAAAATTTAATTAAAATGGGATCATGAACCCAAACACAAAAGCTAAAGTTTTTAAGTTTATAAACTTCTAGAAGAAAATATAGGAGAAAATCTTTGAGGTCTTAGGGTAGGCAAAACTTCCTTAAACAGGACGTAAGTAATAGGAACCTTAAAGAAATCTATAAATTGGACTTCACCAAAATTAAAATTTTCTACTCTCTGAAAGATACTATTAGGAAAATTTTTAAAGTAATCCATAGAGTGGGAGAACATATCCTAATACATACATCTGACAAAACACTAGTATTCAGAATGCGTAGAACTTCATAGCACAAGAAAAAAGACAATCCAATGTAAAAAGTTAGTAAAAGATATGAATGGACATTTCATTAAGACATATTAATGACCAATTATCACACAAAAAGATGCTCTGTGTCATCACCCATTACAGAAATGGAAATTAAAACCACACTAAAATTAAAATTTTAGAAATTAAACAAAATAAAAAACAGAAATTAAAGCCACTACTGACCCACCAGAATGGCTAAAATGAAAAGACTGGCAATACCAAGAGTTGATGACAATGTGGGGTAATTGGGTCTCATATACATTCTTGGTGGGAGTAAAAAACGGTAACAACTACTTGGGGAAAAAATTTGTAGTTTCCTATAAAGTTAAAAAACATGACACAGCAATTCCTTTCCTAGGTATTTACTGCTGAGAAATGAAAGCTTATATCCACACAAAACCTTGTGCCTGAATGTTCAAACAGCTTCACTCATAATATCCATAAGCTGGAAACAGTCCAAATGTTGTAAATAGACAAACAAATAGATAAGCAAAACATACATACAATGGATTGCTATTCAGTAAGAGACAGTAATGAATAATTCATATAATAACATGTACCAATTTCCAAAACATTATGCTGACTACCAGTAGCCAGAGAAAAGGCCTATTATTCCACTTACATGAAATTATTCATATACTATTATTCCACTTACATGAAATTCTAGATTAGGTACACTAATCTACAGTGACACAAAGCAGGTCAGAGGCTGAAAGTGGTGAGGGCTGACTGCAAAAGGTCATAGGTGACAGGGTGACAGTTACCAGGGTATATGAATTTCCTAACATGAAGCAAACGCTGCACTTCAAATGAGTATACTTTCGTTTAGGTAAACTATACCTTAAGAAAGGTAACGTAAACTAAAAAGAAAATAATTAGGTGGTTTCAATATGAACTCAACAATTGAAGAGCCTAGAAAAATGAACACCCCAGTGTCAGTAAAACACAAACATCCAACTCTTGGTTTGTAAATATTATTTTCCACTAAAGGGAAAGAGGGCTCCTTGGAGAAGAGGCTGATTTCAGGTCTGACACACGCCCAGAGTACTGAAAGTACGAGATAAGCCTAAGATATCTTGTGCCAAAAAAGCCAAGAAGTGCTCAAAGCTAAACAAGGACAAATTCAATGAAGACAGAAGCTGGTCTGAAGGGTTCCTGGCCAATCTGTGAATGATTTAAACATCACAAAGAATGACATCGATGGATTAAAACACATGGTGAGAAAGACTGACCCACAAGTCTATAATTACAGGGTGTGTGTGTGTAGCTACTCTTGGGTAAAATTTGTTGGAAAACAAAATATTCTCACTGTCTCAAGGTATCACTCCTGGGGTTAGTTGTTAATTACAGGAGGGAAATGTGCCTTCACAACACGAGGTATGGCAGTCATTCCCTTGGCCAAATTGTCAAGTTTGGCATCACCATAAAAAAAAAAAAAAAATGACCTGGCAATATACGCTGCCTCATTGGATGCAAGGAGGAAGACAATGTAACCTACGTGGTGTCCTTGACAAAGAGGTTTGGACTAAATATAGTCATCAGGAAACAAATAATAGTTGAGGAAACTGAACTGTCAAATGCAATTTTGTCTTTGTGTGAACTTATCATAGCCAAATCTATGAGCTATTTATATTTCTATTTTCCCCAAGGTTTCTAGGAAAGCAGCAACTGCTGTAGAATAGAATCACAGCTAGGAGTATAATTATTGTGTATAGTGGGGTAATGATGATGATGATGCTGAGGAAGCACAAGAGTTACTGCTTTGGAAGTCCCCCCAACCACAGGAGCCACCAATGTTACAATGCATTCCTTCTGGAAAAGTCAAATGAGCTTTGTCTATTCCACTATCCCTTGCATAGATCTGTATACTTCAGTAAAATGTGATGTTTATTGAAAATATAATTAATTGCCAATGACTATGTTAATCTTCATCTGGATATCAAAAGGAAAACTTTATACAAAATTAAATTATACTTAGGTTTGCACAAAACTGCTACAGATGAGCACGTCTAACATACTCCAATATCCTAAGTTTTTGTTGCCTTTAAAATTGGATTCTTTGCTATATATTTTCCCCAAAATGGGTTTCAAGGGTCCCGAGTTCTTTAATGGCAGAGAGCATGTTGCTCGCCTCTGTGGCAGTGTGTGCAACCAGTAACAGAAGGTTTGTCTAGCTGTATAGTTCACTTGGCATGGGGATCTGCGGCTCTTCGTAACATAGGATTGCTGGTATCATTATCCACTAGCCTTTTCACGTAATAGGCAAACTCAGAAACAAAGGAGCTACTCTACATCTCAAAAAAGTAACAAATTAACATAACTGACTTGAAAGCATACTACTTTTCCTTCTTAAAAAATATGGTCTCCGAATGTCTTCTGGCACTGTGTGTGTGTGTGTAGAGAGAGAGAGGGAGGGACTGGGGCATGTATTGAATTGTTCAACTATTTATCATCACTACATAAAAGGGAGCTGAGTTCACTACAGGAATGGTTGCCTTGGCCACACTCAATCTATTTTCCCAAATGAGTACTGATCCAAAGACCTCTGCTCTAGTTTGCTTAGTACTATGATAATGTGAGGAAATTTAAACGGCTTCATTTCTCTTTCTTAATTTTTCCATATGAAAACCAACTATCTATCTCCTATTCTTCTCAGGGAGAATGGGGGAAAAGAAGTCTCTAAAGCACTTACACATTCTTAAAAGATGTTATTAACCATGTAGTTTCAAAACTAGGTACTATTCCAGCAATTACAGAGATCGTACACCCCCATACTCCACCACCATGACCGCACACATATATAGAAGCATTCTCTTATAGCAATTTTTTTTTTTTTTTAAGACAGAGTCTCACTCTGTCACCCAGGCTGGAGTTCAGTGGCATGATCACAGCTCACTGCAACCTTGACCTCCTCCTGGGCTCAAGCAATCCTCCTGCCTCAGCCACGCAGCTAGCTGGGGACCACAGGTGTGCACCACCACACTCAGCTAATTTTTTATTTTTTGTAGATATAGGGCTTTACTTGATTTCCCAGGCTGGTATCAAACTCCTGGGCTCAAGAAATCTTCCTGCCTTGGCCACCCAAAATGCTTATTATAGGCACGAGCCACTGCACCCAGCCTTATAGCAAGTTTTGAGAAAAGCACACACTCCTACTTTCTCCCCATGCAAGGAGATGTAACCTCTCTTCACAGAAATGAAATATAGTATTCTTTGCTTTCTTATTCTTTAATCCCATCCCTTGTTTCACTTAAGATCCTTCCACCTCTGGGTTTCTCAGTCTCTAATTAACATCTAATACTGCTTGAAAAAAGAATTTAAGGCAATTACACAGACACATAGATAAAAGAAAACTGAACAAAGGTGAGTGAAAAATCAATGATGTTCCTACACACAAGTAACTATCATGGAAACAGCATTACAATAGCAAGAGAAAATATGCAATGCTAGACATCAACTTACTGAGAATGGTGCAGGAACATGAAGAAAACCACAAACTTTACCATGAAACCTGAGCGAGTCCAGGGTTGGGCTATGGCAGGTACGGTTGGTTGCCTACTCAACATCTACTTTCTTCTCTTCCTTATTGACTGAGTTTCATTTTGGTTCAAATGGTAACCAGCCCTTCTCCCACATGACTGCCAAGAGGGTGATGGTCTCTCAATGCCAGGGATAAATCTTGAGTTGTCAGAGATTAGTCGGGGCCTGGCAGTCCTTGCCATCAGAGGAAGTGTGCTGGGCTGCTTCTGGGAAAAGTGCCCTCACTCCCAAGGATGGTCCCTTTCTGTCCCAGCCCATTGCCATGTGTAGTTGTGATGGCTGAACTACAGCAGCCACCTTGCAACCAGGAAGAGAACCAGCCTGAAGACAAAACTGACATTGTGAGGATGGCAGGGGTGGAGAGTGATGGAAAGACTCCAGGACCGTGATGACACCACTGAGTCACTAAGTCAGCCAGCCCTAAAACCTGCTGTATATCTGGACCTCCTGTTATGGGAATGTGGCTTCTTGCTCAACACTTTTCCTCTTCCTAAGCTCACAGGAAGACTCCATATTTCAGCATCCTTTGCAGTTAGGATGGGGTCATATGACTAATGACTGATCTATGGGCGCTGGAGTATGGACAAAATTCATATAAGTCAATTTCCAGCCTGTTTCCTTAAAAACAATCTGTGTGATCCACCAGTCCTCTTCCCTTGCAGGGGTGACTTTACAAGTCATGTGTTGCTTATAAAGTGACATATCTGAGTCACTAACTACCTAGGAGAGTCACCAACCCCTGACAAACTTTGTGAGACCAAGCAATAAGCTTTTACTGTATCAACCTCTCAGAAGTCTGGGTTTGCCTCTGCAGCAGCCAATATTTAGTTATTCTGCTAATATAGTGAGATAATATACGTGCTTAGTGTTGAAGCCAGTTTGAGTTGGGGTTTTTGTCACCTGTAGCCAAAAGCTTCCTATTTGGCATACTTTCCATTCTGTTGGACCAGAAGTTTCAACAATATACAAGATTCTTCATATTAATGCCCAAAGCTTGCAGACAATAGCTCCCTGGCATGCAGCTATTCTGGGCTATTGGTTTGGTGCAAGGCCATAAAAGCTTTAATCACAGTATCAGGGAGAAGTGCAGCATGATTTTATGTAAATACACCTAAGGCATCTAACAAAAATGAGTGCCTAAATGAAAGAGAGTCAGGGACACCAAGGACATTGTCTCCAGGGAGTTAGTGCCAGGAGCTATAACTAATCTCTGTGTAAGATTCACATTTGCTAGGCCCTGACTCAAAAGACAGTGGAAGCTTTCCATCTTTGCCATCTTTGACTCAATAGGCTCTTTGAATAGGAGGACTGAAGTTTAATTTTTCCACCCATTAATAAAGCACTAAAGTGCTATGGTGTTGCATACAGAGAAGTACCTTGTACCAAATTCTAACTTCTAAAATAAATACAGCATTTATGAGAATTTGAATTTGAAAAAAATGTTTCACAGTTAGAAGCAGTAGACTAGAGGTATACACAGCAATATAAATAAACTTTAAAAACATGGTACAACATGAAAAAATGTTTTAATCTATAATGCCATTTATGTACATTTAAAATGTTGAATATAAAGCACACTACATTTCACGAGGATACGTACAAATATAATAATGCATGGCATAGACGTTAGAATAGATGACTGAGGATAAGGATAAAGGGAAATAAACACAACAAGAGGGGCAACTTGCATAGAATTATGTTAACAGGTTGGAATGGCATGCAGGATAAACTCTGATTTCTACACTCGAAGTCTAAGAGAAAAAAAAATTCTCAGGTTCTCCTGGTGGAAAACATACTCAGAATACGTGACAGCTGGATAAAAGTAAAACAGGGAGGGAACTCTCAAAGATCATAGAAATAATTAAACACTCCCAGAAAATATTTTAAAAGGTGGACATTTTCCAAATTTGAAAAAACTTTCTAGAACAATAAGTAGTCATGGACTCTTTGTAGCTTCAGAAAAAGATTAATATTTTATACAGTTAACATGACCAACCATTACTTAGGCCAAAAGAAAAGATGTAGGTGGATCTTGAAAGAAAATCTAATTCAGAAAGCCCAAACACACACACACTCACTCTCTCTCTCTCTCTCTCTCTCACACACACACACACACACACACACACACACTAGGGCTATTTGGTATAAGATCGCAGCAGTGCTTATGTAAACAAGGTTTTGTTTATAGATTACTACCTCCTTAATTGGGAAAAGAGTATCAGGAAAACAAAAGGAATAAAGAAACAAGAACAAACGATATGCTATTGACAACAGACACTTTTTAAGTGTAAGAACATAGATGGGATAAAAGAAAGAATATGTAAACGAGGTGTATGAAAGCTACCGTGACTTTATTAATATCAGACAAAGTAGTTTTCAAGACAGTGATTACCAGAGATAATAAGGGGCTTTTAAAAATATATTCCCTGAGTGTTTAAGATATTGCTTTTTGGAGTCAGACCCTCTAATATTTTTAACAGCTTTGTAACTCTGGATATATTACTTACCCTCTTTGATCCTCAGTTTCCTGATAAAACTGCGAATTGACACCTACATCAGAAGGTAACTGGGATGTGCAAATACGATGATGTATGTAAAGTGCCTAGTACACTGTTTGGCATCAGATAATACAGAATAAATGATTTGTATTTATGCTGATATCTTTTCTGATCCACTCCCCAACCTTCTCTATCCTGCTTTGAGTCCAAGTTGCATGATATAATTAGAACAACAGAGGTTAAACAAAATCTGAATTCAGATCTTTGTTGTTTTGTTTGCTAGCTGGCTTTGGCATATGTGTGACTTTAAGCACCATGAGCCTTAGTTTCCTCTTCCTCCTCTTTTTTTTTTTTTTGTTTTTTGAGAGGGAGTCTTGCTCTGTTGCCCAGGCTGGAGTGCAGTGGCACCATCTCGGCTCACTGCAAGCTCCACCGCCCAAGTTCACACCAGTCTCCTGCCTCAGCCTCCTGAGTAGCTGGGAATACAGGAGCCCGCCACCTCGCCTGGCTAATTTTTTGTATTTTTAGTAGAAATGGGGTTTCACCGTGTTAGCCAGGATGGTCTCAATCTCCTGACCTCGTGATCTGTCCGCCTCGGCCTCCCAAAGTGCTGAGATTACAGGCGTGAGCCACCGTGCCCGGCCCCTCTTCTTTTTTCAAGACTTTATTTTACGTTCAGGGGTACATGTGCAGGCTTGTTATCAATAAATTGCATGTTGTGGGGGTTTGGTGTACAGATTTTCGTCACCCAGGTAATAAGCATATTACGTTGCTTTTTCGATCCTCATCCTCATCCCACTCTCCACCCTCAAGTAGGCCCAGTGTCTATTATTTCCTTCTTTGTGTCCATATGTTCTCAATGTTTAGCTTCCACTTATAAGTTAGAATATGCGGCATTTGGTTTTCTGTTCCTGCATTAGTTAGCTTAGAGTATGGACCTCCAGCACTATCCATGTTGCTGCAAAGGACATGATCTCATTCTTTTTTTTATGGCTAAGTAGTATTACATGGTACATATGTACCACATTTTCTTTATCCAATCTACCAGTGATGGAAATTTAAGTTGATTCCATGTCTTTCCTACTGCGAATAGTGCTGGGATGAACGTATGTGTGCATGTGTCTTTATGGTAGAATGATTTCTATTCCTTTGGGCATATACCCAATAACGGGATGACTGGGTAAAATGGTAGTTCTGTTTTAAGTACTTGGAGAAATTGCCACCCTGTTTTCCACAGTGGCTGAACTAATTTACATTTCCACCAGCAGCATATAGGCACTCCCTTTTCTCCACAACCTTGTCAGCTTCTGTTATTTTATGACTGTTTAATAATACCCATTCTGACTGGTGTGAGATGGTATCTCACTGTGGTTTTAATTTGTATTTCTCTAATGATTAGTGATGTTGGGCATTTTTTTCATATGCTTGTTGGCCACATGTATGTAATCTTTTGAAAAGTGTTCATTTACTTTACCTACTTTTAAATGTTTTTTTTTTTTTCTTGTAAAATTGTTTAAGTTCCTTATAGATTCTGGATATTAGACCTTTGTCAGATGTTTTCTTTACAAATACTTTCTCCCATTCTGTAGGTTGTCTGTTTACTCTCTTGATAGTTTCTTCTTGTTGTGCAGAAGATCTTAAGTTAGGTCCCATTTGTCATTTTTGTTTTTGTTGCAATTGCTTTTGGCATCTTCATCATGAAGTCTTTGCCAGGGATTATGTCCAGAATGGTATTTCCTAGGTTTTCCTCTAGGGTTTTATAGTTTTTACAGTTAAGTCTTTAATACATCTTGAGTTGATTTTATATATGGTGATAGGAAGGGGTCTAGTTTTAATCTTCTGCATATGGGTAGTGATCTATCCCAGAATCACTTATTGAATAGGAGGTCCTTTCCCCGTTGTTTATGTTTGTCAATTTTGTCAAAGATCAGATGGTTCTAAGTATGCAGCTTTATTTCTGGGCTCTCTATTCCATTGGTTTATGTGTCTGTTTTTGTACAAGTAACATGCTGTTTTTGTTACTGTAGGCTTGTAGTATAGTTTGAATTTTGGTAATATGATGCCTCCAGTTTTGTTCTTTTTGCTCAGGATTGATTTGGCTATTCAGGCTCTTTTTTGGTTCCACCTGAATTTTGGAATTTTTTTTTCTAATTCTGTGAAAAACACCACTGGTAGTTTGAAAGGAATAGCATTGAATCTGTAAATTGCTTTGGGCAGTATGACCACTTTAACAACATTGATTCTTCCTATCCATGAGCATGGAATGAATGTTTTCTCATTTATTTGTGTTGTCCAATTTCTTTCAGCACTGTTTTGTAATTCTCAATCTAGAAATATTTTACATCCCTGGTTAGCTGTATGCTTAGGTATTTTATTTTTGTGTGGCTATTATGAATGGGATTGTATTCTTGATTGACTCTCAGCTTGGATGTTGTTGGTATAAAGGAATGTGACTGATTTTTGCACAGTGATTTTTTTTTAAATTTTTTTTTATTATACTTTAAGTTCTAGGGTACATGTGCATAACGTGCAGGTTTGTTACATATGTATACTTGTGCCATGTTGGTGTGCTGCACCCATCAACTCGTCAGCACCCATCAATTCATCATTTATATCAGGTATAACTTTCAATGCAATCCCTCCCCCCTCCCCCCTCCCCATGATAGGCCCCGATGTGTGATGTTTCCCTTCCCGAGTCCAAGTGATGTCATTGTTCAGTTCCCACCTATGAGTGAGAACATGCGGTGTTTAGTTTTCTGTTCTTGTGATTGTTTGCTAAGAATGATGGTTTCCAGCTGCATCCATGTCCCTACAAAGGACGCAAACTCATCCTTTTTTATGGCTGCATAATATTCCATGGTGTATATGTGCCACATTTTCTTAATCCAGTCTGTCACTGATGGACATTTGGGTTGATTCCAAGTCTTTGCTATTGTGAATAGTGCCGCAATAAACATACGTGTGCATGTGTCTTTATAGCAGCATGATTTATAATCCTTTGGGTATATACCCAATAGTGGGATGGCTGGGTCATATGGTACATCTAGATCTAGATCCTTGAGGAATTGCCATACTGTTTTCCATAATGGTTGAACTAGTTTACAATCCCACCAACAGTGTAAAAGTGTTCCTATTTCTCCACATCCTCTCCAGCACCTGCACAGTGATTTTTATACTACAACTTTGCTGAAGTTGTTTGTCAGATTTAGGAGTTTGGGGCAGACACTATGGAATTTTCTAGGTATAAAATCATACTGTCCGACTTCCTCTCTTCCTATTTGGATGCCTTTTCTTTCTTTCTCTTGCTTGACTGCTCTGCCTAGGACTTCCAGTAGTATATTGAATATGAGTGGTGATAGTGGGCATCCCTGTCTTATTCTACAAGGGGAATGCTTCCAGCTTTTGCTCTTTCAGTATGATGCTGGCTGTGAGTTTTTCACAGATGGCTCTTATTATTTTGAGGTATGTTCCTTTGATGCCTAGTTTGTTGAGGGTTTCCAACATGAAGGGGTATTGTATTTTGCATTCAGTATATGCATCTGCATCTATTGAGATTATCATTTGGTTTTTCTTTTTAGTTCTGTTTATGTGATGAATCACGTTTATTGATTTGTATATGGTGAACCAATCTCACATGCCAAATATAAAGCCTGCTTGGATCATGGTGGATTGGTTTTTTGATGTGCTGCAGAATTCAGTTTGCTACTATTTTGTTGAGAATTTTTGCTCTATGTTTGTCAAGGATATTGACTTGGGGTTTTCTTTTTTTTGTTGTCTCTCCCAGTTTTCAGTATCAGGATGATGCTGGCCTTATAGAATGGGTTACGGAGGAGTCCCTCCTCCTCAATTTTTTATGCTACCAGTGGAATGATATCAGTAGGAATGATACCAGCTCTTCTTTATACATCTGGCAGAATTTGGCTGTGGATCCATCTGGCCCAGGGCTTTTTTGATTGGTAGGCTTTTTATTACTGATTCAATTTTGGAACTTGTTATTGGTCTGTTCAGAGTTTCAATTTCTTCATTGTTCAATCTTGGGAGGTTGTGTTTTTCCAAGAATTTATCTGTTTCTTGTAGGTTTTTTAATTTGTCTGCATAGAGGTGTTTGTAATAGTCTTTTAGGGTTTTTTGTATTTCTGTTGGGTTGATGGTAATGTGCTCTTTGTCATTTCTGATTAAGTGTATTTGGATCTGCTTTCTTTTTTGATTAGTATAACCAGTGGTCTATGCATCTTATTTATTGTTTTGAAGAACCAGCTTCTGGTTTTACCGATCTTTTGTATCATTTTCCTCTCTCAATTTCATTCAGTTCAGTTCTTGTTTTGGTTCCTTCTCTTCTTCTGCTAGCTTTGCAGTTGGTTTGTTCTTGTTTTTCTAGTTCCTCTAGGTGCAACGTTAGGCTGTTAATTTAAGATCTTTCTAACTTTTTTATAAGGGTGTTTAGTGCTATAAACTTCCCTCTTAATACTGCTTTAGCTGTGTCCGAGAGATTTTGGTATATTTTATGTTCATTTCAGCTGTGTCCCAGACATTTTGGCATATTTTATCTTTATTTTCAATAGTTTCAAAAAATGTCTTGATTTCTGCTTTAATTTCATTGTTTATCTAAAAGTCATTCAGGTGCAAGTTGTTTGATTTGCGTGTAACTGTATGTTTTGAGCGATCTTCTTGGGGTTGATTTCTATTTTTGTTGTGCTGTGGTCCAACAGTGTGGTTAGTGTGATTCTGGTGTTTTTTAATTTGCTAAGAATTGACTTATGGCCAATTGTGTGGTTGACTTTAGAGTATGTGCCATGTGGCAATGAGAAAAATGTATACTCTGTTGTTTTGGTGTGCACAGTTCTGTAGATGTCTATTGGGTACATTTAGTCAAATATTGAGTTCAGGTCCCAAATATCTCTGTTAATGTTCTGCCTTGATGACTGAATACTATTAGTGGGGTGTTGAAGTCTCCCAGTATTACTGTGTGGTTATCCACGTCTCTTTGTAGGTCTCTAAGAACTTGTTCTATGAATCTGCAAGCTCCTGTGTTGGGTACACATATTTAGGATATTTAAGTCTTCTCGTTGAATTGAACCCTTTATGATTATGTCATGCCCTTGTCTTTTTTGATCATTGTTGCCCTGAAGTCTGCTCTGTCTAAAATTAGAATAGTAACTCCTGTTTTCCCATTTACTTGGTAGACTTTTCTCTATCCCTTTATTTTGAGCCTATGGGTATCTCTGCATGTGAGATGGGTCTCTTGAAGACAGCACAGAATTGTGACTTATTTCTTCTTCTTTTTTTAAATTATACTTTAAGTTCTAGGGTACATGTGCACAACGTGCAGGTTTGTTACATATGTATACATGTGCTATGTTGGTTTGCTGCACCCATCAACTCGTCATTTAAATTAGGTATTTCTCCTAACACTATCCCTCCCCCAGGCCCCCACCCTCTGACAGACCCCGGTGTGTGATGTTTCCCTATGTCCATGTATCCCTAGAGTTCAACTCCCACTTATAAGTGAGAACATGCAGTGTTTTGTTTCCTGTCCTTGTGATAATTTGCTGAGAATGATGGTTTCCAGCTTCATCCATGTCCCTGCAAAAGACAAACTCATCGTTTTTTATGGCTGCATAGTATTCCACGGTATATATGTGCCACATTTTCTTTGTCCAGTATATCACTGATGAACATTTGGGTTGGTTCCAAGTCTTTGCTGTTGTGAATAGTGCCACAATAAACATACATGTGCATGTGTCTTTATAGCAGCATGATTTATAATCCTTTGGGTATATACCCAGTAATGGGATGGCTGGGTCAAATGGTATTTCTAGTTCTAGATCCTTGAGGAATCGCCACACTGTCTTCCACAATAGTTGGACTAATTTACACTCCCACCAACAGTGTAAATCCTCTCTAGGATCTGTTGTTTCCTGGCTTTTTAATGATCGCCATTCTAACTGGCATGACATGGTATCTCATTGTGGTTTGATTTGCATTTCTCTAATGACCAGTGATGATGAGCATTTTTTCATATGTCTGTTGGCTGCATAACTGTCTTCTTTTGAGAAGCGTCTGTTCATATCCTTTGCTCACTTTTTGATGGAGTTTTTTTTTTTTTTTTTCTTGTAAATTTGTTTAAGTTCTTTGTAGATTCTGAGTATTAGCCCTTGGTCAGATGGATAGTTTGAAAAATTTTTCTCCTATTCTGTAGGTCATGTGTTTACTCTGATGGTAGTTTCTTTTGCTGTGCAGAAGCTATTTAGTTTAATTAGATGCCATTTGTCAATTTTGGCTTTTGTTGCCATTGCTTTTGGTGTTTTAGTCATAAAGTCATTGCCCATGCCTATGTACTGAAGGGTATTGCCTAGGTTTTCTTGTAGGGTTTTTATGGTTTTTGGTCTTACATTTAAGTCTTTTATCCATCCTGAGTTAATTTTCATATAAGGTGTAAGGAAGGCATCCATTACTGGGTATATACCCAAAGGATTATAAATCATGTTACTATAAAGACACATGAACACATATGTTTCTTGCAGCACTATTCACAATAGTAAAGATTTGGAACCAACCCAAATGTTCATCAATGTTAGACTGGATTAAGAAAATGTGGCACATATACACCATGGAATACTATGCAGCCATAAAAAGGATGAGTTCATGTCCTTTGTAGGGACATGGATGAAGCTGGAAACCATCATCCTCAGCAAACTATCACAAGGACAGAAAACCACACACCACATAGGTGGAAACTGAACAATGAGAACTCTTGGACACAGGGTGGGGAACATCATACACTGGGGCCTGTTGTAGATTGGGGGCTGGAGGAGGGATAGCATTAGAAGGAATGCCTAATGTAAATGATGAGTTAATGGGTGCAGCACACCAACATGGCACATGTATACCTATGTAACAAACCTACACGTTGTGCACATGTACCCTAGAATTTAAAGTATAATAATAATAATAAAAAAAGAAAAAACTCTAACATCCAAATTTTGGAGGAGGCTTATTTGTGTAATAATAAAACTCCAGTCTCCCATTTAGCCAGCTATATGTGTGTAAAGCTCTTTCTCTATTGCAATATCCCATCTTGATAAACCAGCTATATCTGGGCAGCAGGTAAGAAGAACCCATTGGGTGGTTATGCTCACACATATGGTAAATGATTTTTGATGAGATCAGTGACTTCCACTAGATCATTCAGTGGAAGAGAGAAGAGTCTTGTTGATAAATGCAGCTGGGAAAAAACTGGATATTCTCATGCAAAAGGATGAAGTTGAACCCTTACCTGACACCATGTCCAAAAGAGCCAAAACTACACACTATTAGAAGAAAACATAGGGGAAAGGCTTCATGACATTGAATTTGGCACGATTTCTTAGATATATAACACCAAAAGCACAAAATAGAAAATTATATTTCATCAAAAATAAAAACTATTGTGCAAAGGACACTATCAACAAAATAAAAAGGCTATCCTCATTTGCAAATCACATATCTGATACATGACTAATATCCAAAATATCTAAAGAATTCCTAAAAACAACACAACCCAATTCAAAAATGGGCAGAATGGGCTTGAACAGGTATTTCTCCAAAGAAGAGAGACAAATGGCCAATAAGCACATGAAAAGATGCTCAACATCACTAATTATAGGAGAGATGCAAATCAAAATCACAGAGACGTATCACTTCACACCTTTCATAATGATATTTCACTTTACTTCATATTTGTCTTACATGGCTATTACCCAAAAAACAGAAAATAACAAGTGGTGGGTAAGGTGTGGAGAAATTGTTACCCTTGTGGTCTGGTGATAGAAATGTAAAATGGTGTAACTGCTATGGAAAACAGTAGGGTGGTTTTTCAAAAAACTAACATGGGAGTACCACTGTGATCTAGCAATTCTACTTTTGTGTATATACCCAAAAGAATGGAAAGCAGGGACTCAGATTATGTGTACACTAATATTGATACCAGTATTATTCACAATAGGCAAAATGTGAAAGCAATACAAGTGCCCATCAAGAGATGAACGGATAAGCAAAATGTGGAATATACATATAATAGAATGTTATTCAGCCCCAAAAAGGAATTAAATTCTGATACATGCTACAATGTGGATGAACCTTAAGGACATTAAATGAAATAAACCAGACACAAAAGTATAAATATGGTATGATTCCACTTATATGAGGTACCTAGTCTGATTCATGGAAACAGAAAGGAGAGTAGAGGTTATCAGGTTAAATGAATAATGGTGAATGTGTATTTTACCACACCGAAGGCTATCAGGATAAATGTAAAATGGCAAATGTATATTTTACTATGATTAAAAAAAACCAGGAATACTCAAATTTTGTTTCTCCCCACTGCTTTTCTTCATGTTTAGAGGAAAGAAACATAACAAAAAACAGAATAGACATGAACTTTTTTCTTTTTCTTTTTTGAGACAGGGTCTCACTCTATCATCCAGGCTGGAGTATAGTGGTGCAATCATAGACCACCACAACCTCAAACTCCAGGGCTCAAACAATCTTCCCACCTCAGCCTCTCAGGTAGCTGGGGGTACAGGCACATGCCACCACACCCAACTATTTAAAAATATTTTTTGTAGAGGTGGGGTCTCATGATGTTACCCAAACTGGTCTCAAACTCCTGGGCTCAAGCCATCCTCCTGTGTGAGCCTCCCAAAGTGCTGGGATTATAAGTGTGAGCCACCATGCCTAACTGGCATGTACTTTTAAATGTCACTAGATTTACAAGAGCCAATCAAATGAACACACATATTTTAAACTATAGGACAATCAACCAATTTTCAGAGGAACAGTAGGGACTGCTGTAAAACAGAAACTGTAAGCATTGTCAACCCAACCTCTTCACCTTTTTGTGTTTTAAATCCTAAAACAAAGGGGAAAAGCAAAACCAGAAAACATAAAAACCCCAAAACTTGTCTTATCAGCATACACAGCAGGAAGCAAAGGTAGAGGCAAATAGTTAAACTCATTAAAGAAGAAAGAAGAAAATTAAAAGAAATGTTCATTAATGGAAAATGAAAATAATTAACAGCGTATGAGCCCCAAACACTCTGACGACTGTCATCAGAACCTTTCTGCAGAGCAAGGCTGCAGCTCCTCTGATAGAAAAGATTTCCCAAGAATGTCTCTCGCACTCTTGCCAGTGTGAACAGATGTAGCTGAGGAACTTATCAAAGTTATAAAAATCTCCCCAAACTGTCACTTGACCTTTAAAAATGATACTGGCATTTTCATCTTGCAATGCCAAGTTTATTTAGACGTAAAACAACACGTCCACATATGGACCATACTTAAATCTGCATTCCCATCAGCCAACAGAGCGGCACCCGGGGCCGCTATGACTGTCAGGATGGGTCCAGCTACAGTAGCTAGGTGGCTTTGTGACACCTTGTCTTCTGGAGCCTTTCCACAGCTCCTGTTGCCCCAGACTTCTGAGAGATGTACAAATGGAGAGTGAAGTTACTCTGTTTACAGAGTTTACACTTTACACATCTGTCACCTTGTTTAATTCTCAGACCATATGTATTATGATTAGGTCCTGTGAAGAAGCTGGATATTGGGGCTTTTCCTCATTTGCAAAGCAGACGATGAAAATTAAACAGCAGCACATGCACACATCTGAATGCCAAGGGTGGGACCTAGCACAGTGAAACATGAAAAAAGAACTAGTCAGTTCCCTTGAGGTCATGGGAGCTTTTGGCTCAGTCAGGTCTAAAGGCCCCATCTTCCAAGTCCTTATGCTCTTTCTGCCATAAAACTGAAAAAGAGCAGTTTTTCAGGCTGGAAGTGCACGATACTGAATGTATACAACTCCCCATGGAACACGTGAATGCAGATAGCTTTAAGGCAGGGAAATTCCCAGACCCTTGGCATGCCTACATATGGCATAAGCTTTCCTAAACCTGATCTACTTGGATAGGGGCAGGTTCTCCATCCTTCTCCTTCACTCCGCCCCTCCCCAACCCCACTTCACATCACCCTTCTCCCACTTCACAAAAGACCTGACTGCTCACCCATCCTGTATTGTTATTAACTGCACTGTCCCACCTAGTAAAACCTCCAGGGCACCAAACAAAGGTAATCAGAAATATTGCTATCTTTATTAAGAAAGCCACTGTCTCTAATGAATGGGTAATAAATCCTTTGGGGCCACCAGAGGTTTCTAATTATTTGCATTCAACAAAACTGGAGGGGACCTAATATCATTAATAAATCATTAAAATAGTTTTTGCTGTAAGATCACCATGTAATTTGTGGCTTAAAGCTTGAGAGTTCAAAAAACTGAGAAACACTGCTGTAAGAAAATGCTTCCCACTTTAATCACTTCTTTATGTAAAATAAAGTTGACCTAATAGGAATAAAATTGATACTAAATTCTATCTCTAGCAATCTGTAATATTCGTCAATGAATACAGAATATATAATCAACAACAAAATGCTCTGTCCATGTCACTAAGAAATCGATATCTAATAAATGTAGCTTTTATGTTTAATAGTTAATTACCCAAACCTGTAACATTTATTGTTGTTTTGATTAATTGTTTACCAATACTAATTGTAATGGTAAGTCAATCCTAAAGCTTTTCTAAGACAGAGGCTGATAGCCACAGGATTTTAAAACTTTAAATTCTATCTGTATTCTTTTTGTCATTGTAGATATGTGTGATAGGGAGATGACCTTGAACCTCAAAATATTATGCTAGGATAAAATTCTGAGGAGGAATGAAGATAGAAAAGAAAAGAGCAATACACAATATCCAAATGTGGCCAGGTGTGGTGGCTCACACCAGTAATGCCAGTACTTTGGGAAGATGAGGCAGAAGGACTGCTTGAAGCCAGGAGTTCGAGACCAGCCCAGGAAACAAAGGAGGACCCTGTCTCTACAAAAAAAATTAAAAAATTAGCCAGGCATGTTGGCATGTGCCTGTAGTCTCAGCTACTCAGGAGGCTGAGGCAGGAGAATTGCTTGACCCAGGGAGGTGGAGGCTGCAGTAAGCTGTGATCACGCCACTACACTCCAGTCTGGGCAGCAGACAGAGACCCTGTCTCACTTAAAAATATGTGTGTGTGTATATATATATCTTTATCCAAATGTCATTGAAAAGTATGTTTATTAAATGAATGGTGGTGGGTATCAAACTGTTAACAATATTTATAGAATCTACTGGATATATTTAAGTTTCATGACAAATGCCAACATTTATAATACACTGGAGAGACTCCATCTCAAAAATGATTTTTAAAATGTACATGTCAATTAAAAAAATATCCCAGAGGGTTAATTTTACAAAATTCTTTTAGAAATTATGTGACCAGAAAATGTTGGGGACCACTGCATCAGACCCCTGGGTCTGGCCACAATTCTTGCCAGAAATTGAATTGGAGGGTGCAGGGTCTATGAAGGAACAAGGAAAGCAGCCACTGCATTCACAGGCAAGGAGGAGGCAACCACACAGGTAGGTAAAATCATAGACACACACACACAGCCACACACACACACACACACACACACCCTCTCTCCTATATTTTCCTCATTCTAGCACTAAATAAGCTTTAGAATGTTTTTATTTATGAAAACTTAAGCAATGTTTGAAAAAAGAGAAACAAGCTTATGGGGCTTCCCAAAAAGCATCAGTCACTTGAAGCCCAGCGAGCGGCTCAGTGTCCCCAGGCAAGGCTGGGAGAAGGATGGACACAGAGAAGGCTGGCATCTGGGATCCTTTCCACCTCCTCCAATAGGTGCTGGACAGAAGAATACTCCTAACCTTCCCACCCCAGGAAATGACCTTAAACTATTGCTTCTAATCATGTGCTTTAAAAAAAATCTATTTCATTCCTTCCAATTAAGCTGCTCTCTCCTTTGTGACATACTACCTCTTTGATTCATTCATTTGTGCCAATGATAATCACTGTATCATATAGTAACTATGCCCTAGGTCCACACTGGGCCTGGGGTTACATGGTAATTAAAAACCACACCTAGGGCCAGGCACGGTGGCTCACACCTGTATCCCAGCACTTTGGGAGATCGAGTTGGGGTGGGTTGCCTGAGGTCAGGAGTTTGAGACCAACCTGGCCAACATGTTGAAAGCTCGACTTTACTAAAAATACAAAAATTAACCGGGCATGGTGGCTTGCACCTGTAATCCCAGCTATTTAGGAGGCTGGAGCAGGGGAATTGCTTGAACCCAGGAGGCACAGGTTACAGTGAGCCAGGTTGCATCCTGCTCTGAGCTACATGTAAGCCAACTTACTAGCTTTCAGTTAGGAGTTAGCATCAGAAGTCAGAACCCACAAGAAAACGCCCTTCACCTCCTCTCCGTCTAAAATGTCCTTGAGATGCTTTTAGTTCTTGCACATCTCACTTCCTCCCAGGACTCTTTGTAGACAAGCCCTATTTAACTCTTGTCCCTCTAATCACTCTAGTAACACCCAATGGTATAATTAAGGTACCCAATTTATGCAGTTCCACTTGGGTACAGACTAATTTGGGAAAGTCAAGTATCTTTACCTCCTCCTCCCCCCAGGCCTCTAGAAACAGTCCAGATGTCAGGGGCAGAGCATTTAGAGGCATTTAACAAACCAAGACAGTGCAGTTATCTGGTATACCCTCAATTAGGGCAGTCACCCATAATGGAGAGAACAAGGCGAAAAGAACCAGTATTTATTACTTGCCTATAGTACTTAAAACAATCACTTGAGGCAGCCAACCCTTGCCAATGTAATGCAAACACTAAGTAGTGAAGCTGGATTTGAACATGGGCTGTTACGCCTATGTGAGCTCCCCACCAGCCTCCAGTCTCTCATGTGTGTGAAGAGGCCAAATACTCAACTGACTCACAACCACCTTGACAAACCTCCCCCTTTTAATGGCCGTTGATGGTAATGCCTTGCTATATAAATAAATACTCATGACATTCTCTTTCCTTCTAGCATAAAAGCTCTGAGAATCAGAGTAGGGACCACATTTATCTTCCAGTTTCTATTTAAAAGGTTCAATATAATCTTAGACACACAACACAGACTTCAGAACTATGATTTGATTGACAATCCCTGTGCAGGACTCCTTTCTGGGATTAAACTCTGTTTATAATAAATTCCTTCAGCTTTGGAGTGTCTTATAATTCATTCATTTAAAAATTTTTAGTGAGCATTCACTACATGTCAGGCACCGCTCTGAACACTACAGATACAACAGTAAACAAAAGAAAATTCCTACCTTGGTATTCTAGTGGAAGAAACAACTGAAATACGTATTCAGGTATCATACTATTTAATGTGATATCAGGTACTCTGAAGGATCTACAAAAGTCTACATTACCAATTGTTTGGTACAACTAGATGGTAGATGGACAAATACTTATCTACAGTTTTCCTATCAATTTACTCCCCACCTTATCCAAGGTCTAATTGAAAAAGTTAAAGGCCAAAAATTTGCCTAATGGGCATTCTGAAAACCAGATGCAAAAAAATAAAAAGGAAAGCATGCTCCTTACACTGCTATGTATACTTTCAAATTCACAAGTTTACAGAAAGACACGATAGTATCCAGGAAGAAGATTCTAATGGGCATGATTTGGATGCCACTTCCAAATACAGAGAACCTGAAGAGTTCTTTATAGGACAGTTTCTCTCAAAGATGAGAACCGCACTTGGACATGCAGAAGATGGAAAAGTGGCTGCCTATTTCTCCACCTCAGCTTCTTATCACCCAGTCTTTTGCCATCAAGAACATCCTTCAGGTCTCTGAGTATTCCATGTATTCCATTTTCTCAGGTTCACAAATATGGCTTCCTCTCTCTGGAGGGCTCTTCTCCGTCTTATCACCCACTATCACTTATCACCCTGTTGTCCTTTACTTCTCAGCTCAAATGTCACTTCCTCCACAATTACTCCTACAGTCAACAACTCCACCTCTGCTTTACACTCCCAGACACGTGCATTTCTCTCAACAGGCACTGAAGCTACCATGCATATTTAGTCCAGAGAATCAATCTGTAAGGACTGAGATGCTCTCTGTTTCAGTGAGCTGAAATACTCCCTGCCTTAATTAAGCACAGTGCCTTGTACACAGTAGGTGCTCAATTAATATTTGTTAGTAGTAGAGAAGGCCTACTGACTCATTATATTAAAACATCTTCTGAATAGGATGAAGTTTGAGCTCAGGTAGGTAGAAGAAATCTTCCGGAGTAATACACTAGTACTGCTAAGATACAATTCTCTTAGATAACTGAAATCTCAGTTAACGGAGAATGGTCAGCATTTAGCACACTCAGCTTTCACTAGAGATGCAGATACAATTTAGGAATATCTGCAGTTCAAGCTGAAGGAACAACAGTCTTAGATTCAGCATGTAACATAGATAGTGTTTAAAGTTCTCTTTCCACAGGTGGAGGAGATGGATTTTAAAAAGTAAACAAACTATTGCATTTTTAGTTGTTTTAGGAAAAGACCCAATCTGACTTCTGGTAGAGAACATGGCTGTCCTCTTCAGCAAAGCCACCTCCTAGTTTTCTTGTTTGTTTTTTTTTAACATGCAAAAAGACTCAACCAATGATTTATTTTGTTTTTATCCAAGGAAATTCCTCATCTCAGAAGAAATCGGACAAGAAAATTAACAAAACTTCTACCAACAAGTGAGCAGTCAAATCAACCTGATAGTGCTGCCTGCAGCAGCCAATATAAGGGGTACATTGGTGAGAACCAAGGCTCCTCCAAGCACAGCTCTGTTCCCAGAAGGAGCTGCCTCAGTCACATTAGCTTCAGCGCAAATTGGCTCAGGCCCCCAGCTCCTCTCCTCCATTTCAATAATAAACTCCTGAGCCTGCTTCACGTAATTCTGTATTTTCTCCCATTCTATCCTGAAAATTATTCTTCCTTTCAGTTTTGCCTGCCCTGACATGATACTCGCCTAGGAGACAGTTGTTCAGTACACAAAGCAAATGAGGAAAAACTTAATTTTAATATCTATAGAAGTTATCAATTCTTATTCACAAGAATACATAGTTTAAAAAATAAAAGACTACAGTTTATATACTAACCTGGCAGTTTTTATCTAGCTTATAAAAATCTAAATATCAAATGGTCTATAAATTAGAGATAGTGAGAGATGAGATAAAATTTTCACAAGACCAAATATTATCAGGGGAAAAAAGGTAGGGGCAGGAATTGGGGAAATGTTTGGTCAAAGGATACAAATTTTCAGGAAGGAAGAATAAATTTAGAAGATCAACTGCACCACAAATTGGTAACTATAGTTATTAACAATGTATTGTACACCTGCAAATTGCTGAGTAGATTTTAAATATTTTCACCACACGCACAAAAATGATAAATTTGTAAGGTAATGAATATATTAATTAGCTTTAGTAATTCCACAATGTATACCTATATCAAAACATTATAGTCTACACAACAAATGTATTAACATATAAATTTTTCAATTTAAAACATTAACAACAAAAAGGAAAAAAGTAACCAAAGGTCAAAAGAGAAAGCTAAAAGTTGACATAACCAAGAAGACAGACCTGAATTCAAGGATGGCAGAAGACAGTAATATCACAAGGCTCCTGCTAATCAGGTGCTTTACTTATTATAATAATGACGTATTTTGATGTGACTATGTGTGTTAAATGACATGAGTTTCAGGACAGTCAACAATGCAGGTGCCAGAACCAGGGCACTTGGGTTCAAAATCATGTCTCTGCCACGTAACAGCTACATGACATTTTCAAGTTACTTCCTAATGCTTCTGTTAAAAGTGGGGATACTGGTTATATAGCTCAGAGGTAAACAACTATATTACAGTCAGGTTGCATTTGTTTAAGTCCTTTGTACTCACCAAGGGACTGGGTCCATAACTAAATATTAGCATTAGTATTAAAAAAACAAACAGAGACAGTACTATTACCTACCTCAGGGTGTTATGAGGATTAAATAATACATGTAAAACCCTAAGACTACTTCCTTGCCTATAGTAAATGCTCAATTTATGTCAACTATATTTTGCTTATATCCATGATATAGGGTATTAACATTTATTTAAAATTGTGTGCAAAAATGACCAGGCATGAACAACAAATTATCTTAGTTTTATTTCTGTGCTTTGGAGATCTATTCTAAACCTACCTACATACTTATCTATGTACTGGTATAACACTTTTATTTGTATTTTGGTGGGAGAATTTGAGCTCCATGCAAAACTTAAATTTCATGCTTCACAAGCACTATGAATCAAATATATATGTGTTAACTTACACAGGCTGAATATTCCAGAGTCCAAAACATTTAAACAGACATATCTGTGCAATATTGAATTCTGTGCAAAAAAACAATGACAACAAAAAACCTACCACTACTTGAATATCACCTGAAACAGTTAATAAATAAGACCATTGACTTTGGTTTTTCTATTTTGCTTTTGCAGCATGCCTTAAAAGCAATTACTATTCCATTACTGTTCACACAAGAGAAAATTTACCAGCTTGTAATTTAGAGGCAAGCGGAGTAGAGAGCAAAAAGGAAGCCACCCACTATGGTTTCTAAGAAGCAACAACAGCCTAAGTGTTTAAAAGACACAACATTCATTGCACCAAGCAATAATCCAAACATGTTTTCATGTCTACTCACGAGACAGAATCATCAGTGAAAAGTAGGTTGAGAGAGGAAGAATGATGGAAAAAGACAATAGGAAGAGGCAGAAAGGAGAACATCTTTAGGCCCAAATTGTTATTTCTGGCCCATTAAAATATCAACATCCAAATGAAAACTGCTGGTCTCCAAAGAAAACTCTTATAAAAAATGAACCACAATTCAAATACTGTACACCCAGGGAGAGTAAATAAAACCTAACATTTACAGCCTAAGAAAACTGGCTGTAGTTTCATATATACATTTCTATAAAATTCTCACATTTTATCAGACCTATGGCATGACTCTTAATAGCTTTCAGAGGGAGAGAAATAAAATACAAGGGGCACATTTCAGGTAAAATGGTCTTTTAATGTTCCACCCAAGAAAATCTTCTAGGTTCCTTCACTTTAAAAAGAATTACCCTACATAAAGTAAATATACCAAGGGTAAAAGGTAAATCTCATGTTTCCTTTCGGGAAACATATATAGAAGTACTATTCAGGGGGAAAAGGGCCAAACATTGTAAATTCATATATCCTTCAGATTATGACTCCAATAAGCAGCAGGTAAAGAGGGAAAGCACACAAATACTTCTGAAAAAGAGCAAGACAGAATTGAACCTCAAAACTCCTTTACCTGCCTAGTACACAAATAGCTTAATAGCAGCCAACAAAAGATTCAAACAAGGGGCTTCTTTAGTTCATTGCTTTCCATCTTCTAGATGTAATCTCAGTCACTGACTCCTTTGACAATCCCTTAAGTGTCTGAGAGCCAGCCTGTCTTCCAGTCTTATTTCATTAAATTCAAAATTTCTGAAGTTTTTTTTTCTCTTGCTTGGAAAGCGTTACTTTTTTTTTTTTTTTTTTAAGGTTTCAATTCAATTGATTTCCAGAGGTGAAACCAACTTCACCTGAAAAGCATCTATTTTAAATTTAAGAAAGCTTTGAAGGTTTTCTGGTGAAAAACAGAAACCTGATCAATAGTGTTATTGAAAACATGACTAAAAATAAAGTCACATTTATCTGTAGTTGTGGCTTTTATTAAAGCAGCTTAAATCCTTTGCAAATAAGCTTTTCCAGAAAGGTAGATCGATAGGATGCACAGGGAGGCAGGATTACCTGTGATCCACGATGCAAAACCCCATCAATGCCACAGGAAAAGGAGTAGCTGTTGAGATATTTGAAACCTGAAAAACCCTACCACCTCCTTCTCCAATGAACAGCCCCATTTTTGTGGCTAAGATTCACACTAAAACTTCATTTGCAAATGGATTTGGCTGTTAACATAAGAGTGTTCAATGCAAATATTTCTTTCCTGGCGGTGCAGCTCAGTTGAAAGGAAAGGCTGAAAATTAGTTAGCTGTATGAGATGACAAAGCACCATTCCAGTTACCAGGGAGAAATAATTGAACACAGATTGCCTGTTGCGTCTTTAATTTAATTTGGAGACCTTTCATCCTTTGCTTTCCTTCATTTGCAGCCAATACTTACCGAGCTAATTTGTACCTGGTTCATTTTCCTCCTTTTATCTTATCCACTTTAACATCAACCATGGAAATTAGAAGCACCATGAATAAAAGATGAAACCTGACTTGGGGTATTCTTTCCTTAAGTACCGTGAATTACTTAAAAACTAATTGGTGTGCATGCACAATATAAAGGGCTGAGATATATGCCTCAGCCCTATAGCATTCCTAATCAGCATCTCTGCTTTCCCCCAAGGAGCTGCAGATTTTCAATGTTTTATCTGGTCCTACCTTTTCTCCAGAGAACAATGTCTAAACTGTAATTTTACACGGAATCATTAATCTGAGAATGGGTGTATGGTAGGCTGTCTCATTAATAAACCTAAGGGTTTCCAAATTCTGGAAAATGCACAAGATTAAGAATTCATAAATTCCACTAGCCTAATGAGTTCATTAATGCTTGCCATGCACGCAAAAGGTTATAATAAAGAAAACTGGCTGGGCGCAGTGGCTCACGCCTGTAATCCCAGCACTTTGGGAGGCCGAGGTGGGCGGATCATGAGGTCAGGAGATGGAGACCATCCTGGCTAACACGTGAAACCCGTATCTACTAAAAATACAATTAGCCGGGCGTGGTGGCGGGCGCCTGTAGTCCCAGCTACTAGGGAGGCTGAGGCAGGAGAATGGTGTGAACCTGGGAGGCAGAGCTTGCAGTGAGCCGAGATTGTGCCACTGCACTCCAGCCAGGGCGACAGAGCGAGACTCCATCTCAAAAAAAAAAAAAAAAAAAGAAAAGAAAACTGAATGTATTAGCATACACACATGTCAAACAAAGCCCTAATCTGTCCAAAAACATTGCTGGTGGGGGAATGGTAGAGAAAGGTACTAGTCATAAAATTACTGTCTAGGAGTGACCTCCAGGAGCTAGAAAACTTAAATTCTAAGTATGTCATGCCTATTATGCTTAAAATGACAACAAAAACAACAAACCTGTTTATATTTTGTATATGTGGCACCTCAACATTAAAAAATGTTGCATATGTTCTTATTTTGATTATTGCATTACTTCCAGTTGTACAAAAGTTTAGTGTCTTGAAAGTTTTGCGTGTTTTCCTTTATAATGTCCTCTCTGACAATACTATTTTTTCTCCTTACCCTCACCTCATTTTATATTTTGCCCCATATGGACTAATGAAAAACCTACTGGAATTTTCTCCTGATGCTTAATATCCCCCACCAACAAGCCCTCCTTTCAGCTTGGGAAGCATCAAAGGAAGGCTATGTCCTGAATCATTTCACTGCCTGCATGTGCCAACTCTTCTAACACCTCACACCAAGAGGCTAGAAGCTCAGAATAAACTGAATCATTCCTCCTTCACAATCTAGCCTCCTACAATATTCATTAACAGTAACGTGCACTATTTTATTTCAATAAGACCACATATTTTCACAGACAAGGCAACTTCCAAGTTGTAGAAGAAAAAAAAAAAAACCTTGCAGTTTAAAAATTATGGTGCATTGAAATGTACAGTCTTCGCTTCAGATGCAAGCCACTTCTTTTTTTTTGGGGGGGGGGTGCTGAAGCAGGATTAAAAGACCAATTGAAAACGTCAGATGGTATCTCTAATCTTGGGTTGAGTAAGGACCATACTATACAATGCCAAGCTTACTTATTCATCTGGAGAAACTCGGAAAGAAAGTCCTCTACAGTGAAAGGATGGAAAAGAAAAGATGAAAAACAATTACTGTGCCTTTTATTCATGAAAGAGAGGATGAATAGAAATGAAGGCAGCAATTACCTTTAAGAATTTTTTTTTAAAGCCACAAAGAAAAATTAAACTGGAAGAGTATAGAATAGCTCTGCCCTGAGGTTAAGAAAGCAAACCAGAGATGAGGATGAAAGTGTGGGGAGCAGTTAGGGTATCTGATGACCAGACACACAGATTATTTTAGGAGTTCAGTGTCCAACTCACACACAGTATTTTCCCAATGTCCAGTTTACTTGAGAGAAGAGGAATTGGGGCGGAGGGAGTCTCTCCGAATCAGGACGTCAAGAAATTTCAGGTGGAGGAAGGCAACAGTCTCACAGGGCGTCAAATCAATCAAGAAGATTTTCTTTGGCTGTAATTGCATAGAGAGAAGAAAACTGACAAAACCCATGCCACTCAGTCTCATTTGCAGGCTGCACACACACACACACACCGCAAGATACCAGCCTCAAGGAAGAACACCTGTTCTAACCCTGTGCCTGCTGGGGTTGTGTGTGCGCCCGCAGGGAACTCAGGGGCCATTTCAACAGCAGGGAGCCCGGCTGCACTCAGGACCTCACAGAGAGCACCAGGACGAGGCAAAAGGCCCCGCCAAATGTGTCCTGGCTAACTCGCCAAAAAGAGGCCTTAGAGAAAGGTCGTGAAAAGGGACCAGGCAGCCCAGATGATTACCTTGGGCTGCAAAAAAGACATAACCACAGGGCAGAACAGTTTATTTTCCAGAAAGGATTTTCTTGCAAACAAAACAAAACAAAACAAAAAAACACAAATGTAATCCGGAGGATCAGAAAAGACTTTTATGAGGTGTGGGAAAGAGAGGAAGGACCGCCACAGAAGTCAGTGTTTCTTCTAACAACCATTTCCGTGCCAGTGGGCTGCAATAGTGAAATTTCTCTCTAGGCTATCTCCACCTTTCTCCCTACATGGTCCTAGACTGAGACTCACACCTGTAGGCACTGAAAGGCCTCGAGTAACACCACGCCTACCCGCTCCCCACTGCCCCGCCGCCACCCCTTACGGTGCAGGTCCCTCCCTGGTCTCGTCTCGCAGCCAGCGCCTGCAGGTCTAGGCTCCATCCTCAGGTCGGCAGGAGCCCGGCCCCTGGAAATCATTCCCGCGCCTCCCACCTGTGCTATTCTCCCCCCCCCCCCCCCCCACCACCCTCCAATCTCCACATAGAAAATCCAGAGAAGACTCCCGCCCCTTGAGCCACAGTGATCCTCTCTCACACACCCCTTCCACACCCACGGCCAGCGTAGGCTGCGGAGTGCCAGCAAGGAGCCGCTCCAACCGGGGCCCCGAATGCGCGTATGGAGAACTGAGAACTCAAAAGTGCACCCGGAGTGCAAGGGGCGTGTGGCTGCAGCCTGGCCGGCCCGGGCGTCCCCCACCCGCGCCCTCGCCCACTCAGTGGGGCGGGCTGGCCTCTACCTCCTGGAAGAGCTCCAGACTATAGGTGTTGTCGTCGTCGGCGAAGAAGAGCACGCCGGGCTGCGCGCGCTGGTGCTGGTGCCTCTGGCGCAGCCAGGCGAGGCCCGCGTTGCGCTGCTCAGTGGCGCGCGGCAGCCCGGGCCGCTTATAGCGCCGCGGCGTGGGCACGTGTAGGTGCGTGCTGGGCAGCCCGGCCCGCGCCAGGAAGCGGCTCACCAGCTCGCTGCGCGCCGCCGCGTCCTCCACCAGGATCCAGTGCAGCTGCGCCACCTGGCGGAACGTGTTGGCCAGGCGGGTCAGCTCCGCTTTCTGCACCGGGCGGCTGTAGGTGGGCGTGATGGCATAGATGGTGGGCAGCTGCGGCTCCGGCTGAGGCTGCGGCCGAGATTGGTTGCGCTTTTGGGTCCCGTGAGCCGGGCCGCCCCTGCGGAGCGGGAGTCGGGCACCCCCGCGGCCCACCGCGTAGGGAGAGAAGTAGGGGCGCGGGGTGAGGGGTGGCGCCGGCTTGCGAGTGTCCACGTCGAGCATGATGATGACAATTAGGATCCAGGGCAGGAGGATGAAGAAGCGGGTGAACAGCACGGACTTCATGATGCACACTCCCCGGCCTCTCGGACACCCCAGAGACGGGCGAGCCGAGGGACCCCGGTGCGCAGCTTGGACGGCGGCGGAGCCAGCACTTAGGAAGTGGTGACGGGTGCGCTGTCCATGGGGCCGAGGGCGCTGCAGAGACCTGAAGCCGCGGGGCTCACTACCTGGGCGTGGAGGAGCGGCAGGTTCGGGCAAGCTAGAGCGATAAGGGGTGCAGGGGAGCGGGCAGGGGCTGCCCCCGACTCCGGGTGAGCTGGCGGGAAACGGGACTCGGTCCAGCCGCGCGCCGCCGGTCCCAGAGTTGTGCCGAGTGCGGGGAAAGCGCTGATCCCCACCGCGCTCTTTCGGAAGAGTGGGAGCCGAGAAGCGGCACCCGGCGCACCTCGCCGCTCCAGTCCCGCGGTGCTGCGGGAACAGGGGCTCCAGCGGCGGGCCCCCAGGATGCTCTCTGGGACGCCTTCGAGGGCGGGCGGCGGCGCTGGGGGCTTTCCTTCCTCACATTCCCGCCGGGGTGGCGAGGAGCGGGAGGGGACGCTGGGGGTTGTGGCCCCGGCTGTGTTCGCGCGCCGCAGCGGAAGCCTGCGCTCAGTCCCTCGCTCTTGTCTTCTCAGAACCTCTCCCGGATCCAGCAGCAAGATCCCAAAGCAAGGAAAGAAAGAAAAAGCGAGGGGGCGGGGGCACTGCAGACTCCAGCGTCCTCCCAAGTCCTCCTGTGGGAAGACAGCAGCGCTGCTACTGGCGGAGAGGGGCTGCGAGAGGGAGGCGGGGAGGGGCCCCCCGGCTCTCAGCCGGGTCTGGCGCTAACGGCCCCGCGAGCAAGCTCTGGAGGCAGCCGCTGCACCGCGGGTGGAGGAGCGGGAGGAGCGTCCCCGTGGGGCTGCACGACCTCCGGGAGAGGGTATGCTCGTTCACCTCTCTTTAGCTTTGTGAAATAGCGCAACGTCTTTGGAGATGAGGCAGGAAAATCCATTCACTTGCGGAAACTTGCCGGGCTACGCGCTTTGGTGCTGATTCCCAGGGTTCCGAGTGAAAGGAGGGGAGAAAGGGAAGGGATCCCTCCTCCTGCTCCCAGCTGCCGCGTTGATGTGCTGGCGTGTTTCGAAGAGCGGCAACAAAAAGCGCTTTCACTGCAAGGCAGACATCAGCAGGAGCCCACGGAGATGCAGGGGTGCAGCACATAGGTGTTTGGCACGTGAGATAGTCCATAAGAAAGAATCAATTCGGAGGGCTGCTGCCTGAATGCAGTTTGATCTTGGGGGGTTGGAGGGCGGTTCCTAAAACTCCAGCTGAGCATGTTTAACTATTTTTCTTCGGTAATTTGGAGTCAGGGTCCCTCCCAGTTCTTCGCTGTCACCGGAATTATTCCGTTCAAGCCTCCCAAGGCTCCTGTCAAGAAGGCCTAGGAAGTAGAATCACCTTCATTTTCAGGATGAGGAAGCTGAGGTTTAGGGTTTAAAATAATTTCTCTGAGGTCAGTGGCAAGTGGCATAGTGGAAATACACGTCTCCTGCGTGTATCTATAGCTGATGGCGTCCTCACTGCATGGCCTGCAGAAATCCCACCCGACACAGCCGGGCCGGGTTGGCCTTCCTAGATATAAAGATGATGCCATTAAAATCAAATAGAGGGTACCATGTCTAATAGATACCATAGGTACCATGATAGGGGTCTGGAAGACCCCAGGTAAACACTTGGCACTTAGTTTAGACACTTTTTGCCTAAAAAGTCCAGCCGGTCTACTAGCTGAGTGCCTGACCTTCTGTAACTTACCGGAAGAAGGGCTGTGCTTCCCAGGCACGTCCCAGGGAAGTGCTTGTAAAGCAGAAGGAAAGCTCCAGACTCTTCTGCCCTAGCCTGTGATAAATAATTTCTGAGCCCATCTTGTCTGGGTTGTCTGCCTTTCTCAGGCTTCTTCACAGATAAACCTCTCTCCGACTGTGCGTTCTGGTGCAACTGAGAGCTCTGGGGCGAATGGCTCTCCAGCTTTTCTGACAGCTCCTCTTCTCCCAGTCCTGAACCCCCTACCTGTTAAAAGGCATTGGCTCATCTGTGAATTTCCCTAACTACTTCTTCAGATTCTGAAACCTGAGAGTGAAATTGCAAACTAACACCCAGCCACCCCAACAACTCGCTAGAGCTCGCCTTCTGTCCCAACTTCCCTGTGCTACCCACAACTCATACATTAAGCTCTGCAGATTAGTGCATTCTAAACATAGGAAACAATGAAGCCATTAGACCTCTTCCCATATTCTCGAATAGCTTAATGTGCCTCTGAATATAACACAACTTTGGAAATGTATTCTGCGCCAGCATCATGCCAGGATGGGGAAGAGGAAGGAAGTCAAGGCTTCCCTTTAAGAAAATATTTTTTTTAGAAAGTAGTGCACCCCTCTCCCCTAGGTTACTGAAGTCTGGTTCATCCTGTTGGAAATTTTAAATTTGGTTAAAATGACCTGTGTTTGCTGGAGTAAAACTCAAGCGGTTTCTGAATTGTACTAAAAACTCACTAACCTTTGTTAGTGGGGAACTTTTCGTTGGTCCAGCTAGGCCATAAAACCTATTTCCTATTGCATCCTCTCCAGGAACAAGGGCTATTCAGAGATGAAACACTGCATGTGTGTGTGTGTGACAGAGAGAGAGAGAGAGAGAGAGAGTCTCTCTTCAATGCCAATGCTGGGGTGCAGTGACTTGAACACAGTTCACGTCAGTCTCGATGTCCTAGGCTCAAGCAATCGTCCTGCCTCAGTATTTTGAGTAGCTGGAACTACAGATATAAGCTGCTACACCCTGCTAATTTTTTCATTTTAGTTTTTTTAGACTGGGGTCTCCTGTTACCCAAGATGGTCTTGAACTCCTGGGCTCAAGCAGTCCTCCTGCCTTGGCCTCCCAAAGTGTTGGGATTACAGATGTGAGCCATTGTGCCTAGCCCAAACTACTTTCAAAATCAATCGAATTTGCAGTTTGAGACTTTAGCTCATGCCTGGAGTTCATGGGTGTCATAAAACACAACACTTAATTAGCACATCACAAACTGTCACTTCATTTTTTCTATTACCCTTAGCATTTGTACCCGGGTTTACTTCATTCAGTCATCTGTTGGGGAGCTTCATGTTTCTTGGAGTCAGGCAGACCTGGGTTTGAGTCCCATCTGGGATGCTTTCTACTGTGCAACTTTAGAAGATCAGTGAACCTCCCAAGGCCTGTTTCCTCATCTGGAAAATGGGGTTAATAATACATACTCCATGGGAATCTTGCAAGGATTAAATGGTGTATGTTGGGTACTTTGAAGAAGAGTTATTATTACACAGGCAGTCAATAAATGATATTTAAATACAGATAACCCTTCCTCAAAAGAACAATTTAACACAAGAGATCTTGATAGATCATTGTTATCAAATGAATATAAAATTAAATCTAAACAGGACTGATAATGCTTCTAAATAGTACTTCTGCTTATAATGAAGATGATTCCTAGAGTGTCTGTTAGGGTCTTCCCAAGTTGGTGTAGGGAGGGGAACAAAGAAGAAATCAATTTACCCCAAATACAAGGTATAGCTTGTCATGCAATAAGGATGACATTCCAAGTGACATTTATTTCAAATGGCTGAATATGCTATATTGTTTTACATTAAGCCACTCAATATGTGGCCCCAAATCTCTTATGATTAAATCTGAACAAAGATACAAGATACAAAAATTATTATTAAGGATGTCCATTTGAAGTAGAAAACCAGGGCAAAACATTTTTAAGTGCAAAAACTTACTTCAAAAATATGTCACAAGTCTATCAGGAGCTGGAATGGAAACAACTCCTTTAAATGGGAGCTTGGAGAAAATGTCATTTTTATGAAGCATAATCACCAAGTAAGCTATAGTACTTTTCCATATAGCTTATGATATTCTTACATAAAACAATTTAAGCTTGATCTGTAGCTGATAATGAAGGCTGCTGGAAGTCACTAGAGTAATTAAAATAATTACCTAACTTTGGAGCGTCTGCACATCCTCTCAGTGTTTATTTTCATTTAATCTCTCTAATTATTTGTGTAGCAAAGTGAGCATTGCTTCATCTGTACTAATGAAGCCTTAGATTGCTGGCATCAGCCACTGCATTTCAGCATTCAGTTGTTGTTCTCAGATAAACAAAGGTAAAAAAAATCCCATTTGGGGAGTTAACAAAAAACATATCATATAATCACTAAACATTTACATTTTGCCTTGATGAGTAATATACAACTGTAACTTCAGCAGCAGAAAGATTACAGTATGGTTGGTGCACTGTACAGAACTGATCCCATTTGACATTTAAGCCTGGGGTTCTGCTAGCGTGACTAAATCAATCTTCAAGTAAGCATTTGGGGACATCTTTGATATTCTTAGTCAAGTAGGAAAAGGGTTGTTTAAAAACTATACAAAATTAAGTATTTATAAATATATAACATTGTAGTTATGCAAATTAGGTTTTGAAGAGAATCAGAACTAACATTACATTATTACTAAGAGTAATAATGTAACATGAAAGTATTGATAATCAATGTCCACATGCATGTGAACATAAATACCTTCTATTAAAATATCAGACACAATTATGTGAAAGAATGATATCAAAATAAATCTAATAGCCCCAAATTCCAGGGATACATGACAGTTTCACTGATAACTGTCAGAAAAATGACATCTAAACTACAAATTAAATGGCTCATTTTTTTTTTTATGCATCTGGATCCTCTACAAATATCACTTTTTGCCTAGAATTGTTCTAAATTATAATGTTTCCTTAACATTTTAGACATTTGCAGCTATTATGTACAAAATGTGACATTAGAGGTAGTTCAGTAAAATCCCATTTTTATAGGATGGGTTAGGAACACGGTTTTTCAGTAAAAGTGATTTTCTAGAAAAGTAGAAATTGGCAATTTACCTTAACAATTCCATTGAAAACTAATTCCATTCAGTGTGAATAAGAGCTGATGATATAACATACCAGTGTTCCTTCCTTTACTTTTATTAATGGATTAGAATGCACAAAAACCCAATAAAATGTGCATAAAGACATACTGGCATTCTTTCTTTTTTCCCCTCACTATCTTAAAAATTGGCATTTACATTAAAATAGTAATTTGTTAGACACGAATTTTATTGTAAAACTACATAACCTACCTTTCCGGTTGTTATGAAAATCAAAGTAGATAACATAGATGAATGTAGTTTTAGACACTGTAGTTTATAATTTTAAGGGAATCTTCCTCTATCTTACAGGAGGGGGATGCAACAACATTGGCCATGGGTTGTAATTGTCGAAACTGGGAAAGGAAGATCTGGGGTTCCTATATTATTGGGCCTATTTTTGCATATGTTTCAACATTTCCATGATAAAAAATTAAAATATGTAAAATAGGTTATGTTCTACCACTTGTTTGCCAAGATAATACTGCTTCCAACTGCTCTTGTTTTAAGAACTACATCGAGGGCCTGATTTGTGCAAAATATTATGGGTTGAATGTGTCCCCTCAAAAGTCATCCATCAAAGTCCTAACCCCCAGTACCTCAGAATGTGACCTTATTTGGAAACAGGGTCATTGCAGATGTAAGCAGCTGAGGTGAGTTAATACTGGAGTAGGGTAGATCCCTAATTCAATGTGAATGGTGTTCTTATTAAAAGGGGATGTTTAGACATAGGGGCTTGAACACAGGGAGAACACCATATGAAGATTGGAGCTATATTGCCACCAGTGAAGGAATGCCAAAGCTTTCCAAAAAACCACCAGAAGCTAGGAGAGGGACATGGAACAGATACTTCCCTGGTGCATTTGAAGTGAGTGTGGCCCTGCTGACAACTTAATTTTTGAACCTTAGACCTCCAGAATGTTGAGACATAAATTTCTGCTGTTTAAGCCACCCAGTTTGTGGAACTTTCTTACAGCAGCTGTAGCAAACTAATACAGGTGGGAAGTGATGGTGATAGTGCAATTATAATCTGATAGGAACTTGTGCATAATGACAGGATGAAACCAACAGGTGTGTGTGTGCATGCACATGCGCAGGAACAAAGGAATAGGTGAAGAGCACTCAGTACAGAACTCATCAGCTTCCTCAAGGCTTCAAAGTGAAACATTGATGGGTGGGATTTCAAATCCAGACTCTATGGTATGATTGATGGTAAGCAGTACTTGAGAGGCCTAGGCAGGCAAGAGGCTTGATGGAGGAGACTAAAGAGAAGGCTTAGTAAGTGAATACTGTCTTCCATAACTGACATAACTTTCTGCCATGGGAAAACCTCCTGTCCCAGTAAATACTAGTTGAATCATCTAACTCCACTCTATGGCTTTTAAAGCCAGTGTAGTGCCAGTTGGGGTTTTGCCCAGATGTGTCACCCCCAACAGATTGGTGCTGGCCACTGTAGGCCATATTGGTGGCCGTGGGCTTAGTCATCTCTGCAGCCAGATCAGAAACTGCTGTCACCATGCCTTTCCTCCACAAGAAGATAGTAGAAGCATTTATAGTCACTTGCTCATGAAGTAATTTTACTATTTTAGATGAAATTTAAAAATTAATGCAGCTTTTCATCACATCTATCTGTAATTCACTTAAGGATATATCTTGATCAAGGACGCAACCCCTGGGTGTGGTGTGGTGGCTTACATCTGTAATTCCAGCACTTTGGGAGGCCAAAGTGGGAGTATCTCTTGAGGCCAGGTGTTTGACACCAGCCTATGCAAATAGGAAGACCCTCTCTCTACAAAACAAAACAAAACAAAACAAAAAACTAGCTGGGTGTGTTGGGGCATTCCTGTAGTCCCAGCTACTTGGGGGGCTGAGTGAGACAGGAGGATCACTTGAGCCCAGGAATTTGAGTCTATACTGAACTATGATGGCACCACTGCACTCTAGCCTGGGTGACAGAGACCCTGTCTTGAAACAATTTTTCTATATGAAGATTGGTGAGGGTACAAATTTTAAAAATAAACTTTAGCAAAAGCAGGGTCTGCATCTAAACCATCTTTGTTTACTTAAATAAAGATATTCTTTCCAAACGGCTGTTGGTTTAGTTGGATGCCTTTTCTTGGATATGTTGAGGACAAATATTGGGAGCAAACAATATGAATATGGGGAGTGGGTACAAGATAAAGGCCACAGAAAGTTCCAGTTACTGACTAGCTCTTGGGCAAGTCTCAGATCTCTGGTCCTCAGTTTTCTTGTATGTAAAATGAATGAGTTTAGGTGGTTTCTTGGTAAAGTCCATAGGAAATGTACTTTGAATATTTTTCCAGTTCTGTTTATGGGTTTGTATGACACTATTAATATCATATTGTGTTACCAAATCTTATAACCAGTTGCATATTATCTAGTAGCTGCAGACATAATTAAAGGTTTGTGTAGCTTCATAAACAAGAAAGTATCTCCTGTCCACTCTCTCAAAAGTAAATCTAGTTCCTGTAGGTAAACACATGTTGTATGAGCAACCTACCTCCAAAATATAATAATTAAAATAATAGCACATTGTCAATATTTTAAGTTTATTTTTTCTAAATGTGGTAGTTCAGTGGCTTGAATTAACTTTTTAATTATTATTTTCATAACAGATGCATTTATGAGGCTGCAGGTGGACCATTGAAATGACTACATTTATTAGTTTCTGCTTCTTGAGTGCCAAGTTAAGTATGACTTGGCTTAGGCACATATTTGGTGTTCTGTGTGAAATAGAAATCTCTTAAAGTTAAGAGGGGGATTGTTCCTTTATTCCTCTATCAGTTTATAGTCCCTGCCTAAGAATTTAACCACAAAAAGAGAAGGGTGGGATGCTTAATTTTATGTGTCAGCTTGACTGGGTTAAGGAATGCCCAGAAAAGGAGCCCATTAAGAAAGTTTGGTTCTGAAGCAGAAATAGCACAAGGGCTGAACAATTGAGTCCATTGTTTTTCAAGAAAAGTTCTTGGAATTCTACTCAAATAAAATGCAATTAAACTAGCAAACTCATCATTCCCAAACTATAGTATAATTGCTAATAGTTACATCATAGCTAACCAAAAACAAAAGCCCTCAAATTCCAGATGAAATTCATAGTCTAATATAATGTCCAGCAGCTAGGTCTCAGGGTGTCACTCTATATGGTCTGGTAGGCCTTGATTACTTAGAAAGTGGTAGTAATAAAACAGAAACCTGAGTGTGCAAACACTGTCCACCTGGCATAGTTATTACAGTCTTTAGAAGTTACTTGAGATCCAGGTCATTCTTGTCAAGAAAGTGGCAACATGGTAGCTGGGGAAAAGAGTTGCACTGAAATCAGGAGACCTGAGTCCATATCTTAGGTATCCACTCACTGGTTACCTATCTGAACTTGTTTCTTCACCTGTCAAATAAACATAATGCTCCTATAACTAAGAGACACTGTATAAGAATGATCATGAACCAAGGTCTGTTCAATGCACTAAACATACTTTAAAATACAATAACCCTGAAAAGTAGGTAGAGTAAGAAACTTTTCTAAGGTCACACAGCCAGTGAAATATAAGAGACAGAATTTAATCCACTCCTATTTCTTTATTCCAAAGCCAGCATTCTTGCAACTATAACTGTCTTCCACAAATGTGAAAGAGTCGAATACATAATAGATCTGTAAACATAAGTGACTTCGGCATTTAAAGTTGTTGTAATTAAATGAGTTGATACATATACAATCCTCAGAACAATAATGTATTAGTGCATTGTGATGCTGCTATGAGGAAATATATGAGACTGGGTAATTTATAAAGGAAAGAGGTTTAATTGACTCACATTTATGCATGGCTGGGGAGGCCTAAGGAAATTTAACAATCAGGACAGGACAGGAAGCAAACACATCCTTCTTCACATGGTGGCAGGAGAGAGAAGTGCAAAGTGAAGCGGGGAAAAGTGCCTTATAAAACCATCAGATCTTGTGAGAACTCACTATCATGAGAACAGCATGGGGGAACTGCCCCCATGATCTAATCATCTCCTGTGAGGTCCCTCCCCCAACTCATGGGGATTACAATTCAGATTACAATTCAAGATGAGATTTTGGGTGGGGACACAGCCAAACTATATCAAATAATATAGTAAGTATTCAGTAAGCTTTGGCTGCTGCTATTATTATTTTTATTATTGTGTAGGATCCACTTTTGGCCTCTGAATATGCAGTGAATCGGTGACAATCAGAATAGGACTGATTGCTTGCATTTTTAAAAATTAGTCATCAAGTGGTCATTGTAATGTAAAAGTACAAATTAGTGGCAACGAGGCCTGGATTTGGGGTAAGAAGATCAAGGTCCCATTTCTGGCCCCTCCTATTTTGTCTCTCATAACAATAAGAACTTGTGGGGGTGGTTCATAGAGTTAACTTCTACAGTGTTTGAGTGAAATTCTATCTATAATAGGCATAGCTCTGTAAAAGTGTTAGTCAGTATTTAGAGAAGGTAATCTTTATTGAGGCTAAGGATTTATTGGTACTCCATGTTTCCTCTTTGTTGCTGCCAGCATCAGACTTGCTGTAATTGGAGAAGAAAGGGGTATTTGCTGGACCATCTGTAATTGATGTACTGTGGGATACAAACTGTGGGTTCAAAGGAATGGCTTTCTTTATTCTTTCTTTTTAACAAGGGCAATTGACTCTCAAGAGGGGAAAAGAGTCTCTAATAATATAAATTTTTAGAAAATTAATTTAGTGAATTATTTGATATGTATGGAGTTCTTCAAATAGTGCTTGCACTTGCTAATGGTTACTTGTGTTAGCTGGTATTATTACTGGTATTTTTAGAGAAATTGACTGGGAGTGGCAAACTGTACTAGCCAGCTCTGCCTACTTGAAAGGGTTGTTATGAGGCTCATACTTGTTAATGTACAGACAAAGGGTCTCTCCTTAACCAAACTTTAGACAGGCTCCTCTGAGCCCTCTTTTCAACTAGGCCTCATCCTTGGACCCTATTCTCAAGTCTGCCTCACCCAATTTAGCAAGAATCTTGCTAAATCACTTGAGAGAAAATTTCTCCCATATCTGATCACTCCCAATATCTCATCAAATTCCTCATTCCCCACCTTAGATATCTGACAGCCTTGGCTTGCCTTCTGCAATAATCTTAGGTCGGTTTAGTAAGAATCCTTCTACCCTTGATGTTTCCTCTTCATAATTTTTCATCCACTGACTTCCTGCCCTGTTCCATAGCTGTAAATCCTCACTTATCCATGCTGTATTTGGCATTGAGCCCAGTTCTTTACAGGTGTCTCTCTTCCCCTATTGCAATAGTTTCTAAATAATATCTGTTTTTACCATTTTAACTATTGTCCAGCTGTAGTTCTTTTTTGACAGCAAGCAACCTTACATTTTTGACACAAGTAATACAAACTATACCTTTTTTACAGTTTCACAGTTACAGACAAAGATATATGCGTTATATGAGAGGAGGCTGAATGGCAGAAATACAGCTGGGGATGGTGATAGGGCAAAAAGCTTAAGAGAGAAGGAATGAGATGCTTAATTTTATGTGTCAAGTTGACTGGGTTAAGGGATGCCCAGATAAGTGGTAAAACATTATTTCTGGATGTGTCTTCAAGAGTATTTCTGGAAAAGATTAGATTTGAATCAGTACAGCGAGGAAAGAAGATCTGCCCTCACTAATATGGATAGACATTATCCAATCCATTGAGGGCCCAAACAGAGCAAAAAGGTAGAGAAAGGGTAAATTCTCTCTCTTGCTTTTTCTGTTTGAGCTAGGACATCCATTTCCCCTGCCCTTGGACATCCTGGTTCTAGGACCTTTGGACTCTAGGATTTATGCAATGCCTCCCATCCTCCAATTCCCCCAACCAGGCCTTTGACCTCAGACTGGGTGTTATGCCATCAGCTCCCCTGGTTCTCAGGTCTTCAGACTCAGAATTATACCACCTGCTTTCCTGGTTCTCCAGCTTGCAGATGGCATATCTTGGGACGTCATGGCCTCCATTATAATATAAGCCAATTCCCATAATAAATCTCTTCTCTCTTTCTCTCTCTCTCTCTTTCTCCATCCATCCATCTTAATGGTTCTTTGTCTCTGGAGAACCTCACCTAATACAAGGAACTAAAGCTTTGCTGTCCAGTAGGGTAGCCAGTAGTCAGCCACATGTGGTTGTTGATCACTTGCAATGTTGTAACTAGTTTAAACTGTCATGTGCTGTAAGTGTGAAATGCAGGTAGGATTTTAAGGTCTTATATAAAGACTCTAAAATACCTCATTGTTAATTTTATATTGATATATTGAAATAATATTTTTGATGTATTGGAGTAAATAAAATGTATTATTAAAAATTAATTTTACCTGTGTCATTACTTTTCAATCTGACTACTAGAAAATGTAAAATTCACACATGGCTTGCATTGTAGTGCTGTATTAGTCCATTTTCACACTGCTATAAAGAACTGCCCCAGTCTGGAAAATTTATAAAGGAAAGAGGTTTAATTGACCCACATTTCAGCATGACTAGGGAGGCCTCAAGAAACTTACAATTATGGTGGAAGGCAAACGGTAAGCAAGGTCCTTTCTTCACAAGGCAGCGGGAAGAAGAATGAATGCAGAAGGAACTACCAAACACTTACAAAACCATCAGATCTCGTGAGAACTCACTCACTATCACGAGAACAGCATGGGGAAATGGCCCCTGTGATTCAATTACCTCCACCTGGTCTCTCCTTTGACACCTGGGGATTATGGGGATTGCAATTCAAGATGAGATTTTGGGGATACAGCCAAACCATATCAACTGCTATTGGACAGCACTGGGATAGAGAAATGAAGTAAAAATGGAGCATGAAGGGATGTTAGGGAGAGAGACTATAGTCACAGACACTCATGGATTTAAATGAATGCACAGGACATCACACAGAATTTTGCCTTGAGGACTGCATGACTGTGCTGCTTTTTATACCCAGAGTAAAGCCATAAATAAAAATGCTCTCATGGCATTTGCTCAGCCTGCTGGGAGCCAGATGAAATGAAATGAAATGAAATGATATTGTCACATCTGGCCCATAGGTCACAACTTCCTAGTAATTCCAGATTAACAATTAGAAATTGATTGCCTTGTTAAACTTCTCCCCCCTCCCCATGCCACTTTGAGGACACTGTGAATGAATTACACCTACTCAAAATAGACACTTTCGCATAAGGACCCTCTATGATTCTGTTTTCCTGTGCCCAACCCAGCACAGTGATGGCACATTAGTGTGCCCACCTATGTGCCTTTAGTAGGCACTACATAAATGTCTTATGAATGAATGAATGAATATTTGAAAACATTCAAATAATTAACCACCATATAGAACATTCTATAAGTATTAAAAATAAAAGTCTAAAGGCTAAGCCCATGAATGACCCAACTTCACAGGCACGGGCTGACAGATTGCTGCTGCCTTGGTTCTCAGGCTTCACAAAAGTGGAGATCTATTTATTGAAGTGGATAGGACTTTCCTTGACAGACCCAAGCACACACTGGAGGCCAATCTCTGTTGTCAGGGTGAAGTTTTGCCAATATTAAGCCAGGTACCATAAAAGCCTGACTCCTGCCTGCCTTTCAGATTCCCAAGGGAAGGACACACACACAGGAAACAAAAGCAGGACAAAACACATAAGAATTAAAACCTGGGTAACCGCTGATATTCCAGAGCTGGGCTCTAACAAACAGCTAGATTACAATTTTTGAAAAGGGGCCCTCACCTGAATCATGTAAAGCAGGGACCTTGAGGAGAAGCGTAGCTTAAGGGAGAGGCAGGGAGTAAGGGAGACTAAGCCGGCTGCATTCCAAGAAAGTTCTTATGCCCACTTACCCATGTGGCTGCCTGGGCCCTGAAGGGAGAGTGAGGAGCTAGCTTGCTGGACCAGAAGCCAGCTCCCACCAGGCCAGACGCCCCTCTGAAAGCTGGGAGCAGGATGAAAAGAGCAGAGGAGGCAGAGTCTCTGTGGGACTAGTAATCGTAGTCCCAACGATGTGTTGGTCCCTGACCAATCAGAACAGCAACCGCTCCTCCAGAGTAGGCAGAACTAAGAAGGGAAGGCCCAGAGTGGAGCGGGTATAGACGAATTGTCTGAAATGTCCCTGTGTTTTTGGATGGGCCTGAGGCAAAACACAGCAAAAGAGATGTTGTATGTCTCCCTGATGCACTCAGTAAAAGGGTCTGGATCAAGGCCTGGGTGTTAGGAGCCAGGACTCTGAAAGACAACTCCACTCAAGACTTTATTAGGGTCCCCTGTTACCTAATCACTCATCTCAAATGGATTTCTTTTTTTTCCCCCTAGTTTCATTTCTTCTTGTCTTTCCTTTTGCCCTGATCTCCACTTCTTTTTACTTGTTTCATTACAAATGTACTCTGATATGCATCAGAATCTGTTACAGCTTCATAATGGAGGCTGATTATTTATAATTTTTTCTATTTCTAATAAAAACAGCTATTATTTATTCCATAGTTACTATGTGTCAGTCTTTTAATGTGCTAAGCCCTTCAAATGTATTATATCATTGAATCCTCACAACAGTATGGCCAGGTTGTCACTTCATTTTACAGATTAAGAAACTAAGGCTAGAGAGATCATTTAACTAATGAGTGGTGGAGCTACAATACAAGCACAGGTCTATCTAAATCTTGCACACATTTTTTTTTTTTTTTTTTTTTTAGACGGAGTCTCGCTCTGTGCCCCAGGGTGGAGTGCAGTGGCCGCAATCTCGGCTCACTGCAAGCTCCGCCTCCCAGGTTCACGCCATTCTCCTGCCTCAGCCTCCTGAGTAGCTGGACTACGGACGTCCACCACCGCGCCTGGCTAATTTTTTGTATTTTTAGTAGAGACGGGGTTTCACTGTGTTAGCCAGCATTGTCTCGATCTCCTGACCTTATGATCCGCCTGCCTCAGCCTCCCAAAGTGCTGGGATTACAGGCATGAGCCACCGCGCCCGGCCAATTTTGCACACATTTTTAAGCTCTAGCTGTTTGGCCTCACTTAATGTGCCTGTATCTCTCCAGTTTAAATTTCCTGCTTCCAATCTATCTTAGTCTGTTTTGTGTTGCTATAAAGGAATACCTGAGGCTAATTGATAAGGAAAAGAGGTTTATTTAGTTGGTTCCGTAGGCTGTATAAGAAGCAGTGTGCTGGCATCTTCTCAGCTTCTGGGATGGCTTCTGTGCTGCATCACATCATGGCAGAGATCAGATGGGAAGCAGGCATGTGTCAAGAGGTACTAAACCCAAGGGGTGTCCTGGCTTTGTAACAACCTATTCTCTCTGGAACTAATTCATATCTCCAAGAACTGATCCAGTCTTTCAAGAGCCAGAACCCACTCACAACAATCCCTTTATGAGGCATCTGCCCTCCATGACCCAAACACCTCCTACTAGGCCCTACCTCCCAATACCACCACACTGGAGATTAAATTTTAACATGAGATTTGGTGGAGACAAATGAACCAATCCAAACCATAGTACCGTTTTTACTTTTTTTTTTAAGTTTTTTTTTTGATTTTCTTTCCTTTTATTTGTTCTCAATAGCTTGTTTTATTCTTCTATTAAATTTTTCCCCTCCCCTTATTATCTTATCTAAAAATTTTCCTCCATATTCTCATACCCTTCAGTCTTTAAGTAGCCTTTAATGGTCAGTCATATAAGTACAAATGTGGTGACAGTGGTAGAGTTGTACCACCCTCTTCCCGTAATTCTGGCAGTAGCTCTCTCATTCTACTAATGGTGGTGGTTCTCAAACTTGAGCACACATCAGAATCACCTGGCTGGAGGGCTTGCTAAAATGCAGAAACTGGGCCCTACCCCCAGGGTTTCTAATTCAGCCAGTCTGGGTAGGGCCTGGGAGTTTGGATTTCTAACCAATTTCCACTGATGCTGATGCCGCTAGTCCAGAGACCACAGTTCCAGAAGCATTGTTCTATGGAGTTCCTACCACATTCAAAGTAGGTTCTCCAAAATGCCTCCGCTAACTCTCAGGAGACCCACAGGTACAAATCTCCATCTGGATGAGTTTTTGTTCTCAGGGAACTATGATAGTTCCTAAAAGTCACCTGGATTCTATATTTTAAAACCCCAGTGCCTGATACCTAGTCACTGAAGTTTGGGCAAATTGTGTTAATAATGTCATCAGCCAGAATGCAAGGTCACATGGCCAAGTGAGAGGTCATTCCTCCATGCACAGCCTCTAGTCTGTACTTGGTAACTAATCGTATGATTTTGAGTCTGGATAGATTTGGAAGATGGGTTTGGATGGCCAGTTCAGGTACTACAGAGGTGTTTCTGACTCCTAGCATCATTTCAACAGTGGCCTGATTCCAGATTGGTCACATCCTTCAGTGACAGGGTTATAATAGATGATCTTGGTATGTGGCTTCCTCAGTTTCTTCTCCTCATGAAGGTCAAGGAGAAATTGACTTGAATGAGTGTTAAATCTGCGTAACTGGCTCAGTTCTACCTGGCTGGGAGGTTTTCTTAACTAACCAGAATTTAGACTTGGTCCCTCAGACCTTCTTAGAACAGTAGGGTATAAAGCAAAGAAAAGGCAAGCCTAACACTTGTGCCTGGCCCTTTCCCAGGAAAATCAATGAAACATTGGGAACTGGTCTTCAATCGTTTGTCAGGCGATTAGAGCACTTAAGATCTCCTCAAGACCCGAGACCAAATCTCTAATGTAGACATTTTTCTTCCAGCAGGTAGGTGGGTCCCTTCACAAGACCCTCCCTCCCTATCATGGGCTCCGTCTGGCTGCCTGCTGTTTAACCTGATTGTTTAAACCTCCCACTCAGCCTCAGAAAGTCCCATCAATTCTGATTGAAGAACTGCTCACATGTGTTCATTGTTCTACCCCCATTTTATTTTCCCTGTAATTCTCAATAATCCTTATTATTTGCTAGCTCAAGCCAGAGCCAGCAATATTATTCAATAGCTCACAGACTTCCCTGTTATTGTGATATTAGAAGGAACACAGGCTACAAAACTGTCCTCACTGTGACTCCAATTGCAAATCTGGGGGTCCAATACTGTCCCTGGGTTCAATAACTTGGTAGAAGGACTCACAGAACTCACTGAAAGCTGTTGACATGGCTTGGCTATGTCCCCACCTAAATCTCATCTTGAATTCTCACTTGTTGTGGGAGGGACCTGGTGGGAGGTAATTGAATCATGGGGGCTGGTCTTTCATGTGCTGTTCTCATGATTGTTAATAAGTCACACAAGATCTTATGGTTTTAAAAAGAAGAGTTCCCCTGCATAACCTCATTTTTTTGCCTGCTGCCATCCATGTAAGATGTGACTTGCTGCTCCTTGCCTTCTGCCATGATTGTGAGGCCTCCCCAGCCATGTGGAACTCTAAGTCCATTAAACCTTTTTCTTTTGTAAATTGCCCAGTCTTGGGTATGTCTTTATCAGCAGCATGAGAATGGACTAATACAATGGTTACAGTCACTGTTCATTATTAGAACTAATGGATACAGAACAAAATCAACCAAAACAAGAAGCTCATAGAACAGAGTTCAGAAAAGTTCCAAACATGTAGCTTACAATTGTCTTTACCCTGTGAAGGCATGACAGTGTTATTTTGCCAGCGTTGCTCTGTGGCAATACACAGGGAGTACTGCCACCCAGGGAAGCTCAACCAAGCCTGGCTGACCACCCATATGGCTGACCTCAATCTCCAGCCCCTTGAGAGGTCAAGCTGATACCATCCAAAGTCCCTGCCTACATCGCGTTGTTGTAGTGACTCAAATCCCCCATATAAACAAAAACACTTTTTAAAAATCAGGTACGACATTCCAGGGCTTTAGAGATTACTTATAGGGGCCAAGGGCAAAAGCTAGACCTCTCTTTGGACAAGGCAAAAATTCTTTACTACACAGTTACCATGATTTAATCTTGGTCATGGTACTTGCCACTAAAAGCAACAGGCATTTGGAGTGGCAAGTTACATGGTTGGAATTCCAATTCATCCCATCCCAGTTTCCCTAAGAAGCCAAGCCTACCTTAATCTAGGCTCTGAACTTAACCAGCAACTTAAAGTACTGCACTTCATGTAACTTCTTAAGGAGTATAAATTCAAACTTCCTATGAGCCAAAAGTTCTTCTGAGAGAAGGGATGTTTATGAAGTAGGGCCAGATAGATGTGGAGTTCATATGTGCCATAAGGCAAATTAGGCCACCTCTGGAGGCATTGCCTGGGCCAGGGTCTGATAAAAGCATGCATCTGTTTCAGTCACATAAGTACATGTATTATAAAATATATGTGAAGAGATAGTCCCTACTATTTTGTTATTAATCTTCAGGATCTGTGCAACTAGACATTGTCAGCTACTTAGAACAAATGAACACTTTTATGTGTTATGTACAATAGAAAATGAACTCAACATCATGTCACCGGAAGTGCTGTTACCACAACCTGCTCACTTGGGAAGATGCATCACAGACTGAGATTCTGACTAATTGGAACACCAGGGAATTCAACCAATTGGAACTCCACATGCTCCATTTACTCCCTGGTCATCACACATATGCCAGTCTCAGAATTCAGTAACTAAAGGACAGTGATAATTAATTTAGCACTACATAAGCAATAAGGGTCAACTAAAAAGATGAATTGCTGGTGGTTATGACAGCTAAGAAAGAAAGTTTATATGCATCCCTAAAACCTATTCTTGGGAGAGAACATGATAAGTGCAAAATACACTGTTTCTTTCTTTCTTTCTTTCTTTTTTTTTAAAACCCATATTTGAAAGACTGAAAATTCCTCACATAGGGCTCAAAGCCTCACTGACTTGTAAAACATTTAAAAAAAAAATAAGGATATGGGATCCATTCCAATATGGCTGAATAGGAGTGGCTCCGGTCTGCAGCTCCCAGTGTGATCAACGCTGAAGACGGATGATTTCTGCATTTCCAACTGAGGTACCTGGTTCATCTCAGTGGGACTGGTTGGACAGTGGGTGCAGCCCACGGAGGGCAAACTGAAGCAGGGTGGGGCATTGCCTCACCTGGGAAGTGCAAGGGGTTGGGGGATTTCACTTTCCTAGCCAAGGAAAGCCATGAGTGACTGTACCTGGAAAAATGGGACATTCGAGCCCAAATACTGCACTTTCCCCACAGTCTTAGCAACTGGCAGACCAGGAGATTCTCTCCCATGCCTGGCCCAGTGGGTCCCATGCCCACAGAGCCTTGCTCACTGCTAGTGCAGCAGTCTGAGATCGACCTGCAAGGCAGCAGCCTGGCAGGGGAAGGGGCATCTGCCATTGCTGAGGTTTGAGTAGGTAAATAAAGTGGCTGAGAAGCTCGAACTGGGCGGAGCCCATCACAGCTCAGCAAGGCCTACTGCCTCTATAGACTCCACCTCTGTGGGCAGGGCATAGCTGAACAAAAGGCAGCAGAAACTTCTGTAGACTGACAGGACTGAAGAGAGCAGTGGTTCTCCCAGCATGGCGTTTGAGCTCTGAGAATGGAAAGATTGCCTCCTCAAGTGGGTCCCTGACCCCTGTGTAGCCTAACTGGGAGACAACCCCTAGTAGGGGCCAACAGATACTTCATACAGGTGGGTGACCCTCTGGGACGAGGCTTCCAGAGGAAGGACCAGGCAGCAATATTTGCTATTTTGCAACATTTGCTGTTCTGCAGCCTCCACTGGTGATACCCAGGCAAACAGGGTCTGGAGTGGACCTCTAGCAAACTCCAACAGACCTGCTGTGGAGAGACCTGATGGTTAGAAGGAAAACTAACAAACAGAAAGGAATAGCATCAACATCAACAAAAAGGACATCCACACCAAAACCCCATCTGTAGGTCACCAACATCAAAGACCAAAGGTAGATAAAACTACAAAGATGGGGAGAAACCAGAGCAGAAAGGCTGAAAATTTTAAAAACCACAGCACCTCTTCTCTTCCAAAGGATCGCATCTCCTTGCCAGCAACAGAACAAAGCTGGACAGAGAATGACTTTGATGAGTTGACAGAACTAAGCTTCAGAAGGTAGGTAATAACAAAGTTCCCTGAGCTACAGGAGCAAGTTCGAACCCATTGCAAAGAAGTTAAAAACCTTGAACAAAGGTTAATGAATGGCTAACTAGAATAAACAGTGTAGAGAAGACCTTAAATGAACTGATGGAGCTGAAAACCATGGCATGAGAACTTTGTGATGCATACACAAGCTTCAATAGCCGATTTGATCAAGTGGAAGGAAGGATATCAGTGATTGAAGATCAAATTAATGAAATAAAGTGAGAAGACAAGTTTAGAGAAAAAAGAGTGAAAAGAAATGAAATAAAGCCTCCAAGAAATATGGGACTATGTGAAAAGACCAACTCAACATTTGATTGGTGTACCTGAAAGGGATGGAGAAAATGGAATCAAGTTGGAAAATACTCTTCAGGATATTATTCAGGACAACTTCCCCAATCTAGTAAGGCAGGCCAACATTCAAATTCAGGAAATACAGAGAACACCCCAAAGATACTCCTCGAGAAGAGCAATCCCAAGATACATAATTGTCAGATTCATCAAGGTTGAAATGAAGGAAAAAATGTTAAGGGCAGCCAGAGAGAAAGGTCGGGTTACCCACAAAGGGAAGCCCATCAGACTAACAGCGGATCTCTCGGCAGAAACCTTACAAGCCAAAAGACAGTGGGGGCCAATATTCAACATTCTTAAAGAAAAGAATTTTCAACCCAGAATTTCATATCCAGTCAAACTAAATTTCATAAGTGAAGGAGAAATAAAATCCTTTACAGACAAGCAAATGCTGAGAGATTTTGTCACCACCAGGCCTGCCTTACCACCAGGCCTGCCTTACAAGAGCTCCTGAAGGAAGCACTAAACATGGAAAGGAACAACCAGTACCAAGCACTGCAAAAACATGCCAAATCGTAAAGACCATTGAAGCTATGAAGAAAAGGCATCAATTAATGGACAAAATAACCAGTTAACATCGTAATGACAGGATTAAATTCACACACAATAATATTAACCTTAAATGTAAATGGGCTAAATGCCTCAATTAAAAGACACAGACTGACAAATTGGGTAAGAGTCAAGACCCATCAGGGTGCTGTATTCAGAAGACCTATCTCACAGCAGAGACACACATAGGCTCAAAATAAAGGGATGGAGGAAGATTTACCAAGCAAATGGAAAGCAAAAAAAGCAGGGGTTGCAATCCTAGTCTCTGATAAAACAGACTACAAACCAAAAAAGATCCAAAGAGACAAAGAAGGCCATTCCACAATGGTAAAGGGATCAATTCAACAGGAAGAGCTAACTATCCTAAATATATATGCACCAAATACAGGAGCACCCAAATTCATAAAGCAAGTACTTGGAGACCTACAAAGAGACTTAGACTCCCACACAGTAATAGTGGGAGACTTTAACATCCCACTGTCAATATTAGACAGATCAACAAGACAGAGGTTAACAGGGATATTCAGGACTTGAACTCAGCTCTGCACCAAGCAGACCTAAGACATCTACAGAACTCTCTACCCCAAATCAACAGGATATACATTCTTCTCAGCACCACATCACACTTATTCTAAAATTGACCACATAATTGGAAGTAAAGCACTGCTCAGCAAATGTAAAAGAACAGAAATCACAACAAACTATCTCTCAGACCAAGTCCAATCAAATTAGAACTCAGGATTAAGAAACTCATTCAAAACTGCACAACTACACGGAAACTGAACAACCTGCTCCGGAATAACTACTGGATAAATAATGAAATGAAGGCAGAAATAAAGATGTTCTTTGAAACCAATGTGAACAAAGACACAATGTGCCAGAATCTCTGTGAAACATTTTTTTTTTTTTTTTTTTGAGACGGAGTCTTGCTCTGTTGCCCAGGCTGGAGTGCAGTGGTGCAATCTCAGCTCACTGCAAGCTCCGCCTCCCAGGTTCATACCATTCTCTCGCCTCAGCCTCCTAAGTAGCTGGGACTACAGGCGCCCACCACCACACCCTGCTACTTTTTTTGCTTTTGTGTTTTTAGTAGAGATGGGGTTTCACTGTGTTAGCCAGGATAGTCTCGATGTCCTGACCTCGTGATCCACCCGCCTCAGCCTCGCAATGTGTTGGGATTACAGGCGTGAGCCACCGCACCTGGCCTGGGACACATTTAAAGCAGTGTGTAGAGGGAAATTTATAGCACTAAATAGCCACAAGAGAAAGCAGGAAAGATCTAAAATCGACACCCTAACATTACAATTAAAATAACTAGAGGAGCAAGAGCAAACAAATTCAAAAGTTAGCAGAAGGCAAGAAATAACTAAGATCAGAGCAGAACTGAAGGAGATAGAGACACAAAAAAACCCTCAAAAATCAATAAATACAGGAGCTGATTTTTTGAAAAGATCAACAAAATTGATAGACTGCTAGCAAGACTAAAAAAGAATAAAAGAGAGAAGAATCAAATAGACGCAATAAAAAATGATAAAGGGGATATCACCACGGATCCCACAGAAAGACAAACTACCATCAGAGAATACTGTAAAAACCTCTATGCAAATAAACTAGAAAATCTAGAAGAAATGGGTAAATTCCTGGACACAACACCCTTCTAAGACTATACCAGGAAAAAGTTGAATCTCTGAATAGACCAATAACAGGCTCTGAACTTGAGGCAATAATTAATAGCCTACCAACCAAAGAAAGTCCAGGACCAGACAGGTTCACAGCCGAATTCTATCAGAGGTAAAAAGAGTGACTGGTATCATTCTTCCTGAAACTATTCCAATCAATAGAAAATGAAGGAATCCTCCCTATTTCATTTTATGAGGCTAGCATCATCCTGATACCAAAGCCTGGCAGAGACACAACAAAAAAACAGAATTTTAGACCAATATACCTGATGAACATCGATGCAAAAATCCTCAATAAAATACTGGCAAACCGAATTCAGCAGCACATCAAAAAGCTTATCCACCACTATCAAGTCAGCTTCATCCCTGAGATACAAGGCTGGTTCAAAATATGGAAGTCAATAAACATAATCCATCACATAAACAGAACCAATGACAAAAACCACATGATTATCTCAATAGATGCAGAAAAGGCCTTGAAAAATTCGATAGCCCTTCATGCTAAAACCTCTCAAAAAACTAGGCATTGATGGGACATATCTCAAAATAATAACAGCTATTTATGACACACCCACAGCCAATATCATACTGAATGGACAAAACCTGGAAGCATTCCCTTTGAAAACTGGCACAAGACAAGGATGCCCTCTCTCACCACTCCTATTCAACATAGTGTTGGACATTCTGGCCAGGGCAATCAGGCAAGAGAAAGAAATAAAGGGTATTCAATTAGGAAAAGAGGAAGTCAAACTGTCTCTGTTTGTAGATGATATGATTATATATTTAGAAAACCCTATCGTCTCAGCCCCAAATCTCCTTAAGCTGATAAAAAAACTTCAGCAAAGTCTCAGGAAACAAAATCAATGTGCAAAAATCGCAAGCATTCCTATACACCAAGAACAGACAAAAAGAAAGCCAAACCATGAGTGAACTCCCATTCACAATTACTACCAAGAGAATAAAATACCTAGGAATCCAACTTACAAGGGATGTGAAGGACCTCTTCAAGGAGAACTACAAACCACTGCTCAAGGCAATAAAAGAGGACATAAATGGAAGAACATTCCATGCTCATGAATAGAAAGAATCAATATTGTGAAAATGGCCATACTGCCTAAGGTAATTTATAGATTCATTGCCATCAACCATCAAGCTATCAGTGACTTTCTTCACAGAATTGGAAAAAACTACTTTAAAGTTCATATGGAACCAAAAAAGAGCCCACATAGCCAAGACAATCGTCAAAAGAACAAAACTGGAGGCATCACGCTACCTGACTTCAAACTGTACTACAAGGCTACAGTAACCAAAACAGCATGGCACTGGTAACAAAACAGACATATAGACCAATAGAACACAACAGAGGCCTCAGAAATAACACCACACATCTACAACCATCTGATCTTTGACAAACCTGAGAAAAACAAAAAATGGGGAAAGGATTCCCTATTTCATAAATGGTGCTGGGAAAACTTGCTAGCCATATATAGAAAGCTGAAACTGGATCCCTTCCTTACACCTTATACAAAAATTAATTCAAGATGTATTAAAGATTTAAATGTTAGACCATAAAGACCCTAGAAGAAAACCTATGCAATACCATTCAGGAGGTAGTCATGGGCAGGGACTTCATGATTAAAACACCAAAAGCAATGGCAACAATAGCCAAAACTGACAAATGGGATCTAATTGAACTAAAAAGCTTCTGCATGGCAAAAGAAACTACCATCAGCATGAACAAGCAACCTACAGAATGGGAGAAAATTTTTGCAATCTACCCATCTGACAAAGGGCTAATATCCAGCATCTACAAAGAACTTAAACAAATTTACAAGAAAAAAACAAATAACTTCATTAAAAAGTGGGTAAAGGATATGAACAGACACTTCTCGAAAGAAGACATTCATGCAGCCAACAGACACATGAAAAAATGCTCATGATCACTGGTCATCAGAGAAATGCAAATCCAAACCATGAAGACACACCAACTCATGGCAATTAGAATGGCGATCATTAAAAAGTTAGGAAACAACCGATACTGGAGAGGAGGTAGAGAAACAGGAACACTTTTACACTGTTGGTGGGAGTGTAAATTAGTTCAAACATTGTGGAAGACAGTGTGGCGACTCCTCAAGGATCTAGAACTAGAAATACCATTTGATCCAGCGATCCCGTCACTGAGTATATACCCAAATGATTATAAATCTTTCTACTATAAAGACACATGCACACATATATTTACTGTGGCACTATTCACAAGAGCAAACACTTGGAACCAACCCAAATGTCCACCAATGATAGACAGGATTAAGAAAATGTGGCACATATACACCATGGAATACTATGCAGCCAGAAAAAAGGATGAGTTCATATCCTTTGCAGGGACATGGATGAAGCTGGAAACCATCATTCTCAGCAAAATAGCACAAGAATAGAAAACCAAACACCGCATGTTCTCACTCATAGTTGGGAAATGAACAATGAGAACACTTGGACACAGAGCAGGAAACATCACACACCTGGGGCTCTTTGGGGGCTGGGGGGCTGGGGGAGGGATAGCATTAGGAGAAATACTTAATGTAAATGACAAGTTGATGGCTGCAGCAAACCAACATGGCACATGTATACCTGTGTAACAAACCTGCACGTTGTGCACATGTACCCTAGAACTTAAAGTATAATTAAAAAATAATAAGGATATGATTAGGGTAAAATTTTCAAATAGCAATAAAGAGTAGGAAGTAAAAGTTTTCTGTTGTATTACTCTTATTCTACCTCCCCTAGCCCGCAGTACCACCTCTCTGTAATAATCATTATTAATGGTGTCTTTGAGCTATGTCTAAGAGTGCATCTTCTGCCTATCACAACCTATCTTTGCAACAGGTCAGAGCATCAAAGAGACATAAATGTGAACTGCGTTTATGCTTCCTTCCGGTATTCTGGCCACCTGCCCTGTGCCCTGATGCAATCAGCCTCCCCATAGAGTCATTATAAGGTGAGACCCAGGAAACCAAGACCATGTTGTTGTACAAATATAGTTGAGAACCTTGTTCATTATTTCATGGTGTTTTCTCAATGAAAACCTGTAAAAGAAATTTGTCTGTAGTCTCTCAGAACTGGGAATGGCTGAGCATCTCCAGATTTGTTTTGCTCTTAGGGACTATTGCAGTTGCTATGGTTACATAATATAATAAATTATCCTAAAACTTACTGCATAAAATGATTATATATTTTGCTCATTACTTGTGCAGGTCAGGAATTCCAACAGGAAACTGTGGGTTGGCCTGTCCTGTCTGGTGTCTCTACTCGAAGATTCAAAGGCTGGAGGAAGGAATCTTCAATATGTTCATTCCCTCATGCGTCTGATGCTGGCTTTGGCTGAGCCCTTAGCTGGGGCTGTCAGCTGGAACATTCACATGTGGCTTCTCCATGTGTTCCAGGATCCTCACACGTGGTGGCTGGATTCCAAGCATGAGAACCTCCAGAGAGGAGAGGAGAGGAGAAGAGAGGAGGGGAGGGGAGGGGAGGGAATTAGAAGCTGTATCATCTTTTATGGCCTGGCTGCGGAGGAGAGGAGAGGAGGGGAGGGGAGGGGAGGGGAAGGGAGAGGAGGGGAACTAATTAGAAGCTGTATCATCTTTTATGGCCTGGCTGTGGATATCACATAGCATCACTTCTATTGCTTTCTACTTGTCAAGGCAACCCAAGTCATTTCCTAGGTTCAAGAGGAAAGGAAATAGATTCTACCTCTTGAATGGGAGTAGCAAGATTCTGGAGGAGCATGAGGGACTGAAAATATTGCTGTGTCCATTTTTGGGATATATGATTGGCCACAGGACTCTCTGACACATCATCCACTCTATATACAAACTACTTAGAAGCACTACAGGCGAATGTATGGCCTGCTCAACTGACAGTATGAGACTTCATGCCATGTATTGTATACACAAACCTCACTCTGGCTTCGTATTACTTTCCTTTCTTTATTTTCTCTGCTTCATTTTCCCGATCAATTTCTACCTTATCTTGCAATATTTTATGCATCTTTCAAAATTACTGTAAATAATTTTCAGGAAAAATTCAGATATAAACGAACAAAAATGGAACCACAGAAAAAAATTTTGTCTGAGTGCAAAATTAATTTCAACAAGAAGAACAATAACATGACATTCAGGAATGAAATCTCTACAAATATCCTCTCATTATTAAATCTTAATCTTGTCCAAATTTATGTTCACTTAGAATGGAAACCAGAAGAGTAATTCATCTTTTCAAGTCAATTTTTTGATCCCTACAATGACATAGTTTTGACCTATCATACTGGAAAATATATTAAATAAGTTAATTCACTTCATAATTATGTAGTTTAGAAATATGAATCTCAAATATTTCTGCTATACTTATTTCATCTATGTAAAATGTTTTGTATTGGGCCATTTAAAAATAATATACTTTTTTCTGAAGAAATAGGCAAGAATTTATTAAGATTCTTGGTTTAACTTTTTACAAAAAAGATAATACTATTTAATTTTTCAGTGAAACAATTTTGTAGTCTTCCAGTCTTTTTCACTAAAGATGATATATTATATAATTCTTTGATGTAATAATTAACATTTTATTTGATACATCCATATTAGAGATTCCTTATCTATGAAGAGCCATGAGTTTTATTAAATATGCCATCTACCATATCAGATTTATTATAATCAAATTTCATTTTGCTTTATCTGTTTATGCAGTACTTCTGGGCTGCAAAACCGATTTAGTCCTCTGTATATAAATTTATTATTTCATGAGAAAGTAGCTACTATGACTATTCAACACAAAATTTACCATAATACAGACTGCAATTGCCAATTTAACCACACCTAAATGAAGAAGCCAAAATGTCATTGTTCTGTAAAAGGGATTAATTTAACAGCTTTGTGATTTTTTTCTCAGGGACATTTACCAAGGTAACTAAAAATTCACAGAAATGAAATTCTACAATTGGTAAGTTAATGTTCTTTAAAACTATGAATATATATATGTGAAACATTGAGTCTTTTGTGGCCTTACTGTAAGACTTACAATTAATTATTTAAGATTTTGCTGATATTTTGGGGTAAGTTTTAAGACCATTGGTTAAGTCTTTTACAAAAAAAGTTAGAATGGCAATCACATGGTTATCTAATAAACATCATGACATATTAGGTCACTGTTCTCTTGACAAACTGCTACAATTTGAATGTTTGTGTACCTCTAATATTCATGTTGAAACAATAATCCTAATTGTGGTGATATTCAGAGGTGGGGACTTTTGGGAAGTGGTTAAGTCATGAGAGCTCCAATCTCATGAATTGGATCAAAGCCCTGATAAAAGAGGCTTCAGAGAGCATCTGGCTCTTCCATCTTTTCTGCCATGTAAGGACACAGAGTTTATCCCTTTTTGCCTTCTTCCTCCATGTGAGGATGCAGCAAAAAACTGCCATCTTGGAAGCAGAGAGCAGTCCTCACCAGACTCCAAATCTGCCAGTACCTTGTTCTTGGACTTCCTAGCCTCCAGAACTGTGAGGAACACATTTTTGTTCTTTATAAATTACTTAGTCTCAGACACTTTATTATGGCAGCACAAATAGACTAAGACACACACCTTTCATTTTCCTCCCTTGTTAAAAGTTTGTTTCTGCTGCCTTGAAATGCCTTCCTCCATCTCCACCCTGGCCCCACTGTTGGAGTCCTATCCAAATTTCAACATCAAGATCTGACATCAACAATTGCAAAATCCTTTCTACTTTCTCCAAGGTGGAATCTCTCCTTAACTTTGCACTTTGCTGATAGTATTCATTAGCATATCTTGCCTTAGCATTTTATGTGTATTTCTCATTATCCTACAGCTTCCTTCCAACTTTCTCCTATTCTATGAGGTCTTAGTAGGAAGAGTTAAAGAAAAGAACATTCATACCACTTGTTAAAGATGTTGAGGCTGACTTTATTCAAGTGGCAGACTTTATTCACTTTATTTAATGATCCCTATACCACCAGGTATAGGGACCACTGCAATGGGGTCGGTCTTGCAGTAGGAGAGGAAGCTTGAACTGAATTCTGAATACAGCGTGGGCAAGTGAAAATTTATAGCCAAGGAGCACGGTGGGGTCAATGGATTGAAAATTAATAAAAGGATATATCAGGGGTAGAAGGGATTCTGGCTAAACTGACCTAACAGGATTCTTGATGAAGACAGGCCAGGGTAATCAGATATCACCCAGGGAATGATGGAGGATGAAGAACCCAATCAAATATCAAAGATGATCAGATATTTAGCACGGAGGGTTCTTGATAAACTGACTTCGCAGGGTTCTTTGCCAAAACTAAATTTGATAAGGAAGTGCACAGATGGGCCTAGGAGAAGGTTCAGAAACCTGGCTAAAGCTTGGTCAAACAAAGAATCTTTGTTAGAAGTGGCATATCTTGTGCATTTTTGCCTTCCCCACAGTACCTAGGACAGGGATATGCACATAGAAGATGCTAAAAAATGGTAACTGAAGTGAATTATAAAGCAAGGTGTGAGTATGAAGCTGACTTAATATGTAACCCAGGCCATTATGAGATGATAATTATTATATTCTGTGAGATCACTCTGACTTGCTGGATATGTATATGTGATGTTGGCTCCAGTTTGTAAATATTTTTCTTTCTTCTGTCATATTGAACTGAATTTGCTCCATTATAATGTAATATCTTACATCTCAATAGCAATTCCTCTCCCTTCCCTCACAATGTAGAAAAAAGCAAAAATTGACTCAGTATAACCAGATATGTTTGACAGGCACACTTCAACCTAGAGAGAATAAATACTTCACAATATTCTCCCATCTAACATAATTCACATTCTCCTTCAATTTTCTAAACAAATTACCAAGGATTTTATCTCAACTGAAAAGAAAACTTATAATGGAAGCCATTTCACCATCACGTCAACCACAAAAATTCTCAAACCTGAACTAGACTCACACAATTTGTGGTCTAGCAGAACTTAGATATTATATCTTAATTTCCTAATTTTTCAGAGGAGGAAACTGAGGCCTAGGGAGATTTAGAGGATTGTTCAAGGTCACCCTGCTCATTAACGGCAGAGCTTGTAGAACTCAACTCCCCTACCTTCTATAGTAATTCTCGTTCCATTAAATCTAGAATCTACCTTTTATTTCTCCTGAAGTATAAATGATCCAAACGAAGTTTGAGTACAAATCTGATCGCTGGCTTTTCACAAAGATTTCTGCTGTATGTCAATTCATGTCGTTTCTTTAGTGTCTTATCCCATTTATTCCATTGTCCTTAAATGCCTGATTCAAAGATAGTATAACATGTGTTTTCGGTTTTTTAGATGTGAAAGGTTTCCAAAATCTCCATGTTTCAGACATGATAAAATGTATAAGTGTATTAGTCCATTTTCACACTGCTATAAAGAAGTACCTGAGACTGGGTAATTTATGAAGAAAAGCAGTTTAAGTGACTCACAGTTCTGCAGGCTATATAGGAAGCATGGCTGGGACACCTCAGGAAACTTACAACCATAGCGGAAGGCAAAGGAGAAGCAAGCATTTCTTCACATGGAGGAGCACGAGAGAGAGCCAAGGGGGATGTGCCCCACACCTTTAATCAACTGAAACTAGTGAGAACTTCCTCACTATCACAAGAACAACAAGAGGGAAATTCGCCCCCAGGATCCAATCACCTCCCAGCAGGCACCTCCCCCAACATTGAAGATTATAATTCAGCATGAGATTTGGGTGGAGACATGGAGGCAAACCATATCAATAAGTAATAAACTCTTAGTGAGTTTTACTTGCACTTGCCTTGAGACTTTGTTTCAACACAACAAACACACACACACAGACTGAACCTAAGATTTTTTTCCTCTAAGTGAGGATCACAACACCTGCATCTTATGAAAGACCAATATCCATTATTCAGCCATCAACACCCTCTTTTTTGATATAGGTGATCACAATTTGAGGGCAAATGCAGAAACTCTGCAGTAGCAAGTTTAGTCTAGGTGAAGTACTCTCTTCATTTCTGAATGTCTTCTGTTATGATTTACAAAGTACCTGGTATATATTCCAAAGCCATTATATGACAGATAGCATTTAGGTTGCATTTTAAGCCTTATAACAGTCATACTTGTTTGTTATCTTTAAATGCTCTCATCTGGTCCACAGCAGTGATGACTTTAGGGAGTGAATAGAGAAAATGTTGCCCAAAGACTGCACTTCTGCTTTAAATAACTCCCGTTCTGCTCCACTTGTTCTCTGGCTTCTTTGACTACATATATTTCCTCTCTCCTATTGCCTTGCACCATTGAGGTTTGCAAGTGAATTTTAGACTGTCTGCCAGAATCTAACCTGTTACTTTCTTAGGAAACCCCTTCTGGTATCCACACCAGGGCCTTGCCCCAGCCTCCAGAGCCCCTGATCCTTCTTATCAGGTAAGGAAATCTAAATATTTATGATATTCTTAGTAAAACTAAAAATTAAGTAAGCTGATTTGCCTACATGGATATTATTTTTTAAAATTATTTTCTCTTTGTGCTAGCTAGAATTCTGCTGGCTAGGTTTTTTTTTTGTGGGGGGAGGGGCCTCTTTTTGGACTGTATGGAAAACAGATAAAATATAATCTACAATGAGGATATTTCACAGTGACAGACTGTTATGGTTTGGCTGTGTCCCCACCCAAATCTCTTCTTGAATTTTAGCTCCCACAACTCCCATGTGTTGTGGGAGGGACCTGGTGGGAGGTAATTAAACCATGGGGGTGGTTCTTTCCCGTGCTATTCTTGTGATAGCGAATAAGTCTCCTGAGATCTGATAGTTTTATTTTATTTTTTGAGACAGAGTTTCTTTCTTGTCGCCCAGGCTGGAGTGCAGTGGCGCGATCTCAGCTCACTGCAACCTCTGCCTCTCAGGTTCAAGCGATTCTCCTGCCTTAGCCTCCCAAGTAGCTGGGATTACAAGAATGTGCCACTACACCCAGCTAAATTTGTATTTTTAGCAGACAGGATTTCACCATATTGACCAGGCTGGTCTTGAACTCCTGACCTCAGGTAATCCACCTGCCTTGGCCTCCCAAAGTGCTGGGATTACAGGTGTGAGCCACCATGCCCAGCCAATCTGATGGTTTTATAAAGGAGAGTTTCCCTGCATAAGCTGTCTTCTCTTGCCTGTCACCATGTGAGACATGCCTTTCACCTTCCACTATGATTGTGGGGCCTCCCCAGCCATGGGGAACGGTGAATCCATTAAACATCTTTCTTTTGTAAATTGCCTAGTCTAGGATTTGTCTTTATCAGCAGTGTGAAAATGGACTAACACACAGACTAAGGGTCAATGGTATCTGGGGACAAAGTAATATGATTATGCCTCTTCCCTTTGCAGTCTTGTTAGCCAAGACTAGTAGCTTTGTGGATCTGCACAGAATGGCTTCTGGAGATACTGCCCACTTCATTCTACCTCTGGAATTTTATGATCTGTAAAGGTTGTTGGAAAATTGTTTGGTTTTCCTGTTGGAATTTTGAAAGCTGGTTTTAGGTAATATTAATAGGCTCTTACTCCCTTGAGCACAATGGCTCTTTTGGTTTTCTGTGAAATGAAGAATTACACAGTAAATGCTTGGCAGCTAAAAGGATTAAAGACAAAAATAATAGTTTATACTGGTAAAGAATTCTATATCATGCATTGTTGTGTTAACCTCACTCCAGGTCTCAGCTTAACTTTCCTACATCTATTAATCTATGTCTCAGATTTCTAACCTATTTTAAACTAATTCTATCTAGTTGTATTGCTTGAATTTTTTAAGCATCAAATCATTTCTTGTACAAGGTAGGTTATGCAAAAATACATTTCAGAAAGTAGCACTATAATATATTTTGACACTTGAGAACCATATGAAGTACTTTAAAGAAGAAATAAGCGTATGGTAAAAGTTTGACTAATCTTAATTTGGTAAAGAGGCAATTCTGGATAAGCAAACTGTATGGTCAAGTCAGAGTTAATCAGAAGACAATTATGGTTTAACTATTGTTAAGAATTTTCCAGAAGTTTATTGCTGCTGTTATACCCTAGTGAGTAGAATATACTGAATATACTTGATGTTTTTCTTAGGTGACTAAGGCTCTCACAATGGCTAAGGAATAACATTGTGAACATTAATTTGGATTGGATCGTAATTGGAGATATAAAGGGTTTTTAGAGATGAGTTTAAATTTACATTGACCCAGGACAGATTTTTAAGGTGATTAAAAAAGTTAAATCTCTCAGTTTGTTTTTCAGTCATTCATTTTCCTCATAGAGGCTTATAGCAAACAAAATCCTCCTAATCACTTCCTCACAAAAAAAAAAAACACAAATATTTTATAAAATATTTTTCCTTGGGGTCACTTTGCTGATTTATTTAATTAATTAGTTTGATTGAGACGTTATTATTTACAGCTTTGGGGCTGTGGCAGTACAATTAGGGATGAGATCATTATTTCCTAAAGTGGAAAGAAAACTTGGAACAACTCACTCATATTCAATTTGTCTTTGAAAATTCAGTAAAATACTGTTTGGGAATTTTTAAATTAAGCAAATCAGATATTTTAGGAGAAATAATATATTACAATTGTGTGAAAGAGGATTATAAAAAGAATATTGTTTGCCAATGTATGGGATAATTAGGGTCTAGTGAGAATATTTAACCCCCAGTAGAGAAAGAAATTTCAACCAAATGACTGGATGGAGACATAAAAGTCATGCCCCATCTATCTGGAGGTTGGATATCTGGCATTTTTAATGATTCCTTGGACAGCTACATACTCAAAATAAGAGGAGTCCTCTTTGGGTAGTGAGGAAATCCTGTAGGATGAAATTGGAACCTGCCTTAGGGTACACCTTGAATTATGTAAAACTTGATTTAACAAGTTTGCTTATTTGGTTTCTCTGGTGATCTTCGGTACTTCCTAGGTTTCAGAAGGCAGGGAATTAGATGTAATGAGGGAGAGATAGAGATAGAGACAGAGTAGAGATAGAGACTGATGGATATGAATGCATGTGTTGTGTTGAGTGTGCACTCATGAGTGTGGGCATGTGAGGAGGATGTGGGTATTGGGAGGTTTCATTGAGAAGCCAGTATATTGGGAAATGACAGCCTTTGGAACAGAGAAAATTGCAAAATCCTCAATTACATAAATATAGGCAGTTAGGAAAATTTATTTACTTATTTTATTAGCACTGAAGGTCATTACTGAGAATCAAAATACAATATACCAAAACCAAGGTCGATGTTGATAACATAAGACACTAAATAAAAGTTAAATCATCATACTCCCTTTAAAAAGTCAGAGAAATACATTTTAGACAGATTTCTTTGTAGAATAAGGGTGTCTGTATGTGCCCATGTGTGTGCTTAACTTTTATCACCTTAGGTACAATCTTTGTTTTCCTGAAATTTTATTTGCTCCACTATAACATTCCTAATGATAATAAATACACAGGATTTATGTATTTACCAAGATAAATGACACATATCTTGTAGGGGTATTATTTTTTTCCTGCCTTTATGAAAAAGATAAGTAGACTACATCTAAGGCAAGGTCTTTAAAAAGAATGTTTACTATTGTTTTAATGTTTAAGGAAGAAAAAAATGTATGAAAAAATATGCCTTAACGTTCTATAAATTCTAGTTAACTACCTTTGAATATGTCTGTGTTTGCAACAAATCATATCCAACCATGCCAAAAGCTTTTTTCCTCAGCTTCCCTCCAAAAGGTGTTACAATGTTTATGTCATGCATAGACAGTAAACCAAGTAATCACTAAAAACCCACTGATGCCTGGCACAATTTTATCTTTTATTTTAAACATTTGCCTTGAATTGAAGAAATTGATGTCATCTCTGGAGACATTTCTTTTCACTCATTTCCAGGTGTGCCATTTGAAGGGCCTCCATGGGGATTAACAGCATAGACTTGAGTTGGGCTGGTGAGTAATGCACATTTAATCAGACTGCACTGTGTACCCCAAAGCCTCTGCCTGTGTTAAAGTTCTCTGTTCTGCCTGATAAACACGTTATGCCCCCTACTTCCTTCTATAAAAGCTAATCCTCTACCAAATCTGTTTGATATCTTCCTTTACATAATGAAATATCAGTGATGGCAGAGGAAAGAAAGGGTTCTCCCTCTTTCTTTACCTATTGAAAACAACCTGAGGATGAAGGTATGGTGGCAACTCAGAAAGGCTAACGGTGGGAAGGACCAAAGTTAGCAGTGTCTGCTCGTATATAGCGTATGGTTTTTGACAGTTTGCATTTTTCTTATGATGAACATTATTCAGATCACTAGGAATTGCTTTAGGTTTTCCTTTTAGCTAATTCAGTTAAAAGGGTATAAATAATGTTTTATGAGCCATATAAGATAAATGGAAACCAAGAAAGGACTGCTGTGAAAAGAATAAATGAAATCGAACTCTCTCTCTCTATATATATATGCATATACACCAAAGTCCCCATAAATATGGCATTTCTGAAATATGAGGTATGACTGCAAAGTCATCTAATTCATTAAAAATATATAGTGTCAGAATTCATACCTCCTGATATGGCTTGGTTCTGTGTCCCCACCCAAATGTCATCTCAAATTGCAATCCCCATGTGGTGAGGGAGGTACCGCCACACCGTTTGCATGATAGTGAGGGAGTTCTCGTGAGATCTGATGATTTTAAAAGTGGCAGTTTCCTCTGTTCACTCTCTCGCTCTCCTGCCATCTTGTGAAGAAGGTGCTTGCTTCTCCTTCACCTCCCACCATGATTGTAAGTTTCCTGAGGCCTCCTCAGCCATGTGGAACTGTGAGTTATTAAATCTCTTTTCTTCATATTACCCAATTTCAGGTATTCTTTATAGCAGTGTGAAAAGAGACTAATACAGAAGGTGGGGTACCAGGAGGGGGGCACTGCTATGAAAATAACCTGAAAATGGGTCAGTGACTTTGGAACTGGGTAATAGGCAGAGGTCGGAACAGTTCGGAAGGCTCGGAAGAAGACAGGAAGATGTGGGAAAATTTGGAACTTCCTAGAGACCTGTGGAATGGTTTTGTCCAAAATGCCAATAGTGGTATGGACAGTGAAGTTCAGGCTGAGGTGTTCTCAGATGGAGATGAGGAACTTATTGGCAATGGAGCTAAGGTCACTCTTGCTATGCTTTAGCAAAGAGACTGGTGGCATTTTGTCCCTGCCTTAGAGATCTGTGGAACTTTGAACTTGAGCGGTATGATTTAGAGTATCTGGCAGAAGAAATTTCTAAGCAGCAAAGCATTTAAGATGTGACCTGACTTTTTCTGAAAGTGTACAGTTGTATGCATTCACAAAGAGATGGTATGAAATTGGGACTTATGTTTAAAAGGCAGAGTATGAAACTTTGACAAATTTGCATCCTGACCACGTGGTAGAAAAGAAAAACCCTTTTCTGGGGAGAAATTCAAGCCAGCTGAAGAAATCTGCAGAAGTAACAAGGAGCCAAATGTTAATCATCAAAACAATGGAGAAAATATCTCCAGGGCATTTTAGAGAGCTTCATGGCAGTGCCTTCCATCACCGGCCCTGAGGCCTAGGAGGGAAAAATGATTTCATGGGCTGGGCCTAGGCCACTCCCTCCACACCTTGGACATGGTGCCCTGCTTCCCAGCTGCTTCAGCTCCAGAGGTGGCTAAAAGGGGCCAAGGTACAGCTTGGGCCATTGCTTCAGAGACTGCAAACCCCAAGACTTGGCAGTGTCCACGTGGTGTTGGGCGTGCAAACAACAAGAGTTGAGGTTTGGGAACCTCCACCTTGATTTCAGAAGATGTATGGAAACACTTGCAGTCCAGGCAGCTCCGCTGCAGGGGTGGAGCTCTCATGGAGAATCTCTACTAGGGTAATGCAGAGGGGAAATATGGAGTTGGAGCCCCCATACAGAGTGCCCACTGGGGCACTGCCTAGCCAAGCTGTGAGAAGAGGGCTACCATCCTCCAGACCCCAGAATGGTAGATCCACCAACAGCTTGCACTGTGTGCCTAGAAAAGCTGCAAGTACTCACTGCCAGCCAGTGAAAGCAGTTGTGGGGGTGTGCCCTGCATAGTCACAGGGGTGGAACTGCTCAAGGACTCGGGAGCCCACTTCTTGTATCAGCTTGCCCTGGAAGTGAGACATGGAGTCAAAGGAGATTATTTTGAAGCTTTACGATTTTATGAGGGACTTGCCAGGTTTTGGACTTGCATGGGACCTGTGGCCCCTTTGTTTTGGCCAATTTCTCCCATTTGGAATGGGAATATTTACCCAATGCCTATAACCCCATTGTATATTGGAAATAACTAACTTGTTTTTTATTTTACAGGCTCCTAGGTGGAAGGGACTTGCCTTGTCTCAGATGAGACTTTGGACTTGGACTTTTGGGTTAATGCTGTAATGAGTTAAGACTTTAGGGAACTGTTGTGAAGACATGATTGTGTTTTGGAATGTGAGAAGGACATGAGATTTGGGAGGGGCAGGGGTGGAATGATATGGTTTGACTTTGTGTCTCTACCCAATTCTCATCTTGAATGGATCCTCACATGTTGAGGGAGGGACCTAGTGGGAACTGATTGGATCATGCCCGTGGTTTCCTCCATGCTGTTCTCATGATAGTGAGGGAGTTCTGAGGAGATCTGATAGTTTTGAAAGCAGCAGTTTCCCCTGTGCTTGCTCTCTCTCTCTCCTGCTGCCTTGTGAAGAAGGTGTTTGATCCTCCTTTGCCTTCCACTGTGATTGTAAGTTTCCTGAGGCATCCCCAGCCATGTGGAACGGTGAGTCAATTAAACCTCTGTTCCTTACAAATTGCCCAGTCTCAGGTATTCTTTATAACAGTGTGAAAATGGACTAATACACCTCCAAAATAAACTTGGTTACTTCCAGAGTGTGGCAATATGGCTAAAAGAATACTGACTTTTTTTTTTTTTATTTTTTTTATTTTTTTGAGACGGAGTCTCGCTCTGTCGCCCGGGCTGGAGTGCAGTGGCCGGATCTCAGGTCACTGCAAGCTCCGCCTCCTGGGTTCACGCCATTCTCCTGCCTCAGCCTCCCGAGTAGCTGGGACTACAGGCGCCCGCCACCTCGCCCAGCTAGTTTTTTGAAGAATACTGACTTTTAAACCCAAATGAGTTAGGCCATTTTGCTTGCTTCATTACTCACTACCAAACTACCGTACCTTCCTGGGCCTCGTTTGTTCAATTACTGTATTAAATGGTAGTAATAATGCCTATTTCTCAGAGCAGCATGAGGCCTAAATGAAAATGCACTAACTTGCACTGTCTTGTATTCAACAAATATTAGGACCCTATACTCCTTCCACGTAAGAATAGAATGGCTCGGCTGCGCATGTGGCTCATGCCTGTAATCCCAGGACTTTGGGAGGCCGAGGAGGGTGGATCATGAGGTCAGGAGATCAAGGTCATCCTGGCTAACATGGTGAAACCCTGTCTCTACTAAAACTACAAAAAATTAGCCAGGCACGGTGGCGGGTGCCAGTAGTCCCAGCTACTTGGGAGGCTGAGGCAGGAGAATGGCGTGAACTCAGGAGGCGGAAGTTGCAGTGAGCTGAGATCGTGCCATTGCACTCCAGCCTGGTGACAGAGTCAGACTCCATCTCCAAGAAAAAAAAAAAAAAAAAAAAGAACAAAAAACAATGGCTGAAATGGCTGAAAATACTGGATGATGAGAACAAGAGACTGAGGATTCTGTATGAGAGAATTTTTTCTAACTCTCAAGGGGCTACATCACATTTATTTCAATTAAATAATGATATTGAACACTTAGCACTTGCCGAGTACATTCCTCTTGAATATCAAAGTTTTATTTTTAAAGGTGGAATTGAATTTTAGTTATTTCCAAGAGTACTCAAAGTCAATTCTTGTGCATATAGTTAATAATCAAACTTGGGCAAATCTTTTTTAGTAAGTAAAATTTTTTTTTAGTCACACACATGCACACACAAGTATATATGCACCATCTGACCACAATGAGACAAATTTGTTTGCCTTTCAAATTTTTTCTAAAGGCATTTCCAAAAATATTCTGAGCATCAGCAGCATGACCTATCCTCTCCATGATGCCTACTTTGAAGGGTCTAACATTCGATTGCATACATACATTCTGGTTTGTGGAGAAAAAAATCAGCCTTATGCCTCCTGTTACACCTATAGCTTACCTTTGTTACCAAAACACCAGGGGTTCGGTCTAGGGGTGCTCATTGCACAGAAAGCCAATCACTGAGTTAACAAGTATTGCCAGGGAAGAAGGCTTTAATAAGGTGCTGCTGCTGAGGAGATGGAGATCAGTCTCAAATCCATCTCCCTGACTGACTAAAATTGGGGTTTGTCTAGCAGGGAAGAAAGTAACCATGTGTGGGAAAACAGGAATTAGAGCAGGGTAAGAAGGGAAGATGGTCAACAGTAGGCAGGTGGTTGCTTAGGCAATTATGGGTGAGGGGTCTGGCATCTCAGATGTAGTGATCTGGTGAGTTTCAATTCCTTGATATTATCTGGAAAGCCTGATGGCTGGTTTTCTGAGAAAGGAATTCAGATAAGACAATTGTATCTTTCTCAAGTTTTAAGACTGGGAGGATCAATTTTTATGTTTATTCAGAAAAACCATATACATCAGTTCTATGGGACAATTAGGCTGGTTTTACCTTGAAGATAACTTTGAGTTCACATTTATGATGCCACAGAAGACTCAAGGGCCACAGTCACTGTAATGTGGGCTTGTCATAGCTAGTTAGCCTTCATTTTTGAAATCACATTACAGTTGAAAAATTGGGGATGATGTTATAATATAGTATAAATAAGAAATGAATGAATCTTTCTGCCTTGACATAAAAGTGAGAGATCAAATTGTGTCAGAATTTTATTTCGTTTTTCCTGTGGCTGCCGTATTTCTATGTAAGAAGAGAGTCATTAAGTCCAGTGAACTCTCAAGGAGAGGGGAATTAAGCTCTACTGCTTGAAGGGAAAAGTATACAAATTTTTAAAATGTATTTTTAATTACTACAGGTAGTGGCAGTGGGGTCGGGATCTGGCCAGCTTTTTCTTGGTTCCCTAATGGAAAGTTGAGGGTGGATCTCTGTGTTTCTGTACCCTGAAATTCCAAGGTCATAGGTGGACTGGTGGCGGTATTTCTAGAGACTGGCCTACAGAGTCAAGGATGAACTCCTGTATTCTTTATGTTGCTCAAGCTGGCCTCAAATTCCTGGGCTCAAGGGTTCCTCCTCCCTCAGCCTCCTGAGCAGCTGGGACAACAAGCATGTGCCACCCACTGCACCTAGCTCTGTTTTATTTTTGAGAAGGGTTACTGAGAAAGAATTTGAATGAGAAAGAAGAAACTCACATAGCTCTAGGCTGTCCACTGATGTTATAAAGTACATTCATTCCCAGAGACACACCTTCTTGCGTTCTCTCTGAATGCTCCTTTTAAAATATTATACCATTGCCCTCCACAGTCTAGCTGCTAATTTCTACCCTTAAACACTCAAAATTCCCAGTTAATCAAGTTAAATCCTTGGTCACAGAGAAGCTGCTTTATCTTAGTGTTTGACTGAAAATATATCTGCATTTCAATAATACAGCATGTCACATTGAATAAAAATAGCACTTTTAAAAACGCCTTCTTCAAAGTAGTAGGTTGTCTAGCAGTCTAGTTTTTAGCAGTGAAACTTAGGATGACTTACTTGGCAGTGGCTTCTGGAGAGCAGTTTCTTAGTGGGTTAAATGAAGATAAGAATATCTTCCTGACCTATCTCAAAAGTTTAATATGGGGCTCATAATAGATAATAAGTGAGTTAAATATAAAATGCTACAAAATTTTCAAATGGTGAGTTGGAAATAGCTTTAGATGTCCAAACTCTCCATTTTAAACATAGAAAGTGACACCCAGAAAAGTGTCAAGAAAAACAGGGACAAGTGCCAGGAATTTCCTGAACTGGCTGCATTGATGAATGCCAACACAACTTTCACATTTTCACTTTTCCAGCTGGAAGTAGCTGAGAGACATGAAGAACCAGTAATTATGTGAGTCTTCCTAGATCATACACAGATATTCTACAAAGTTGTTATTGTTAAGTTCACTTACAAAAAATAGAATAGTCTTTAATTAAAAAATAAAGCCCATCATAAAATAATATTGCCATAGTTTTCTTACCTTTAGTGTCTTCATGCAATACCTGCAGTGTTCTTGGATCCATTTTTTGAGCCCATCCTTGAAATTTCTTTTTATATTCTCATTGTACTTCTTAAACCATTATGTTGCTTTAACCATAGCCACATGGCCTGGTGGAATGTAGGCATTGTTATCATCTCTTGACATATAACATTTTCTAATACAGATTTCATAGATTTGGAATAGTTGAACTTTTCTGCTAAGTTACATCTTTACGTTGACTCTACTCCTTAGTTTTGGTTGCTCATTCCCGTGAGTACTTCGGTTATGTAACATTTTTCTCTGACATGGAAATCAGCAAACAGGCATGCTATGGCCAAAGGTAAAGCATCACAATAGTGAAGAAGCTTACGTAAAGGGAAAATTGATGAATGCAGCAGCCTGTATTTGTGATTAAATCAAAGGCACATTCAAGGCTGCCTAGCAATCCAACCTGATTAACTGTTTTCCAAATCCTAATATAGTACAAAGTAATTGACAATGACAGGGATTGGGGGAAAGTCAGATGCAAAATTGAGTATATCACTGTCAGATGGTTAACAAAACAAATTGCCCAATGTCTTCTAAATTTCTATATTTCTAGAACTTATTTCTGAAACCAAACTTATTTTCACAGACAATAGAACAGTTTAGTGTCTAGACAATGGGAAAACATTAACTAAGTTGTTAATAAGAGCAGATAAAACATCATCTTTTTTTGCCATCTGTAAAGATGCAAGGCCTGTTTTCTGTTATTTTGTACACTACACCTTCTAAGTCAGATCCCAAACTCACAGATTATTCTGGGATTGTATGAAATCCCTACCTTTTATTTATTTAAATAAAATGATATTGAAGTTAGTGAATACAATAGCTAATAAAAGCTAGTATTTATTAGGTGCCATGAATATAAGACATTCTTTTTATTTTGTTATAATTTCTAATTCTCATAACACATGTATTCAGTAGGAATTGTTGTCTCCATTTTATGAGAAAACTGAAGTCCACAGTTGTTGAGTACTTTGCCTAAAGTCACATAAGTAGTGAGGATTCTGGCTCAGACTAGTTGGACCCTAAATCCCATGCTATTTCCACTCTTTTATGATGCCTTTCTATTCTTTTTAACCTCCATAGATTTGTGAGGAGATACCACAGCATGCAACATTTAAAAACTTTTTTCCCAATATTATACCAATACAGTCATAAAGTTAACACAGCAGTATAAAGCCAGTGAATTTCATTATTTACAGCAGAGGCAGTAAAGAGAAGGTGGGATTTAGATTCAAATGACCTGGCCCTGCCATCTATCAGCCATGAAGCTTTAGCCAAATCACTTAATTCCACTGAACTTCACTTTTGGTAATCTTTAAAAATAGTGTGTTATCAAAGGGTTTTGTGGTCATTAAATGAAGTACTATTAACCAAGGAGTTTTTGCAAATGTGGATTATTTTTATAAAGAAGAAGACTATTTAGTGAGTCTGTTTGTCAGAGTGAATTATCAATAAGATTGATTATGTCATTTGGGAGGTTCAGAGGTGTTTCTGGCTAAGACCAAATGAAATGTCTGAATACTCACGGTCAGAATGTACCCTTCTGTTTTCACTCTCAAGACAGAGAGATACACTGTTGTTCTTTCTAACATCTTTAGCGATTTTATTAGTGTCTCCTGTAGAGTCCAGTAATCATTCACTGAGGGAAAGGGAATCAAACAACGAAGTTATGCTTGTTGCTGCCCAAATCAACAGGAAGAGCCTGGTTACATGCTGAGACATCACGCAAACCACTGCTGTGAAGAGGAGTGGACTGGGGCTGCACAGGTGGCAGAAGAGAGGCCCTGGAGAAACATTTAGAATCAAGGCTTGGAGATTGCTGGCAAGATGGCTGAACAGGAACAGCTCTGGTCTGCAGGTCCCAGCGAGATCCACGCAGAAGGTGTGTGATTTCTGCATTTCCAACTGAGGTACCCAGTTCATCTCACTGGGACTGGTTGGACAGCGGGTGCAGCCCATGGAGGGTGAGCCAAAGTAGGGTGGGGCATTGCCTCATCTGGGAAGCGCAAAGGGTCGGGGAATTTTCTCCCCTACCTAAGGGAAGCCTTGAGGGACTGAGCCTGAGGAACTCCAGCACAGATGCTGCGCTTATCCCACAGTCTTCCCAAACCACAAACCGGGAGATTCCCCGCCGTGCATACCCCACCAGGTCCCTGAGTTTCAAGCACAAAACTGGGTTGCCATTTGGGCAGACACCAAACTAGCTGCAGGAGTTCTTTTTTTCCATACCCAGTGGTGCCTGGATCACCAGGGAGACAGAACTATTCGCTCCCCTGGAAAGATGTGTTGAAGGCAGGGAGCCAAGTGGTCTGGCTTGGCGGGTCCCACTCCCATGGAGCCCAGCAAACTAAAATCCACTGGTTTGAAATTCTTGCTGCCAGCACAGCAGCAGTCTGAGACTGACCTGGGATGCTCGAGGTTGGTCGGGGAAGAGACGTCCACCACTGTTGAGGCTTGAGTAGGCAGTTTTAGGCTCACCGTGTAAACAAAGCAGCCAGGAAGTTCAAACTGGGCGGAGCCCACTGCAGCTCAGCAAGGCTAATTTGGTCAGACTTCAGGACTTCTCTTCTCTGAGCAAGGCATCTCTGAAAAAAAGGCAGCAGCCCCAGTCATGGACTTACAGATAAAACCCCCATCTCCCTGGGACAGAGCACCTGGGGAAAGGGGAGGCTGTGGGTGCAGCTTCAGCAGACTCAAACGTCCCTGCCTGACAGCTCTGAGAGAGCAGCGGACCTCCCATCACAGCGTTTGAGCTCTGCTAAGGGTCAGACTGCCTCATCAAGTGGGTCCCTGACCCCCGTGTATCCTGACTGGAAGACACCTCCCAGTAGGGGCTGACAGACACCTCATACAGTTCTGGCTGGCATCTGGAAGGCGCCCCTCTGGGACGCAGCTTCCAGAGGAAAGATTAGGCAGCAGTCTTTGCTGTTCTGCAGCCTCCACTGGTGATACCCAGGCAAACAGGGTCAGGAGTGGACCTCCAGCAAACTCCAGCAGACTGGCAGCAGAGGGAACTGACTGTCGGAAGGAAAACTAACAGACAGAAAGGAATAGCACGTCCACTCAAAGACACCATCCGAAGGTCACCAACATCAAAGAGCAAAGGTAGATTAATCCACAAAGATGGGGGAGAAACCAGAGCAAAAAGGCTGAAAATTCCAAAACCAGAATGAGTTTGATGAATTGACAGAAATAGGCTTCAGAAGGTCAGTAATAACAAAATTCTCCAAGCTAAAGGAGCATGTTCTAACCCAATACAAGGAAGCAAAGAACTTTGAAAAAAGGTTAGATGAATTGCTAACTAGAATAACCAGTGTAGAGAAGAGCATAAATGACCCGATGGAGCTGAAAGACACAGCATGAGAACTTCGTGAAGCATACACAAGTTTCAGTAGCCAAATCGATCAAGTGAAAGAAAGGATATCAGTGATTGAAGATCAACTTAATGAAATAAAGAGAGAAGACAAGATTAGAGAAAAAAGAATAAAAAGGAATGAACAAAGCCTCCAAGAAATATGGGACTATGTGAAAAGACCAAATCTACATTTGATTGGTGTATCTGAAAGTGACAGGGAGAATGGAACCAAGTTGGAAAACACTTCTTCAGGATATTTTCCAGGAGAACTTCCCCAGCCTAGCAAGATAGGCCAACATTCAAATTCAGGAAATACCGAAAACACCACAAAAATACTCCTTGAGAAGAGCAACTCCAAGACACATAATTGTCAGATTCACCAAGGTTGAAATGAAGGAAAAAATATTAAGGGCAGTCAGAGAGAAAGCTCAGGTTACCCACAAAGGGAAGCCCATCAGACTAACAGTGGATCTCTCTGCAGAAACCTTACAAGCCAGAAGAGAGTGGGAGCCAATATTCAACATTCTTAAAGAAAAGAATTTTCAACCCAGAATTTCATATCCAGCCAAACTAAGTTTCATAAGCAAAGGAGAAATAAAATCCTTTACAGACAAGCAAATGCTGAGAGATTTTGTCACCACCAGTCCTGCCTTACAAGAGCTCCTGAAGGAAGCACTAAACATGGAAAGGAACAACTAGTACCATCCACTGCAAAAACATACCAAATTGTAAAGAATATCGACACTATGAAGAAACTGCATCAACTAATGGGCAAAACAACCAGCTAGCTTCATAATGACAGGATTAATTTAACATATAACAATATTAACCTTAAATGTAAATGGGCTAAATGCCCCAATTAAAAGACACAGACTGACAAATTGGATAAAGAGTCAAGACCCATCACTGTGCTGTACTCAGGAGACCCGTCTCACGTGCAAAGACACATATAGGCTCAAAATAAAGGGATGGAGGAAAATTTACCAAGCAAATGGAAAGCAAAACAAAAAAAAAAAAAAAAAAAAATGTAGGAGTTGTATTCTTAATCTCTGGTAAAAGCAGACTTTAAACCAACAAAGATCAAAAGGGACAAAGAAGGACATTACATAATGGTAAAGGGATCAATGTAGCAAGAAGTGCTATCCTAAATATATATATACACCCAATACAGGAGCACCCAGATCCATAAAGCAAGTTCTTAGAGACCTGCAAAGAGACTTAGACTCCTACACAATAATAGTGGGAGACTTTAACACCCCACTGTCAATATTAGACAGATCAATGAAACAGAAAATTAACAAGGATATTCAGGACTTGAACTCAGCTCTGGACCAAGCAAACCTAATAGACATCTACAGAACTTTCCACCCCAAATCAACAGAATATACATTCTTTTCAGCACCTTATCATACTTACTCTAAAGTTGACCACATAATTGGAAGTAAAAAATTCCTCCGCAATTACAAAATAATGGAAATTATAACAAAGAGTCCCTCAGACCACGGTGCAATCTAATTAGAACTCAGGATTAAGAAACTGCACAACTACATGGAAACTGAACAAACTGCTCCTGAATGACCACTGGGTAAACAACAAAATGAAGGCTGAAATAAAGATGTTCTTTGAAACCAATGAGGACAAAGATACAACATACCGGAATCTCTGGGATACATTTAAAGCACTGTGTAGAGGGAAATTTATAGCACTAAATGCCCACAAGAGAAAGCAGGAAAGACCTAAAATTGACACCCTAACATCACGATTAAAAAAACTAGAGAAGCAACAGCATACAAATTCAAAATCTAGCAGAAGACAAGAAATAACTAAGATCAGAGCAGAACTGAAGGGGATAGAGACACAAAAAACCCTTAAAAAAATCAATAAATTCGGAAGCTGGTTTTTTGAGAAGATCAACAAAATGGATAGGCCACTAGCCAGACTAATAAAGAGGAAAAGAGAGAAGAATCAAATAGGTACAATAAAAAATGATATAGGGGATGCCACCACTGATCCCACAGAAATACAAACTACCATCAGAGAATACTATAAACCCTTCTATGCAAATAAACTAGACAATTTAGAAGAAATGAATAAATTCCTGGACACATATATCCTCCCAAGTCTAAACCAGAAGGAAGTCGAATCCCTGCATAAATCAATAAAAAGTTCTGAAACTGAGGCAGTAATTAATAGCCTACCAACCAAAAAAAGTCCAGGACCAGACGGATGCACAGACAAATTCTACCAGAGGTACAGAGAAGAGCTGGTACCATTACTTCTGTAACTATTCCAATCAATAGAAAAAGAGGGAATCCTCCCTAACTCATTTTATGAGGCCAGCATCATCCTGATACCAAAACCTGGCAGAGACACAACAAAAAACAGAAAACTTCTGGCCAATATCTCTGATGAGTATTGATGCAAAAATTCTCAATAAAATACTGGCAAACCCAATCCAGTAGCACATCAAAAAGCTTATCCACCATGATCAAGTCAGCTTTATATCTGGGATGCAAGGCTGGTTGAACATATATGCAAACTGATAAATGTAATCCATCACATAAACAGAACCAATGAAAAAACCACATGATTATCTCAATAGATGCAGAAAAGGCCTTCAACAAAATTCAACACCCCTTCATGCTAAAAGTTCTCAATAAACTAGGCATTGATGGAATATGTCTCAAAATGATAAGAGCTATTTATGACAAACCCACAGCCAATATCATACTGAATGCATAAAAACTGGAAGCATTCCCTTTGAAAACTGGCACAAGACAAGGATGCCTTCTCTCACCACTCCTATTCAACATAGTATTGGAAGTTCTGGCCAGGGCAGTCAGGCAAGAGAAATAAATAAAGGGTATTCAAACAGGAAGAGAGGAAGTCAAATTGTCTCTCTTTGCAGATGATATGATTGTATATTTAGAAAACCGCATCATCTCAGCCCCAAATCTCCTTAAGCTGATAAGCAACTTCAGCAAAGTCACAGGATATAAAATCAACGTGCAAAAATCACAAGCCTTTCTCTCCACCAAGAACAGACAAACAGAGAGCCAAATCATGAGTCAGCTCCCATTCACAATTACTACCAAGAGAATAAAATACCTAGGAATTCAACTTACAAAGGATATGAAGGACCTTTTCAAGGAGAACTACAAATAACTGCTCAAGGAAATAAGAGAGGACACAAACAAATGGAAAAACATTCCATGTTCATGGATAGGAAGAGTCAATATGGTGAAAGTGGCCATAATACCCAAAGTAATTTATAGATTCAATGCTGTCCCCATCAAGTTACCACTGACTTTCTTCACAGAATTGGAAAAAACTACTTTAAACTTCATGTGGAGCCGAAAAAGAGACCGCACAGCCAGGACAATCCTAAGCCAAAGGAACAAAGCTGGAGTCATCACACTACCTGACTTCAAACTGTACTACAAGGCCACAGTAATCAAAACAGTATGTTACTGGTACCAAAACAGCATGGTACTCTTACCAAAACAGATATATAGACCAACAGAACAGAACAGAGGCCTCAGAAATAGCACCACACATCTACAACCATCTGATCATTGACAAAAGTGACACAAACAAGCAATGGCAAAAAGATTCCCTATTTAATAAATGGTGTTGGCGAAGCTGGCTAGCCATATGCAGAAAAGTGAAACTGGACCCCTTCCTTAGACCTTATACAAAAATCAACTCAAGATGGATCAAAGACTTAAACGTAAAACCTATGATCATAAAAATCCTAGAAGAGAACCTAGGCAATGCCATTCAGGACATAGGCATGGGCAAAGACTTCATGTCTAAAGCACCAAAAGCGATGGCAACAAAAGCCAAAATTGACAAATGGGAGCTAATTAAACTAAAGAGCACAGCAAAAGAAACTATCATCAGAGTAAACAGGCAACCTACAGAATGGGAGAATATTTTTTGCAATCTATTCATCCAACAAATGGGCTAATATCCAGAATCTACAAAGAACTTAAACAAATCTACAAGAAAAAAACAAACAACCCCATCAAAAAATGGGCAAAGGATATGAACAGACACTTCTCAAAAGAAGACAGTTATGCAGCCAACAGACATATGAAAACATGCTCATCATCACTGGTCATTAGAGAAATGCAAATCAAACCACAATGAGATACCATGTCATGCCAGTTAGAATGGCGATCATTAAAAAGCCAGGAAACAACAGATCCTGGAGAGGATGTGGAGAAATAGGAATGCTTTTACCCTATTGGTGGGAGTGTAAATTAGTTCAACCATGGTAAAAGATAGTGTGGCAATTCCTCAAGGATCTAGAACTAAAAATACCATTTGACCCAGCAATTCCTTTTGTGGGTATATACCCAAAGGATTATAAATCATTCTACTATAAAGACACATGCACACATATGTTTATTACGGCACTATTCACAATAGCAAAGACTTGGAACCAACCCAAATGTCCATCAATAATAGACTGGATAAAGAAAATGTGGCAAATATACGCCATGGAATACCATGAAGCCATAAAAAAGGATGAGTTCATGTCATTTGCAGGGACATGGATAAAGCTGGAAACCATCATTCTCAGCAAACTATCACAAGAACAGAAAACCAAACACTGCATGTTCTCATTCGTAAGTGGGAGTTGAATAATGAGAACACATGAACATAGAGATGGGAACATCACACACTGGGGCCTGTCATGGGGTGGGTGGCTAGGGGAGGGATAACGTTAGGAGAAATACCTAATGTAGGTGACGGGTTGATGGGTGCAGCAAACCACCACGCCAGCAAACCACTATGTAACAAAACTGCACGTTCTGCACATGTTCCCCAGAACTTAGAGTATTAAAAAAAAAAAAAAAAAAAAAAAAAAAAGAAGAAGAATCAAGGCTTGACCAACGTGACAATGTTGCTCATTGACAGAATGCTGGACAGCCCAGCAGGTAACACAAATGAAGATGTGCTTCTGGGGTCAAGGCAGCTGGAAGAACATGAATTCAGAGGGGACCTTGCAAAAGTTCCTAAATAACCAACCAGCCCAAAGCAAGGTCTTCTAGGTGCCCATAATGGAGAATATCATGCTCAAACAATAGCTTTTTGACAGCAATTTATTCATACTCTCATCTGTTTTATCATTTTCAAAGACTGTTTTGGGGATGAAAAATAAAAAAATTAGGTGGTATGATCAAAGCCTTTTTTAAAAAATAAATTTTAGTGCATATTTAAGGTACACAGCATGATGTTATGGGACACATATAGATATTAAAAAGGTTGCTACAGTGAAGCAAATTGACACATCCATAATAACACATATTTACTTTTTTTTTTTTTGCTTTTGTAGCAAGAGCAGCTGAAATCTACTCATTTAGCATGACTCCCATACAGTTCTTATCACCTATCATTCTCATGTGGTATATTAGATCTTTAGACCTATTTATCCTTCATACTTGCTATTTGTATCCTCTAATCTATGTTTCTCCATTTCCTCTTCCTCTCACCTTTGGTAACTACTGTTTTGTTATCTATCTCTGTATATTTGTTTTTTTAAAAAATATTCCACATATAAGTGAGATCATGCAATATTTTTCTTTTTGTATCTGGCTTGTTTCACTCAGCAGAATGTCCTCCAGTTTCATCCATGCTGTGGTAAATGGCAAGATCTTGTTTCTTTATAGGGTTGAATAATATTCCATTGCATATATGTGACCTAGTTTCTTTATTCACTCATCTGTAGATGGACACTTAAGTTTTTTCCGTATCTTGGATATTGTGAAAAATGCTGCAATAAACATGGGAGTGCTGATGTTTTTTGGAAGTTTGTTATTTCATTTCCTTTGGGTATATGCCAGAAGAGGAATTGCTGAGACATATGGTAGTTCCATTTTTAACTTTTTAGGGAACCTCCATACTGTTTTCCATAATGGCTGTACCAGTCTCCCTTCCCACCAACCGTGTATAAGTACCTTTTCTCTATAACCTTGCCAACATTTGTTATCTTTTGACTTTTTGATAATTGCCATCCTAAGGGGTGTGAAGTGGTTTATTACAGAGATTTTGAGTTGCATTTCCCTCATGATTAATAATGTTGAATACCTTTCCATATACCAGTTGGCCATTTTCAAGTTTTTTAAAAAGAAATGTTTATTCAGGTCTTTTGCCCATTTTAAATTGGGTGTTTTTCCACTATTGAGTTGTATGGATTCTTTACAAATTTTGGATACTAACTTCTTATCAGATATATGGTTTGCAAATATTTTTTCCCAAACCATAGGCTGCATTTCATTTTGTTGATTGTTTCCTTTGCTATGCAGAAGCTTTTAGTTTGATATAATCCCATTTATTTATTTTTGCTTTTTGGCCTAAGGTTTTGGAGTGATAGCCACAAAATCATTGCCAAGACTGATGTTCAGATTTCTACCCATGTTCTCTTATAGAAGTTTTATAGTTTCAGGTCTTTTATTTAGGTATTTTATCTACTTTGAGTTGATTTTTAGGTATGGTGTAAGATAAGGGTTCAATTTCATTCTTTTGTGTTGTGGAAATTCAGTTTTCCTAGCCCCAATTAATGAAAAGACTATCCTTTCTGCATTGTACTGTCATTGAACCCTTGGCAAAAAATTAGTTGATCATATGTGTTTGGATTTATTACTGGGCTCTCAATTTTGTTCCACTGGCCTATATGTCTGTTTTTAATGCCAGTACCATATTGTTTTGGTTACTGTAGCTTTGCAATATGATTTTAAATCACAAAATGTGAGGCCTCCAACTTTATTTTTCTTTCTCAGATTTTTTTTTTTGACTATTTGGGATCTTTATGGGTGCACATTGTCTTAGTCTGTTTTGTGTGGCTTTAATAGAATACCACAGACTGGGTAATTTATAGGGAACAAAAATGTATTTCTTACAGTTATGGAGGCTGGAAAGCCCAAAGTCAAGAGGCCTCCATCTGGCAAGGGCCTTCTTGCTGTGTCATCCCATGGGAGGAAGGTGGAAAAACAAAAGAACACTTGTGAGAGAGAGCAAGAGGGGCCCAAACTCACATTTACAGCAAAGCCACTCTAGAGATAACTAACTCACTCTCAAAATAATAACATTAATCAATTCATGAGGGCAGAGTCCTTGTAACCTAATCACTTCTTATTAGGTCCAACTTCCTAACACTGTTGCATTGGGGATTAAATTTCCAACACATTAACTCCAGGGTACATATTCAAACCATAGCATATATTAATTTTAGTTTTTTTTCTGTTTCTAGGAAGAATGCCATTGGGATTTTAATACATATTTCATTTAATCTGTATATTGCTTTGGGTAGTATGAACATTTGAAAAATACCAATTCTTCCAATCCATAAGCATTGATATATTTTTGGGTCTTCTTCAGTTTTTTTTATGAATGTTTTATAGTTTTCAGTGTACAGATCTTTCACCTCTTTGGTTAAGTTTCTTCCTAGATATTTTATTTTTTTGATGGTAACATAAAAGGGATTTTTTTCCTTGATGTCTTTTTCAGTTATGTCATTATTTGTGCATAAAAATGTTATGGATCTTTGTATGTTAATTTTGTATCCTAATCCTTTACTGAATTCTCTAATTAGTTCATATAGGTTTTTTTTGGAATTTTTTTTTAACGGATAGGATTGTGTCACCTGTCACTTGAGATAATTTTGGTTCTTCCTTTCCAATTTGGATGCTTTTTCTTTTTCGTGTCTGATTTCTCTTGCTAGTACTTCAAGTACTATGTTGAATAGAAGTGCCTTGTACCAAATCTTAGTGAAAAAGATTTCTATTTTCTCCCATTGATTACAATGTGGGTTTTTCATAGATGACCTTTATTATGTTCAGAATCTTTCCTTTTATATCTAAACTCTTGAGAGTTTTTATCAAGAAAGAATTTGTGGACTTCGTTGAATGCTTCTTCCATGTTAATTGAGATGACCATGTAGATTTATCTTTCATTTGGTAAATGTGATGTATCACATTAGTTGATTTGCATATCTTAAACCAGACTCACATGCCAGAGATAAATCCCACTTGGCCATTGATATGGTTTGGCTGTGTCCTCACCCAAAACCTCATCTTGAATTGTAATCCCCTTAATCCCAATAATCCCCATGTGTCAATTGCAGGACCAGGTGGAGGTAATTGGATCATGGGGGTAGTTTTCCCCATCCTGTTCTTGTGATAGTGAGTGAGTCTCAGATAATCTGATGGTTTGATAAGCATCTGGTATTTTCCTTGCTTGCACTCATTCTGTCCTGCCACCCTGTGGAGAAGGTGCCTGCTTCTCCTTTGCCTTCCACCACAATTGTAAGTTTCCTGAGGCCTCCGCAGGCATGCAGAACTGTGAGCCAATTAAGCCTCTTTCCTTTATAAATTATCTAGTCTCAGGATTTCTTCACATCAGTATGAGAACGAACTAATACAGCCATTATGTATAATCTCTTTAATGTGTTGTTGGATTCAGTTTGCCAATATTTTATGGAGGATTTTTGCATCAATGTTAATCAGAGAAATTGGCCTGTAGTTTTCTTTTCTGGTGAAATCTGTATCTGGCTTAAGTAGCAAGGTAATACTGGCCTCCTAAATTGTGGTTGGAAGTATTCCCTCTAGTTATATTTTTGGGAAGGACATTGTTGGTATTGATTCTTCTGTGAATGCTTGCTAGAATTCAGTTGTGAAGCCATTTGGTCTTAGGCTTCTCTTTACTGGGAGATTTTTGATTACTTCTTCAATTTCTTTTACTTGTTTTTAGTCTGTTCAGGCTTTCTTTTTCTTCTTGGTTCAATCTTGGTAGATTATATTTTCTAGAAATTTATCCAATTCCTTTGGGTTAACCAAATTATTGGAATAAAATTGTTCATAATAGTCACTATGATTATTTTTTATTTCTGAGGCATCTGCTGTAATTTATTTTCATTTTTGATTTTATTTGTTTGAGTATTCTTTCTTTTTTTCTTACACTAGCTAAGAGTTTTTCAGTTTTTTTATTTTTTTCAAAAACTAACTCAGTTTTACTTATTGTTTCTGTGATTATTTTGTTCTCTGATTTATTTCTGTCCTAGTTTTTATTACTTCCTTCTTTCTGCTAATTTTTTGATTTAGATTTTTTAAAGCTGTTTGAGATGTAATAGTAGACAAATTTGTTTGAAATCATTATTCTTTTATATGTAGGCATTTATTGCTGTAAACTTACCTCTTAGAACTGCTTTCGCTGCATCCCATAGATTTTGGTACACTGTGTTTCCATTATTATTTGTATCAAAATATTTTAAATTTTCCCTTTTGATCTCTTTGACCAGTTGGTAGTTCTGACCATGCTATTTATTGTCCGCATATTTGTAAATATTCCAAGATTCTTCCTGTTATTGTTTTCTAGTTTTACACCACTATAGTCCAAAATGATGCTAGGTATGATTTCAATCTTCTTAAATTTGTTGACTTTTTTTTTTGCTTAACATATAGCGTATCGTAGAGAATGTTTCATGTGCACTGGTGCAAAATGTGGATTCTGCTGTTGTTGGATGGCAAGTTTTGTATGTCTGGTATGTCCAATTGGTCAAAAGTGCAACTTAAGTACAGTATTTTCTTATTAATTTTCTGTCTGGTTGATCTACCCATTGTTAAAAATGGGACACTGAAGTCCCCTATTATTATTGCATTGCTAGTTATCTCTTTCTCCCTTCATGTTCATTAATATTTGCTTGGTGTATTTAGATGCTCCGATGTTGGATGCATATAAATTTCCAATGATTCTCTTCTCCTGGTTGACTCCTTCATCATGTAATAATGACCTTGTTTGTCTCTTGTGACAGTTTTTACTTGAAGTTTATTTTATGAGTGTAGCCACTTCTGCTCTCTTCTGGTTATCATTTGCATGAAATGTCTTCTTCCACTCTTTTACTTTCGGCCTGTGTTTCCTTAAAGTTAAGTTTCCTCTTCTAAGTAGCATATAGTTGGATCTTATTTTTATAAAATCTATGTAGCCAGTCTGTGTCTTTTGACTGGAGAATTTAGTTCATTTATATTCAAGGTTATTATTGGTAGGTAAAGAATTACTATTGCCATTTTGTTATTTTTCTGTCTTTTTTTTTTTTTTAAAGCTCCTTTGTTTCTTTATTTCTTCCTTGTTTACCTTCATGATTTGAATTTTTTTGGTAATGCTAAGCTTTAATTCCTTTGTCTTTAGTTTTTGTATATTTGCTGTAGTGTTTTTCTGTTTTGTGGTTATTATGAGGCTTACCTAAAACACTTTATTGTTATAATCTACTATTTTAAGCTGATGAAAACTTGACTTCTGTTGCATACAAAAACTGGAATTTTACCCTCCACCCTATTTATATTTTTGATGTCATAATTTACATCTCTTTATATTCTGTAGTCTTTAACAACTTATTGTAGCTTTAGTTATTTGTGAACATTTTTATGTTGCACAAAATGCAGCATAAATTATATGTTATGTAAATTATATGCAATATAATTTATACTAGAGATATGTATGATTTACACACCACAATTACAGGATTGGAGTTTTTCCACTAAGCCAAGATCTATTGCTCCAGGGCACATCCCAGCAGCTTAGGCCCATGAGGCTGGGATGTAGCTGTGGTTCTGACCCTGGGGGGCAAGTTATACCACTGCTCTGCACGGCTCTGGGGAAGAAGGCAAGCTCTGGAGGCTCAGGCTCCAAGAGTCAGGGCATAGTTGCAATTTGGGACTCAGAACCAATAGGGCACTTTGGCAGCTTGGGACCCAAGGGATGAGGTACCACACAGAGTCACAGAATTGTGACTTTGGACCCTGAGATAGTGGGATATGGCAGTAGCCCAGGCTCTGTGAGGCCAGGGACAGCAGCAGTAAGGACCCAGAAATGGCAAGATGCTGCTGTGGCTTTGTCCCAGAAGATGGGTAGGAGTGTAATGATTCTACTGCCTGGAGATTGGGGTGCCTCAGTAGCTTGGCCTGAGTCAGGGCTAGTTCAGTTCCAGGTAGGCAGGAACTGTGATGGCTTGGTCTGGAAGGCAGGGTGATCCAGCTCTGCCAAGGCTCTGATTCCTCAGGATGCAAGGTACTGTGTCTACTCAGCCCCAGAAATTTCAGCTACCAGGCTCAGTGGAGCCTCTGCATCCCTGATGGTAGAGTGCAGGATGAGCTGGGGTGCTGGGAGGTGCAACTGCTCTCTTGTGCAGAAGACCTGAGGTCCCTGTGGGGTGGGCTACTGCATCTGCTCTGGGGCCAGGGTCACGACTCTTCCTGTGTTCAGGAGGCCACAGGACTGGATGCTGCCTCAGCTGCTCTGGGGGTGTGACTGCTCTAGAGTTCGAAGTTCTGGATCTCTGGCTGCGGGGTATCACTTCAGTTTGGCCCTCAGGAGAGGGAATACCAGCAACTGAGAAGGCAGGATGAAGCGGCTTTGTGGTAGCTTGGTCCTGGGGGTTTGGATGTAGCAGCAACTCTGCTCAGAGATACTGGGCTCCTGGGTAGATGTGGGGCAGGGGTGGCTGAGCATCTTGGGATGGAGGTATACAATGGCTACTCACCCTGGAGCAGAGCTCACTCTAGCATTGGCTTCTGTTCCACAGTGGTGCAGAGAAGCAGCAGTACAGGCTAGTGGGGGCACACAGTATAGGCTCCTTCTCTAAGGTTAGCTCAGCATATTGACTCCAGGGAACTGTCTCAGCTGGGCTCAGAACCTGTGAGGACTGTAGGAGTCTCCAGCAGCGAAGACTGCAGGTAGCCGAGATGGTGATGGGGGTGCTGGGATCCTCTTGCTCACCTTTTTCCTGCAGGGAAAAGCCCCTCCTGGTTCCAAGCTCATCTCAACTGTGGGGATGGCGTGGTGGAGGAAGGCATTTTCTTCCATTCTCTGTGTGGCCATCTTGGGTTTCTGTGCTCTATAGGATTCCTGCTGGATTTTCGGTACTCCCTAATGCTCTCTTTTAGCTATTTTAGTCAAAATGTAGTTATTTATTCATGTTTTGTTCTGTTTTTTTTTTTGTGTGTGGAAGAGTGCTAGGAGCTTCTAGTTGGCCATCTTGCTGATGTCCTAATTTGTATGTCCTAATTCCATAAAGACTCTAAAGTCTTTACGGAATTCTAAATTTTTATGAATCCAAAGACAGCGTAAACATAAAACAGGTTTATTTCAACTATAGACACAAAGCACACATTTTTGTTGTGCATTCCTTGACTAAGACCTTTACCATGAGCTAGGTGTACCAGACTAGATCACTACTGACAGTCCCTCACTTTCCTAAACTGTGCTTAGTGACAGCTGCTGACAAACCTGAGGAATAAGGAAACCAACGATTACACAGCCCCAAGCAAACATGGTATACAACCGAACCTCCACAATTGCACCATCTTTTTCTTCTCTTTCTATCTATCTGCCTGTCTCTGTCCCCTTCTCTTTCTTTCTCTGTTTTACACACACACATGCGCGCACACACACACACACACACACACACACACACACACACACACACTTCCTCCTCCCTCCTGTTCTTTGCTGATGTGTGTGGGAGGGGGGCTGAATCAGGAGCAGGGAGGCTGGTCCCTGGCGTGGCCTTTTTCTGGGCCACCTCTTGCTGCCCCCCAGGTGCTCAGTTCTCTTCTCCGGTGCCTTGTTCAGCCCCCTTTGCTCTTTCTTCTTCATTTTTTTTTTTTCTGATGTGTAAACATCCTGGGAAATTTGCATATTTGGCTGTAGTCGGGAGATCTTGGACAGGGTTTAGTGACTGTGTTGGAACCATTTGCTATTCTCTCACTAATCCCATGGACAGGAGATGGGGGAGTGAGGGCGGATGGAATCTCACCACTGCCCCCTGAGAGGGAGTAACTGAATCAATAGCACTGTCGCTATTTCCATCTGTCAGGGTGACATGCCAACTGGCTAATGCTGAATTATTGATACTCCTTCCCAAAGTGAGTTAACCAAACAATTCAAAATCAGTGAAAAGGGGGTGGTCAATGGCAAATGAGGTTAAGTCCATTTTGTCACAAGGATAGGAAGCTGATGGCTGCCTCCAAGCCAAATCTGCTTGATTTCTGTTATCGCTGAGAGAGGTCTTCAGGGCCACAAAGGGAAAGAACACAATAGAACAACAAAATTAGCTTTTTCACAAAAGAGGATTCAGATCACTTTCCAAATGAACCATATTTACCAGCTAGCTCCCCTATCCCTCCAGCAGTAGAACTGGTATAGAAATAACCAGAAGGGAAGTTCTTTCACAGTAAAATAAAATAAAATAAAATAAAATAAAATAAAATAAAATAAAATAGCCAAGATTTCCTTGAAAAACTGGATTCCTCCATGAATTTGACCTTCAATCTTGACAGAAAGGTGATTGCTGGAAACACAAAAGCTCACTGGCTAAATTCCTACTCTGATGTTTCTACCGGGTGTTAGGATCCGTAGAGCAATTAATGAACCTGAGATATGACAACCCACTGATTTTACTGAGCAGTGTCTTGGGAGATCACAAAGCATTCTCTTATGTATTCAGTGTCATAAATTCTACCCTTTAGGGAGCACATTAATTGTTATGCACTGAGTAAACAGCTGCTTTATATTGTACACAGAGGTGCCAGGAGGTGCTTGCCCTGAAATTGTGTATGCCCCAGGCTGCAAGGTGTAATAAATAAATGGGCAAGTTGTGAATTTCCATTCATTTGGATGGACTTTTTATTAAAGTGCCTGCCAAGACACTTGCACAGACCAGAATGTTTAAAGAATTAATGTTCATAGATTTTAAACATTCCACAGCATTTCACCTGTCTACAGTTTTCAATCTTTCTCCAAGCCCAGTGAACTGTTACAAACACAGATCTGTAGCACCATCTAGTGGACAGGAAGCAGGGGTAGTGTGCAGACAACTGACTATAACATTTGAAAGCCAAATTTCGGGTATGGCTCAACCTTCTTGTTCATGGTAGGGTATCCCAGTCATATTCTGAGCAGAATGAAACATGAGTTGGATGGCAGGAACGGGTGCTACAATTTGGCTGAGCCATCCATTATTGGGGAGGAAGACGGGGTGGAGGCTACAACCAGATGGAGCAGTGCATTGATCTATGCACTTTGATCAGTGGAGAAATCAGTTATTAATCAACAAAGAACTATTGATTTCCCAGCACAGTTGCAGCCAGAAAACAGTGTATCAGCTGTTACTATTAACAACCAGTGTGTTGGGAAGTTAACCACTAGCAACTCTGCCCTTGGCTTCAGTAAACAGATCATTAAATGATGGGAAGAACCTGAACTCTCCAGAGGGACGGCTAGAGGAGACTGAGGAATTTTAAACAAAACATGAAACTGATTTGCATTTTGTAGTTCAAAATGGAGCTAGTCATTAGCTCCTTTTAGACAAAAATAATGTGAAAACTGTATATTTATACTATGTGCGTTCTTTGGCTTAACTAAAAATTGAGTTATTGGGACCAAGAAAAAAATCAATAATCAACAAATATTATCAACAGTTTACCTTGTACCAGGCACTCTTCTAGGGGAAACAGACATTAAATCCTTGCCTTTGTATTAATATTTAGTAGTTGGTGTCATGTGACATAGACATTATGGTGCTGCCACTAAGTCGAACCAAAGTTTCTCTAATTTTGTGTAAACACACTTTAGAGTTACACTAAAATATCATTATGGCATGAAGTCTATTTCTCAAAAGAGGAACAATAACCAAATGTATTCAGCTTAGCCATTAACTTTTTTCTCTTATTTCACTTTAATGGGATTAACCTTATTGATAATGCTAAATATTTACCTGGACCTTCAACAAGGTGTGTGTGTGTGTGAGAAATTGTCCTATAACCAGCCTGGAAGCAATTTCAGATGAATGACTATAAAGTCCTTCAGGCACCTGGACTAAGGCTGGTTCCTAAAAGCTTGCTCCGCAGGGTCCATTGTCAAAGGAAGAAAAACTGGTGTTGGAGGCTGCCTGCCATGTTACATTGATTATTGGGATTTCACACTCTGTTCTGTGGGTACAAGAACCATCCAACTCCAGAAAGGGTTGGTATCTGAGGAGAATCTGGCAAGTTAGGGAAGTGACATGAGGAAAAACTATAGTTTAAAAAATTGTAATGTTATGGATAGAACTGTAAAAAGCCAGGAGAGTGATAATGTTTTTCAATTTTAGGTAAAAAATTTATTTAAAAAATTTCCCACCTTTAGTGAGGTATAGTTGACAAATAAAACTTGTATATATTTACAATGTACAATGTAATGTTCTGAAATATGTATATGTTGTGAAATTATTAATCAAGCTAATTAACATATATATTATCTCAGAGTTATTTTTTATGGTGAGAACATTTAAGATAATCTCTCCTAGCAGTTTTCAAGCATACAATATTTTTAAAAGTATATGTTATTATTATTTATAGTCACCATGCTGTACAATAGATCTCCAGAATTTATTCATCCCAATTGAAATTTTGTATTCTTTGACCAATGTCTCCCCATCACAGCCCCTTCCCCAACTTGTTTATTTCTTATTTGATTTGCAAAGCGATTGATAGACTTCTATGTTTCAGACATTGAAATAACTAAGATGGGTAAGACAAGCTTCCTGCATGTGAGATACTTCTTCTCAAGTAATGGAGAAGAAACTTGGGTAATTACCATTAGTATGAAGAGAAATAGCTGATAAATCGTCTTTAGAGCAGTAGTTCTCAGACTCACACATACATTAGAATCACCCGAGGGTGTGTTAAACTACTGATTGCTGTGCCCACGCCCAGAGGTTTGGCTTCAGTAGGTCTTCGGTGAGTTCTCAGAATTTGCATTTCTAACAGGCTCCAGGTGATACTGATACTGTTTGTCTACCACTATTTTAGAGGGAGGTGGTGGTGGGTAGGGAAGGCTTCAAGGAGGAGTGACATCTCTGCTAGGACTGCTAATAAATATTAAGAGTTTGGTAATGGAGAGGGGACATGAGCATGCCAGGCAAAGAACAGTGTGAGAAGATACATCCTGGAATGAGTGAGTCATTCAGGGACACTAAAGTTCCGGACACACGGGCAAGAGCAGGGAGATGAGGCCCACATTGCAGACCAGGGCAGTTCTCAAGGGCCTTGAGTGCTGGGTTAAGAGTCAGGACACTGCCCCATAAACAATATGGAACCATTAGAGGTTTTTCAGAAGAGTGACATGATCAGATTTGTTTCCTAGACAGGAAATTGTCTTCCATTTGAAGGAGAACCAGAGGCAGGAAAAGCAATTAGGAAGCTGTTTCAATGGTCGAGGTGATAGACATTAGGGGCTTTAACTGAGACCATGGAGGTATGAATGAACATGTAGAAACAAATGAGAAAGAGATTTAGGAGGTAGGATCAATTGTAATTAGAGACAGAGAAAGAGGAACTGAGGTCCATGATGTAATGCTGGGGTGCCTGAGTGGAAAGTCTTAGTATAAGTTGAGATACTATAAAATAAAAAGTCATTTTTGGAGGAAAATGGTTAATTTGATTTTGGAAAGAATAAGCTTGCAGTGTTGTTAAAAAAAAAAAAAAAAAGAAAGAAAAGAAAAATGGGGACTGGTTGGCAGCACCTGTGTTAAGCCAGAATGGAACTAACGAACTGATGATGGAATGAAAGTTTATATTCATCCTTTAAATGTTAAGCCATGAAAAGATAGACTCACATTTTTTTCTTATTATTTCAACATAGCCAGTTGAAATTGGGAGTTCATGTAATCAGGGCTACATAAAAAATTATTCTATCCGCTACTCATACACATCATATGTATAATGTGCTTTAAACATGATTACAGGAATGAAACAAGGACACTTGAAATAGCAAGATTAGACTTTAAGTACATATTAAGTGAGTGATGTGGATGTACGAGATTATTTCCAGTTAAAACATTCAGAGAAAGCTTCAATGTCTTCTTTCCCTTCTTTGTTACCTACCTCTTTTCTCTGACACTCATCAATCAGGTATCTTCACCCCCTTGTTCATGCCCTTTGGCTAGCAGAAGGGCTGAGTAGAATATATCATAGAAACATAATGAAGATGTGTTAAGAGGCACAGGAGATTCTCAATGGCAGGGAGTTAGAGGGCAGGTCAGAGACAGCAGTGTATCTCAATTTTAACGTGCATGGAATCACCTGGAAATCTAGTTAAAATGCAGATTCTGATTTGCCAGTGGGGCCTGAGATTCTGCATTTCGATCAAGCTCTCAAGTGATGCCTCCGTGCTGCTAGTCTGTGGACCTTACTGAGTAGCAAGGTGCTCGGGCATTTTCGGCCCATGTGGTTGAAACTATTGGCTGTGGAGTTAGATTCGAGACAGAACATTGCCCCTGTCAGTTATTAGGTGGGTAACCTTGGGCAGGTTATTAAACCTCAATCTAAGTTTTATCTTCTGTAATAATAATACCTTACTTATGGAGTTGATAATGTTAGTGTTCTTTCTGACACCCATGGTATCCTTGAAGGATGACTTTTATGCTCCGAAGAGATTTTCAGGGGCTATCTTTGTCTTAAAAGTTAATATTCAATTTAAATAAAGTTACAAATTCAAAAGTTTAAGAGCTCAGTCAAGCAGATGCCAGTGTTTGAGTCTTAGCTCTCCTTACTGTGACTTTGGGCCAGTGACTTATCCTAGTATACATCAACTCATTTAACCTTCACCACAACTCTGTAGAGGTGCCTTTATTACTTCCAGCTGAGGTCTCAGTTGCCACTGCTGTAAACTGGGAATACTAATGGGGTAGTTGTGAGGAATAAATGAGTTAATGTGTAAAAAGCGTTTATAAAAGGCTTGGCACATAAAAAGCTTTATCATTCCTTAAGCCTTTAGGTTCAACTCACAAATCTTAGCTTTCTGTTTATAAATCTAGCAAATTTTAACAATTATGTTTAAAGTAACATTTACAACTGAATTAATTTGTCTTATATACCTTAAATTGCACTTCTACAGTTGGTGTTCTTTATTTTCTTCATGAAATCCAGTTGTCTGAAAAACAGATCATATAAAGAACTTAAATAACCCCTATAAATATGAAACTTTAAACTTACAAATATGGGGAGCTTAAAGTAGTGACACAGCAATGGGAGTGACAGATGTGGTCCGCTCTGGGGTACGGACAGTAAAGGGGTATGTGATCTGTAGAGAATTTAAAAACAATAATAAAATCAATTAAGTGTTGTTGGTCTGCCTTTTATTATCATCATGTACTGACATACTATCAATAACAGTGACAAAATACTCCTCATACTGGAATGGACCACTTCTATAGTCTGTGCCTCTTGGTACACCCAGGGTAATCTTAAGTGCTCTTTAATGTTCCAACACTGCTTAAAATGTTGGCCAAATTCTCTTTTACTTTTACATTAAAAATAACAATCTAAGGCCAAGCATAGTGGCTTGTGCCTGTAATCTCAGTGCTTTGGGAGGCCAAGGTGGGAGGAATGCCTGAGGCCAAGAGTTATGACCAGCCTGAGCAACATAGCAAGAGCCCCCCACAGCTACTCAGGTGGCTGAGGTGAGAGGGTTGCTTTGAGCCCAGGAGTCTGAAGCTGCAGTGAGCTATGACTGTGCCACTGCACTACAGCCTGGGTGACAGAGCAAGATCCTTTCTTTAAACAACAACAACAACAACAACACAACAAATGCAAAGCAAATCCAAGTTGTCTCTAGGCTTATCTATAATTACTCTAACATGTCTTTAAATATGATCCGTAATTAAAATCAAATATTCACTAATGTTTTCCCCTAAACATAGCTTAACATATTAACACTATAGGTTTGATTTATATGACCATGTATACCTTTAATTATAAATTTTTCCAGAGGTTTGCAATGTTAACTCAATAATGGAACACCTGTCATAGAAGCAGAACAGTGTCATGTGTTAAGAGAATAGATTATTGGAGCAGACTGCCTGGTTTTGAAGATTAGCCCCACCACTTGCTAGCAGTGTAGCCCTTAGCTGGTTATATAACCACTCAGTGTCTCAATTTTCTCATGAGGGCATATAATAACAAGTAGCTACCTTATAAGATGACTAAATAAATTATGATACCAAACTACTTAGCATATGTTAGAAATTGATTGAACACATAAGCATGGGTCTATTTCTAAATTTTGATTCCATTTTATTGGTATGTTTGCCTATTTTTGGACTAATGTCATGCTACCTGGATTATGGTACCTTTATATGAAGTCTTGAATTCAAATCAGGTAACACAAGTTCTCCAATATTCTTTTCGAGGTTGTTTTAGCTATCCTTTACTAGCGAAATTTTCTGGGCCTGAAACTTACTTTGTGGGGAGGTTTTAAATTTTAAATTCAATTTATTTTACAAATATAGACTGTTCATTAAAAAATTATTATGTAATAAATTTTGGTGATTTTTTTTAGCATAAAGTTATTTATAACTTTAAGCTCCTTATCATTTAAAAATATGTTGTTTCTGTTTCTTCAAACTATTCCAAAAAATGAAGAGGAGGGAATACTTTCAACTTATTTTACAAAGTCAGCATTACCTTGATTCCAAAACCAGACAAAGGCACAACAATAAAAGAGAGTTACAGGCCAATATCCTTGATTAACATAGATACAAAAATTCTCAATAAGATACTAGCAAACCGAATTCCATAGTACATGGAGAAGATCATTCAATATGATCGGGTGAGATTCATCCCAGTGATACAAGAAAGGTTTAACATACACAAAATCAATACATGTGATACACTACATTAGTGGAAAGACAAAAACCATGGTCATCTCAATAAATACTTTAAAAGCATTTGACGAAATTAGACATCTATTCATGATAAAAACTCTCAACAAACTAGGTATAGAAGGTATGTATGTCAACATAATAAAGGTCATATATGACAAACTCACAGCTAACATCATACTAAATGGAGAAAAGTTGAAAGACTTTCCTCTAAGATCTGGAGCAAGACAAGATTCAATATACTACTGGAAATCCTAGCCAGAGCAATTGAGCAAGAGAAAGAAATTAGAAGGAAGTAAAAGTATCCCTATTTGCAGACAACATGATCTTATATAGAGAAAACCCTAAAGACTTCATAAAAACGCTGTTAGAATTAATAAATGAATTCAGTAAAGTTGTAAGATATAGAATCAACATACACAAATCAGTAGCATTTCTATGTGCCAGCTTTGAACTACCTAAAAAAGCAATCAAGAAAATGATTTCATTTACAACAGCTACAAAATAGATACCTCGGAATAAACTTAACCAGGGAAGTGAAAGAGTTCTATGTTGAAAACTATAAAACACCAATGAAAGAAACTGAAGAGAAAACAAATAAGTGGAAAGATATCCCATGTCCATGGACTGGAATAATTAATATTGTTAAAATGGCCATATTACTGAAAGTGATCTGCAAGTTAATGCAATCACTATCAAAATACCAATGAAATTCTTCACAGAAATAGAAAAAATGATCCTAAAATTTATATAGAATCACAAAAGACACCAAAGAGCCTAAGCTGTCCTGAGCAAAAAGAACAAAGCTGGAGGCATCACACTAACCTGATTTCAAAATATACCACAGAGCTATAGTAACCAAACCAGCATAGCATTGGCATAAAATCAGACATATAGACCAATGAAACAGAATACAGAACCCAGAAACAAATTTATGCACCTACAGCCAGCTGATCTTTGACAAAGATGCCAGGAACACACACTGGGGAAAGGACAGTCTCTTCAATAATGGTGCTGGGAAAATTGGATATTCATATGCAGAAGAATGAGACTAGACCCCTACCTCTCACCATATTAAAACATCAACTCAAAATGAATTATTGACTTCATATAAAACCCAAAATTCATGAAACTACTGGAAGAAAACAGAAAAAACACTTCTGACATTGGGCTGGGCAAGGATTTAAAAAATAAGACTGAAAAAGCATGGGGTGCAGTGTACACTGCTAGGGTGATAGGTGCACCAAAATCTCAGAAATCACACCTAAAGAACTTATCCCTGTAATCAAACACCACCTGTTCCCCAAAAACTATTGAAATAAAAAAGCACAAGCAACAAAAGCAAAAATGGACAAATAAATTACACAAAACCGAAAAGCTTCTGCACAGCAAAGAAAACAAGCAACAGACTGAAGGGACAACCTGCAGAATGGGAGGAAACATTTGCAAACAATATATTTGACAAGGAGTTTATATCTAGAATATTTAAGGAATGCAACTCAATAAGGCAAATAATCTGATTAAAAATGGGCAAAAGACTTTGATAAACATTTCTCAAAACAAGATATACAAATGGTTAATAGGTACATAAAAATATACTCAACATTACTAAAAATCAGGGAAATACAAATCGAAGCCACAATAAGATACCACCTCACTCCAGTTAGAATGGCTACTATAAAAAGACAAAAATATGTTGGCAAGGATGTGGATAAAAAGGAACACACACTGTTGCTGCCACCACTAGTATTGTAAACTAGTACAGACATTATGGAAACAGTATGTAGATTCTTCAAAAAATTAAAAAGAGAACTACCATATGATTCACTAATCCCACTACTGAATATATATCCAAAGGAAATGAAATCAGTATGTTGAAGAGATGTCTGCACTCCAATGTTCATTGCAACACTATAATAGCCAAGATATGGAATCAATCTAAGTGTGCTTCAGTTAATGAATGCATAAAGAAAACGTGAGATACACACACACACACACACACACACACACACTGGAAGAGTTTTCAGTGACAAAAAAAGAATGACATTCCATCATTTGCAACAGAAGGATGAACCAGGGAAATGTCATGTTAAGTGAAAAAAACCAGACACAGAAAGTTAAATACTGCATGATCTTACTCATATGTGGAATCTTAAAACTAATGTTGATATCATAGAAGCAGAGAGTAGAACAGTGGTTACCAGAGACTGGGGAAGAGTAGGGAGAGGGGAGAAAGAGGGGAGAATGTGAAGAGGTTGGTTAATAGGTGTGAAATACAATTAGATAGGAGGAATAAGTTCTTGTGTTTGATTGCACAGTAGGTGACTACAGTTAACTGTAAAATATTGAATACTAAAAATTAGCTAGACGAGAAGCTTTTGAATGTTTCCACTACAAATAAATGATAAATACAGGGGGTGACAGATACACACTAATTACTCTGGTTGGATAATTATAAAACATATATATGTACTGAAACATCAAATTGTACCCTAAATATATGTACAATTACAATGAGTCAATTAAAAATATGTTGTTTCTGTAGGTAGGCCTCACCTTTCATTCTGGGTATTGATAATTTATATTGTCTTTCTTTTTTTCTTCATTGACCTTGCCAAACATTTATAAATTTTGTTAACCTTTCAAAATAACTCAATTTTTGCTTTGTTAATTTTCTCTATTACTTGTCTATTTTCTATTTAATTGATGAGTTAATGCCTGTTTTATCTTTATTATTTTCTTCTTTCTATTTACTTTGGTTTTAATGTGCTTTCTTTTGTTTTTCTACATTCTGAAGGTAGAAGTTTAGATCTTGACTTTTAGACATTTTGTGTTTAATATAAGCAAATGAAGCTATAAATTTCCCTCTAAGCACTGCCTTAACTGCATCCCACACACTTTTATACACGATTTTCATTTTTACTCAGTTCAAAATATTTTCTAATTTATCTCATTATTTCTTTTATCTGTGGTTTATTTCACAGTGTGTCATTTAATTTCTTGTTATTTTTCTTTCCATGGGCTCTTTTCCCCCTCTGGAAACCTTCCTATACACCTCTGCCTATTGCACTTTCAGTTTCTTTCACATTTATTTACGCAGAGAATGACTAGGCTGAAGCTTTCAGGATAATTATAAAGCTGATTATTCATGTTAGTTGAAGAATTTTTGACTGAGAAGTTGCTGTGTGCTCAACACTGTGATATATTTAATCAATAGCTTCTGGGACTAGCCTCACAGCTGGAGGTGGAAGGGATGTTTCTGCTATCGTTAGTGTAAAGCATTTCTAAAACTCTAAGGCTTCAGGCACTTGAATCATGCTCTAGGAAAGGATTTCTGTGGTTCAAATTGTTGAGATACTACTTTCCAACACTTTAAAAAAGTTTTGGTGATACATATTCTAACGTTCCTAATGTTTTGAGGGACTTAGGCTTTACCTTCCTGCCCACAATGGGGAGAAATTCTGATATGCATTTAAGATGAAATGGAGTCCCCGAGGATCCATTGTGACTGGTTACACTAGAGAGGTGAGCTTCTGGAGGTAGTGCCAGGTTGTGTGCCCAGGGAAAGGGGCCATAGAATAAGTTGTTCAACCTGCCTATCATCTGGACCATTTGATAAAGTCCAGGAAACATTATTTAAGGGTGGGAACCTATGGTGGTAAAGGTCTGGAGGACTTGTCTAGAGGATTCTCCAATAAATATCTCCAATCAATATTCCAGCAGGATAAAAGCAGAATCTGCCTGAATAGGAGTATGTGGGTTGTTTCCATCATCTCTCCTAACATGACTAATGTATAGCAACTTAACAAGCACTTGGAATAACAGCTAATAATAGTAGCTAACATTTATTGAGCACTTTCTATGAATCAGGCACTATACTCAATCTTTCATGTCTTATTTAAATCACACAAAGCTGCTAAGCTAGATACTATTATTACCAGCCCCTTTACACTTAAGGAACTAAGTGAATTAATCCAGGTCACTTACAAGGACATTTTCTTCATACATGTTTGCACCCAATACATCTTATGAAAAATATGGAGTCTTTCCTTTCCATCCCAGGCATCTGGGCACTTTCTATAATAGAGCCAACTTTGTTTTTGGGGCAACTGTAAGTCAAACATATTTTGGAAAGTTCTCAATAGAATAGGCATCACAATGATTGAAATATTTTCTTCCAATTGTGTGGTCTCTATTACATGGCAAAGTAAATGATGCAGAAAAACCCAAGACATTTTTGACAAGCTTCACATTGACAATGGGAGCAAGCAGCACTTCCAAATTCCGTTTGTTTCTCCACTGAATACTAATCCCAGAGTTTATCAGTTTGAATGTATTCCCTGAAGAATAACTCCAGACTTAAAAATTCATTCTTAATTCTTTAGGGGAAATTTCCATATCCCACATTAATAATCATAAGAATTCAGTAGCAATGTCACCAAGAGTGCTCAGAGGACTGCTCTATTCTCCACATAGAGACAGTTTGTATACAAACTGATAAATAGAACCTTGAAAAATCAAAATTTACAGCATAATACCTGTCATTCAGACATATTTTCAATATGATGGCTCTAATAATTTCCCTTCTAAGCATTTATTACATTAAATAGACCAAAAAAAAAAAAAAAAAAAAAAAAAAAAAAAAAAAAAAAAAAAAAAAAGAAAAAAAAAAAAAAAAAAAAAAAAAAAAAAAAAAAAAAAAAAAAAAAACACTGAGGAGAGAGAACCAGCTATGCTCATCCAGATTTTCTCATTTCATAGTAAACTCCTGGGTGCAGGGCTGGTTTTGTGGATGTGCATTTGCACTGGACCTATGCTCAGAAGGGCCCTGCACTTGCTTCAATGCCCAGCTGCCATCTTCATAAAATTGTTAACAATTTTATCTCTGAACTTGTTTTTTTTTTTTTTTTGGAAATTATGTCTGATGGAACAACGAAGCATGTGAATGAGCAGAGATATGCACAATAAGCATGCCCACCATTCCTAAGTATCTGTTTTCATGCAGTGTTTGTGAGGCCCCGTGACTATAGGATTCTGGTAGACCCACAAGACATGAGAATTTTTGTTTTCTCAAAGGAATACAAGGTAAATGTGTTATAGATATGGCTAAGTGGAAATGACAACAGCCCCAAAAGCCATGTTTTTCATTTAAACCAGAACTTGCTTAAAGTACAAAGAGAAGACAATGACATTCTAAGACGTACACGAATGGCCAAGGAACCCAATCATATCCTTTTTCATTCATGTCACTTCTCTGCATTAGCCAATCACTTACAGAAAAATTCATGACATAAAGGAAGAGAAAGACAGGGCAACCCACAGTTCCTTTTCCTTTCAGTTATTTATTCAGAACTGTGGGTAGAATGTATGCATATTGAGAAGTAAAATGAAACAGTTGAGTTTGTGTGGAACTTTCACTGGTCTGATAAGAACAAAATACATATGCATGTATGAACTACAAAATAGAAATTATGTAATTTCAGTGATTCTGCATATGAGCTAAATGATTTTATATTTGCATTTAAAACTAACAGCACATAAAGATGAATAGTAAAGCTTATGCTAATGATTTTAAGTTTAAATTTTCTTTGCTTAGAATGACACTACATAGCAAATATAAAACACCATGAAGAGTTGAGAGAGACTGCAGGAGGAACACGTCTTATGTTTTATACTACCTTTAATGACACATTTTCCCTTCTTTTTTGAACAAGGGGCTTTGCATTTGTATTTTGCACTAGGCCTCACAAATTACGTAGCTGACTCAGCTTAGAGAGTCATATCTCTGCAGCCTTTGAGCAATGCCCCTATTCTGCTCCTTCACCTTCCTTTCCAGCTGGCCATTCCAGTTTTCTCCATCTGCTTGTCTCCAGCTATCTATAGGTGGAGATAAGCCTCCCCCTTATCATGGAAGCATATGAAAGCTTACAATGAAGACAAAGTATTGCCTTGGTATCAAGAGCTTGTCTTACACATTTGTCTATACACTGTCTTAATTACTCTAGTCTAACTAGTTTAGTTCCATGATAAGTCTTCATATTTTATGGAACCAATTTCTCCACCTTATTCTTTTTTTAGGGATTTGTTATTCTATATAAACTTGAGAGCCTGTCAAATCTTAAAAAATTATGTTTGGATTTTGATCGGAATTGCAGCTAGCCTGTAAGTCATTTGGGGAAAAACTGGCATCTTTAAGACACTGAATCTTGGCATCCAATAACACATATGTGTGTGTATATATGTTTTTTTCTTTGCTGCTTTAAAATAAAATTTTAGAATTTTCTTTATAATGGGCTTTCACATATTTAGACTTCTCTGCAGGTAATTTATGTTTTTGTTGCTATTGAAAACAGCATCTTTAGAAAATGTTTCTAACTAATTGTGACAGGTGAATAGAAAAGTAATTGACTTCTTAAAAAAATTTTTTTTCTATAGGTTATTGGGGTACAGGTGGTGTTTGCTTACATAAGTAAGTTCTTTAGTGGTGATTTGTGAGATTTCGGTACACCCATCACCCGAGCAGTGTACACTGCACCCTATTTATAGTCTTTTATCCCACGCTCCCTTCTCACCCTTCCCCACAAGTCCCCAAAGTCCATTGTATCCTTCTTATGCCTTTGCATCCTCATAGCGTAGCTCCCACATATCAGTGAGAACACACGATGTTTGGTTCTCCATTCCTGAGTTACTTCACTTAGAATAATAGGCTCCAATCTCATCCAGGTTGCTGTGAATGCTGTTAATTCATTCCTTTTTATGGCTGAGTAGTATTCCATCATATATATATGTGTGTGTGTGTATATATACCTACCTCAGTTTCTTTATCCACTTGTTGATTGATGGGCATGTGGGTTGGTTCCACGATTTTGCAATTGTGAATGGTGCTGCTATAAACATGCATGTACAAGTATCTTATCTGGGTAGATACCCAGTAGTGGGATTGCTGGATCAAATGGTAGTTCTACTTTTAGCTCTTTAAGGAATCTCTACACTATTTTCCATAATGGCTGTACTAATTTACATTTCCACCAGCAGTGTAGAAGTGTTCTCTGATCACTGCATCCACGCCAACATCTACTGTTTTTTGATTTTTTGGTTATGGCCATTCTTGGAGGAGTAAGATGATATCACACTGTGGTTCTGATTAACATTTTCTTGATCATTAGTGATGCTGAGCAGTTTTTCATGTTTGTTGGCCATTTGTATGTCTTCTTTTGAGAATTGTCTGTTCATGTCCTTAGCCCACTTTTTGGTAGGATTGTTTGTTTTTATCTTGCTGATTTGTTTGAGTTTGTTGTAGATTCTGGATATTAGTCCTTTGTCAGATGTATAGATTGTGAAGATTTTCTCCCACTCTGTGGGTTGTCTGTTTACTCTGCAAACTGTTCCTTTTGCCATGCAAAAGCTCTTTAGTTTAACTAAGTACCAGCTCTTTATCTTTGTTTTTATTGCATTGCTTTTGAGTTCTTGGTCATGAAATCCTTGCTCAAGCCAATGTCTAGAAGAGTTTTTCCAACATTATCTTCCAGAAATTTTATAGTTTTGGACTTAGATTTAAGTCCTTAATTCATCCTGGGTTGATTTTTGTATAAGGTGAGAGATGAAGATCCAGTTTCATTCTCCTACCTGTGGATAGGCAATTATCTCAGCACCACTTGTTGAAAAGGGTGTCCTTTCCCCACTTTTTGTTTTTGTTTGCTTTGTTGACGATCAGTTGGCTGTAAGTATTTGGGTTTACTTCCGGGTTCTCTATTCTGTTCCATTGGTCTATGTGCCTATTTTTATACCAGAACCATGCTGTTTTGGCGACTATGGCCTTATAGTATAGTTTGAAATCAGGCAGTGCAATGCCTCCAGATTTGTTCTTTTTGCTTAGTCTTGCTTTGGCTATGCAGGCTCTTTGATTGTTCCATATGAATTTTAGAATTGTTTTTTTCTAATTCTGTGAATAATGATGGTTGTATTTTGTTGGGGATTGCTTGGGTTGCAATTGCTTGGTATGCAACCCAATAATGTTGGGTTGTATTTTGATGGTTGTATTTTGTTGGGGATTGTTGAATTTATAGATTGCTTTTGGCAGTATGGTCATTTCTATAATATCGATTCTGCCCATCCATGAGCATGGGATGTGTTTGCATTTGTTTGTGTCATCTAAGATTTCTTTTTTCTTTTCTTTCTTTTCTTTTTTTTTTTTTTTTTTTTTGAGATGGAGTCTCACTCTGTCTCCCAGGCTGGAGTGCAGTGGTGTGATCTTGGCTCACTGCAAGCTCTGCCTCCCGGGTTCATGCTATTCTCCTGCCTCAGCCTCCTGAGTAGCTAGGACTACAGGCATCCACCACCATACCTGGCTAATTTTTTTGTATTTTTAGTAGAGATGGGGTTTCACCGTGTTAGCCAGGATGATCTTGATCTCCTGACCTTGTGATCCGCCTGCCTTGGCCTCCCAAAGTGCTGGGATTACATGTGATTTCTTTCAGCAGTGTTTTGTAGTTTTCCTTGTAGAGGTCTTTTGCCTCTTTGGTAAGGTATATTCCTAAGTATTTTATTTTATCTTTTGCAGCTGTTGTAAAAGGCATTGAGTTCTTGATTTAATTTTCCACTCAGTCGCTGTTGGTGTATAGGAGACCTACCAATTTGTGTACATTAATCTTGTATCCGGAAACTGCCGAATTCTTTTATCAGTTCTAGGAGCTCTCTGGAGGAGTCTTTTGGGGTTTCGAGGTAAACAATCTTATGGTCAGCAGACAGTGACAGTTTAAATTCCTCTTTACTGATTTGGATGCCCTTTATTTCTTTCTCTTGTCTGATTGCTCTGGCTAGGACTTCCAGTACTATGTTGAAAAGAAGTGGTGAGAGCAGGCATCCTTGTCTTGTTCCAGTTCTAGGAGGGAATGTTTTCAATTTTTCCCCATTCAGTATCATGTTGGTTGTGATTTTGTCATAGATGGCTTTTATTACATTGAGGTATGCCCCTTGTATGCTGATTTTTCTGAGAGTTTTAATTATAAAGTCGTGCTAGATTTTGTCAAATGCTTTTTCTGCATCTATTGAGATGATAAAACGATCTTTGTTTTTAATTCTGTTTATGTGGTGTATCACATTTATTGACCTGTGTATGTTAAATCATCCCTGCATCCCTGGTATAAAACCCACTTGATCATGGTGATTATCTTTTCGATTTATTGTTCAATTCGGTTAGCTAGTATTTTGTTAAGGATTTTTGCATCTACATTCATCAAGGATATTGGTCTGTAGTTTTCTTTTTTAGTTATGTCCTTTCCTGGTTTTGGTATTAGGGTGATGCTAGCTTCATGCAGTGAATTAGGGAGGGTTCCCTCTTTCTTTGTCTGGTGGAATAGTGTCAATAGGATTGGTACCAATTCTTCTTTGAATGTCTGGTAGAATTTTGCTGTGAATCCGTCTGGTCCTGGACTTTTTTTTGTTGGTAAGTTTAAAATGACCATTTCAATCTCACTGCTTGTTATTGGTCTGTTCAGGGTATCTAATTATTCCTGATTTATGCTAGGAGGGTTTTATTTTTCCAGGAATTTATCCATCTCTCCTAGGTTTTCAAGTTTATGTGTGTAAATGTGTTCACAGTAGCCTTGAATGATCTTTTGTGTTTCAGTGGTGTCAGTTGTAATATCTCCCATTTCATTTCTTATTGAGGTTATTTGGATCTTATCTCTTCTCTTTTTGGGTAATCTTGCTAATGGTCTATCAATTTTATTTGTCTTTTCAAAGAACCAACTTTTTATTTAATTTATCTTTTGTATTTTTTTTGTTTTAATTTCACTTAGTTCTGTTCTGATCTTGGTTATTTCCTTTCTTCTGCTGGGTTTGTATTTGGTTTTGTTCTTGTTTCTCTAGTTCCTTGAGATGTGACCTTAGAATATCAGTTTGTGCTATTTCAGTCTTTTTGATGTAGGTGTTTAGGGACATGAACTTTCCTCTTAGCACCACCTTTGTTGTATCCCAGAGGTTTTAATAGGTTGTGTTACTATTGTTGTTCAGTTCAAAGAATTTTTAATTTCCATCTTGATTTTGTTTTTGACCCAATGATCATTCAGAAACAGTTTAGTTAATTTCCACGTGTTTGCATGGTTTTGAAGGTTCCTTTTAGAGTCGATTTCCAGTTTTATTCCACTGTGATCTGAGAGCATGCTTGATGTAATTTCAGTTTTCTTAAATTTATTGAGGCTCATTTTGTGGCCTATCATATGGTTTATCTTGGAGAAGATTTCATGTGCTATTGAATAGAATGTGTATTCTGCAGTTGTTGGATGGAATGTTCTGTATATATCTGTTAAGTCCATTTGTTCCAGGGTATAGTTTAAATCCATTGTTTCTTTGTTTACATTCTGCTTGATGACCTGTTTAGTGCTGTCAGTGGAGTATTGAAGTCCCCCACTATTATGGTGTTGCTATCTATCTCATTTCTTAGGTCTATTAGTAATTGTTTTATATATTTGGGAGCGCTAGTGTTAGGTGCATATATGTTTAGGATTGTGATATTTTCCTGTTGGACAAGGTCTTTTACCATTATATAACATCCCTCTTTGTCTCTTTTAACTGCTGTTGCTTTAAAGTTAGTTTTGTCTGATATAAGAATAGCTACCCCTGCTAGCTTTTGGTGTCCATTTGCATGAAATGCCTTTTTCCACCCCTTTACTGTCAGTTTATATAAGTCCTTATGTCTAGGTCTCTAGCAGGGCCAGGAAAGTGTTTCTCAATTATTCCTTCAAATTTGTTTTCCAAACTATAACATTTCTCTTCTTCCCCAGGAACACTGATTATTCTAAGGTTTTGTCATTTAACATAATCCCAGACTTCTTGGAGGCTTTGCTCATATTTTCTTATTCTTTTTTCTTTGTCTTTGTTGTATTGGGTTACTTCAAAGACCTTGTCTTTGAGCTCTGAGTTTCTTTCTTCCACTTGTTCAGTTCTATTGCTGAGACTTTCAAGAGCATTTTGCATTTCTATAAGTGTGTCCAAAGTTTCCTGAAGTTTTGACTGTTTTTTCTTAAACTACCTCTTTCCTTGAATATTTCTCCTCTTTTTTATACTATCTCTTTCCTTGAATATTTCTCCCTTGACTTCTTATATTATTTCGTGGATTTTGTTGCATTGGGCTTTGCCTTTCTTTGGTGCCTCCCTGAATAGCTTAATAATTAACCTCCTGAATTATTTTTCAGGTAAATCAGGGATTTCTTCTTGGATTGGATCCATTTCTGGTGAGATAGTGTGGTTTTTTTGGGGGGTGCTAAAGAGCCTTGTTTTCTCATATTACCAGAGTTGGTTTTCTGTTTCTTCTCATTTAGATAGGCTCTGTCAGAGGGAAGATCAAGGGCTCAAGGCTGTCGTTAAGAATTTTTTGTCCAACGGGGTGTTTCCTTGATGTAGTACTCTCCCACTTTTCCTAGGGTTGTGGCTTCCTGAGAGCCAAGCTGTAGCAATTATCTCTCTTCTAGGTCTAGCCATCCAGCAAGTCTACCAGGCTCTGGGCTGGTACCTGGGGTTGTTTGCATAAGTCCTGTGATGTGAACCACCTGCTGGTCTCTCAGCCGTGGATACCAGCACCTGTTCCATTGGAGGTGGCAGGGGGATGAAATGGACTCCGTGAGGGTTCTTAGAGTTGGTGGTTTAATGCTCTATTTTTGTGCTGGTTGGCCTCCTGCCAGGAGATGGTGCTTTCCAGAGAGCATTAGTATGGAGAGGAACCGGTGGTGGCCAGAGCCCTAGAACTCCCAAGAGTATATGTCCTTTGTCTTCAGCTACCAGGGTGGGTAGGGAAGGCCCATCAGGTTGGGGCAGGGCTAGGTGTGTCTGAGCCCAGACTCTCCCTGGGTGGGTCTTGCTGTGACTGCTTTGAGGGATGGGGATGAGATTCCCAGGTCAATGGAGTTGTGTACCTAGGAGGATTATGGCTGCTTTTGCTGAGTCGTGCAGGTTGTCAGGAAGTGGGGGAAAGCAGGCAGACACAGGCCTCACCCAGCTCCCATGCAAACTGAATATCTGGTCTTACTCCCACGATGCCACCCACAACAGCCGGAGTCTGTTTCCAGGCAGTGGGAAAGCATGGCTGAGAACTTGCCCCACGTAACCTGCCTCCCAGCTGCAAAAGAAAAGGGCTTTACTTCTTCCCCCGCCTGTGGAATCTGTATGCCAGATTCATTCCCTTCCTCCGAGTTCTGGTGGGAGGCTTCTCAACCAGTTCAAATTGTTACAGAGTTCAGCTGGAGACTTCCTTCTCCCCCTGACGTTTTCCCTGCACCTCTGGCTACCCTCCAGAAGGATCCCTGTGGTTCCATGCAGGAATGGCCTCCTCAGAGACCCAGAAAACTCCCAGGGCCTTTCCCGCTCCTTCCTCTACCCCTTTGTTTCACTTGGCTCTCTAAATTGACTCAGCATCAGGTAGAGTCGGAATCTTCTCCTGCAAATTAGACCTTTGGTTTCCCCAGTTGGGGGTGGGTGTTCAGGGCAGAGAAACTCCCTTTCCCGTTTGCGCAGTTTGGTCCTGTATGAGCAGTTCTCGTCCTTCAAAGGGTCTGTGGGTGCTCTCTGGGTTCCTGATTTATTCCTGTGGTTGTTCTGGAGCTAAAATTCATGATGCTGCTCTGTCCATCGGAGTAGGAGCCGCAATCTAGTTCTGCCTCCTGTCTGCCATGATGATCCCTTGCAGTTGACTTCTTAATAGTGGTTTAGTACCAGGAAAGAGTGCTACATTCTTCTATGTAGAGAATTGTACCATTTCCGAATAATGACAGAATTGTTTCTTCCTTTACAATTCTAGTATCTCTAGTAAATGTTGAATAAAAATGGTGATAGTGGGCATCCTTATCTTGTTCTCAATCATAAAGAGAATGTTTTCAACATTCCATGATAAAGCATATTTGTTATTTTTTGTATATACTCTTAATGGATTAAGGAAGTTCTCTTTCATTCCCGGTTTACCAAGAGAGGTATATATTTAATCTTCAATTTTTATCTTTGTGAGAAATAAATTACCATATTTTTACCTTTTCCATTTTCCCTCCTTTGCCCCCATTGCCTTTTTGTTGATGATATGTTTGTATTTGCCTTTACATATAACACATTTATACCTTTAGTTATTGATTTAATGTCTTTAGTTGCTGTTTTAATCCCTAGTTATAAAAGATGAGGAACTCAGTGCACTTCACTATCTGTCACCATTGATTTCTTCTTTCTTCCTAAATTTTATTTGTTATATTATGGTAACTTGTCTACAGTTAGAGAATTTTAACTCCTAAATCCTTTAGCCATAATCCCTACATTTTGTTTTAGTTTTACTCCTACAGATAGAGTTAGGGCTCCCTGCTAGCCTGTCCTTTGTCGTTTTGTCATCATGTTTTGTTTAGCTGAAATGTGTCTTCTAGTAATTTCTTCAAGAGGTGCTCATGGCAGCTATATTCCCTGAGAGTTTTTTTTCTGTTTATACTTGAACAACAATTTGTTGGGTATAAATTCTTAGATCACATGTTCTTTACTAGTAACTATTTTAAGCTTTTGGAATGTTGTAATATTTTCCAGGATATCAGACCAAAATATATTTTTTTCATTAATAGATGAATTGACTCTTTGCTTTGAGATCCAAGTAATTCTTTCATTATTTTTGAAGTTCAATAACATTAGCAGGATGTGCCACAGTGTTGATGCTTTTGTGTCACTTTTATTTTTCTAGGAACATGGTATGTACTTTCAAATGTAGGTTCAAGCGTATCTTTTATTATTGAAACATGTTCTTGAATTATTTCAGTAAATATTTCTCCTGTTCTAAAATTTCAGTTTTTAATTTTTTTTTGTGTGGTAGAGACAAAAAAGGACTCTGTTAGGTCTTTAAAAAACTTCTATACCTATTATTTTATTGTAATTCTTTTACACTATTTATTTCCATTTCATTTGCTTATTTTTCTCAATTCTGTCCTCTACATACTCCTTAGTTGGTTTCAGCAATGTCTGTTATCTTTTGGACTGCTTTTGATGTGGCCTTCACTTTGGTAATGATTTTGTTTTTCTCTTGCTTCTTGAATGCTGCTGCTCCTATTGTCTTCCCATGTTTCATCTGAGTTCTTGCATCTCTGCTCTGAGCCTTCATTTTATAGTGACAGTTGTTTCTTAATACATTTTTGAATTCATGCCAATATATTTGCTCACAATTTTCATCAGTCTTACAGCTACCTATGACCCTATAATATAAGGAGAATCATGGTTCTGTGTTTCAGGACTCTCCTCATATTATAGGGTCATAGGTATGTGTGAATTACTTTGGTCTCAATTTCTCTCGACTTAGTTGATACAGTTGATACTGGCAGCTGCATTTCTGATGGGGTGTGTCTCCTCCATCCTGTCTCCTGACCAACGACTGTCTACATTTATAGCTTATCCAGTATGGTCTTGTATTCATCCCCATCTTCTTTAATTTTCCTTTGTGCTAAGTAGGGTCTAGGTAAGCTCCTACCTTTCTCTCATATAAACCCTTCTGTTTTTCCATACAAAGGATTGTTGACTTTGCCCTCAGAGAGTGCCACTTACTTTAGAGAACTGCTCTGTTCAGCATCTTCTAGCACTCATCTTGAGCTTTACCACATGTGACTGCTTTTCCTTTAATACTAAAGTTTGGGGTAATATACACCTCTTAGTTTCATTAAAGATAGAGTTTACATATATGTCTCTCATACTCCTTAATTACTTTTCTTTTTGAGACAGAATCTGGCTCTGTCACTCAAGCTGGAGTGCAGTGGTGTGATCTTGGCTCACTGCAAACTCCGCCTTCTGGGTTCAAATGATTCTTGTGCCTCACCCTCCTGAGTAGCTGTGATTACAGGTGTGCACCACCGTGCGTGGCTAATTTTTGTATTTTTAGTAGAGATGGGGTTTTGCCATGTTGGCCAGGCTGGTCTTGAACTCTTGACCTCAAGTGATCCACCCACCTTGGCCTCCCAAAGTGCTGGGATTACAGGAGTGAGTCACCACGTCTGGCCTCCTTATTGCTTCTCAATTATAGTTGAGAGAAGAGAAAACTGCCATCTCTATTTGGCCATTTAAAAGTTTTCCTAGGTGCCTCTTGTTTTGTCACTGGGATGGTCTAATCTTGGGACTATCTCCTACTTCATCCCACCTTCTAGGCTTATCTTCATTGTTCTGGGTCAGGAAATTATATTTGCAGCCTCTTTCCACCTGGGTTGCTGACACTGACTGCTGGCTGGGGCTATGAAAAATGCCTCTGGGTATTAATCAGTGATGATGGATAAAATCTTGCCCTTTAGAAGAAAAGAAAATGTGTCAGTACTTTTAGTCATTCTCAAGAAACCTAATTAGATACTGTAATATTCTTAGGAGATTTGAAAGCTCTGTATTTTTCTATCTAGCAGTAGAAGAGCTTGCAGCTTTTTCCTGGAGAAATATTCAATCAGTTTTCAACTCCTAGCTCACTTCGTCTAGAGATTCACCACTCCAGTAATTTCCTGCACTCAGTATCACATCCTAGTTGCAAAACTCATAATGGGCTCTCTAGGATTTTCTTATATGAATGCATATCAATGATTTCCTAAACTGGGATGAACACTATCAAGACCACATTTATATTTCTTCTGTATGTAGCCACATTCTAACTATTTTTTTTTAAACGAAGTGTTGCTCAGCTGTAGCTGTCAGCTCAGTGCTGTGGGCAGGACACTGACCATGCTGACAAGGCCTGTTTATATACACACATACCTCAAAGACTGACCTTTCGTTTGTGTGCATTTGTTGTTTCATGTTTGAGAGGAGAACGAGAGGGAAAGGAACACAGGATATGTCTCTCATGCTGATGAGTGGTCTAATGTAGTGCTGATGAGCATAGGCTTTGGGTCAGATTGCCTGGATTCAAGCCCTGACATTGGCAACTACTAAAGGTGTGATTGTGAGCAACTTCTGAATTGCTGCGTGCCTCGGTTTCTTCTGTAAAAAGAGGATGAAGATGACAATAATAGACCTCATAAGGTTTTTTCAAGGAGTAAAGCAAATAATATATATAAAGTGTCTGGCAAATAGTAGTTGCTATATACATATTGTTAATGTTATGTTGGTTTGAATCCCATCTTCTTAATGAAATGCTAATGAGGAGAGTCCAGTTTTAATACAGAGACTCAAGAGGAGGATGAATGTGTGAGAGAAGTTTGCAGGTGCCATCACGCAGCTGTGAGCTAGGGCATCTTGCTCGGCTGGCCCGTTGCACACAGGCGCCGCAGTTAGAATTCATCTCTCTCTGTCAGCCTGCCTCTGAAGGCTCAGGAAACCACTACATCAATTAAAAATGTGGCTGCTTCTGCAGCTGCTCCTGTGATTGCTATAGCTCTTGCCATTTACAAAGCACTTTCATACATTTTTCTCTTTGCCTTTTTATTTATGTACTTGTTTATTTTTAATTTTTGTGGGTACATAGTACATGTATATATTTATGGCATACATGAGATGTTTTGATCCAGGCATGCAATGTGAAATAAGCACATCATGGAGAATGGGGTATCCATCTCCTCAAGAATTTATCTTTTGTGTTATAATCCAATTATACTCTTAATTATTTGAAATGTATAATTAAGTTATTATTGACTATAGTCACTCTATTGTGTTATTGAATTATAGGTTTTATTCATTCTATCTTTTTGTACTCATTAACCCTTCCCACCTCCTCTCTATCTCCCCACCTTTGGTAACCATCCTTCTACTCCCTATGTCCATGAGTTCAATTGTTTGATTTTTAGATCCCATCAATAAGTGAGAACATGTGAAGCTTGTCTTCTGCACCTGGCTTATTTCACTTAACATAATGAGTGAGTGATGTAGTTGCATTGCACAGAGAGTCCGGTGATTTGGTTCACAGGTAGCCTAGGAAACTACACTTGTTAGGGACTAGGGATGAAGAAAAGAGACAATGTCATTGTTCCCATGGAGTTCACAGACTAGTGTGAGAAATGAACAAGTAAATAATTCAACTCCACGCGATGTGATGAGACTGTTACATTCATCTGGAGAACATGCCTGGTCTCAATCCTGCCTCTTGTATGTTGTTGCTTGTACGTAGTTGGATACGAATTCACATATTTGTCTTTCATACAATCTGTAGGAGGTTTGTCTAATTCTGTGCTTATGAAGGTCCTGTATTAGACTAGTGCAGATTTAAATTATATAAAATCCCTGTAAACTTAACACAGGCCTGTATGTGCTACATGTGAAAGTTTTCACCTTTATATATGTCTTTTCTTTTTCTTTATCTATCATGAACAGTATGAAGTATTTCCTCACAGTCATCTCATGTGATAAATACGTGACCATATGTTTGATAAGTGACTTATGACTTATTGAGTGCTTTTGCTTACTTGTATTACTTGATTCTCATAATACTTTGGAGAGGTAGGTAGAAAAATTATTACCCGTTTTACAGAGATGAGACCAAAGTTTAGGGAAGTTTTGGCTTGAATATTATCACCCACCTGGTCAGTGGCAGAATGGGAAGCAACCCTCATCCTCTGACTCCCAATCCATGGCATTGCACAAACAAATAAATCAGCACACTTAGGGCAATGCTGAAGAGATTGGGAAATGCCTGATCTGGACAGGGCTTCTGCAACATAAACAGGGGAATCCAGTCATCTCCTCTTAGCAGTTTTGATCAATGACCTGTTCTGCCTAGTCCTGGAAGCTGTGTTTTGAATATTAATGATGATGAGCAAACAAATTACAGGGCAGAGAGCAGCGAATACACCCGGCCCGTTAGGCATGAGTAAATTGACCACTTCTAAAAGCTGTTTATAGGCCTCAGAGGGAAACATACACATGGATAAAAGAAGACCAAAATCAGCAGCTGAAAACCTTAGAAATCCGTCAGGAAAACTTACTGCAACAGACTATAGCTTCTGTCAGAAAGAGATTAAATCTTGGTGTTTGCTTCTATCATTTTCTTAGCAGTTGTGAATTCTCTTTCATAAAATGATAATTATTATTTGTGTGTATTTTCCAGAAAGGAAGGAATTCTTTCCTTGCTCTGTATGATCATTTTTTACCTGGACATCTTGGATATTCATAAAGCACTAGAGATAGTTAAAGCAAGGTTCAGTGAATCGATTAGCAACACACAGTTCCATACTGGATAGATTAGTTTGGGTAGTTAAAGGTATTGTCCCAGAGTAAATGTCCATGTAGCAGCAAGAGCCCTATTTGAATATTCACATTACTGGCTGGGCAGTTGGAAATCAAGAGTGCATGATTCACTGGCTTTGAGGGTGGCTTCATAGTGTATAAAGTAGCTTTCTGAAAATCAATAGAGTGACTACAATTACCAAGTGCATTACTTCAAAGATATTAAGAGCCATAAATCAAACATGTCAGCTGAGGAATAATGATGATGTTATGTACAAACAAGAACCCATGATATCAGCTCAGGAAATGTCCAGAATCCTATTCTATGACTCCTGAAGAACTGAAAATAAATGGTTGCTCTTTGTTTTTAGAATCATCCTTGAATCAGTTTGTCACAAGTCTTACAAAGCAAAACATACAATTTTGTAATCACTGACAGACAGTTGGAAGGGAGAAGAAATCCAATCATGCTGAAAGATTTGGCTAGAATTATCTCCACTCAACTAGCAGAGATTGGCTTGGCCAGGACTGCATTTGTCAAAGCTCTGCACTCCCGTGCAGCACAATAGAGCTGAGGATGTTCCAGAACTGCTAAACACCAAAGTGCCCAGCATGCTAATTAATTTGAACTTTAGAACATTAGAGTTGGGGAATCTGCAGAAAAATTCCCCAACTCTAAAGTCTCCTGGACTTGCTCACATGATGCTGACAACTCTTTTACAAGCCCAAGTGATTCCCGCATGTTTAGGCACATGAATCCTTCTCTCCCAAAGTAGCCCATTCCATTCTGAGGCCAGTTTTGACTGGTAGATCAGTTCCATTTGAGCCACATGGCATCGTCTCAAGGACTGGAAGATTGCCTTCCTATAGGCAGCACCCAAATCTTCTCCAAGGTGAACGTGGTTAGTTTCTCCAGCTATTCCTTATCTTTCATTGTATTCCAGCCCCTTGCTTTTCTGTTTAGACTTCACCAGACATGCTGCGGTATCCATTCCCTTCCTGAATGGTGGTACACACCATGGAATATCGTGGCCAGCCTGACCAGTGCATGGAATGGGGGGACCAACACTTTCCTCATTCCTGATATTTCATTTTCTATGAATAATGAACACCTCTAGCTCCTAAACACTACAGATGATTTGTATTGATGAAATATACTAATTTATTCATGCATTATTTACTGAGTACTCACTATATGTCAGGTGCTGTGCTAGGTGCTGGGGATATATACATCTGCCTACAGGGATCCTATAGTGTCACAGGAAAGAGTACTATACATATGATGAAATAGAAAATAGCATGAAAAAGGCCATGACAGAGAAAAGTGTAGGGTGCTGTAGTCAGAAGAGGGTACCTAAAGTAGCCAGGGGTTGTGGTGGTGCTGGTGGTACTGGAGGAAGACTTGGAGGCTGGGTGGAGGCCTCTGGGAAGATGTGGAGCTGGGCCTGGCTCCTGAAGGGTGATGGGAGTAAGCCAGGGGAGGTCGGGGAGAACATTAGTAGTGCCAAGATTCAGGGGCAAGAGAGAAAAATGAATACCTGTGGGACCTCAAGCATTTTAGTGTTACTCGTGGGGAGTGCTAAGAGATGAAAGAAGTGACTTAAGAGGAATATAATGGAGTCATGCAAGGGGTTTGGATTTTATTCTTAGCACAATGGGAAATCACTAGAGACTCTTTCTATTCTAAGCAGGCATGAAAAGCCTCTAGGGAGGCCAAAATGGAAAGCTCCTAGACCCCTGTGCTGGCACAGCAGGGAACACAAATCCCACAACCTGCACATTGGACCTGGTGACATGGCTTCCCGAGGAGCTTCCTCACACAACTTTAAATGGTAATATAAATTGTTTTGGGTGCTGACCTCATTGGACACAGGAAAGGCAACCAGCCTACGGTTATTTGGTCCTCTGGCCCTCTTCCCTCCACACGAGTGGTTGACACCACAAAACTTCTGGTATACCTCCATGAGTGAAAAGGAAGGACATAGGAATGTGCCCATGACATCCAATTGGCATTGCATATATCTCTTGCACTCTTGTTTGGATGCATCAAAGTAAATACAACTTCAAACTGAATCTAAGTCCTCATTCATGCCCATCTATGACCCCGGATTTGACTCAATAGTGTGGCCTAATCCAAAAGAAAAGTGACAGATCTGATTTCCTGGATTAGAGATTGAATTTATAGTGGTGTCTATCTATGAGAGTGTGTGATATGATTCAGCAGCAATCGGCGGCCCAGGTGTGTCACGGAAGAAAGTAAAAACTTTTCTGGTCAGGGAGCAGAGTAACACTAGGGAGGCAAGGAGGCTGAGAATACTCATGACTGTGCTTGGCATAAAAAAATGGCTCCCTAAAAATATGTTCACTTCCTAATTCCTGAAACTTGTGACTATTACTTATAAAGCAAAGGAATAAATGTTACTTTGTTTGGCAAAAGGTATGATTCAGTTAAGGAACTTAAAAGGAGGTGCTTATCCTGGATTATCCAGGAGGGCTGTAAGGTTCATCACATGTATCCTTATAAGAGCGAGGCAGAGGGAGTTTTAATACCCATGGGCAGAAGAGAAGGTGATGTGATGATGATATATTAGTCTGTTCTTGTGCTGCTATAAAGAAATGCCTGAGGGGCCAAGTGTGGTGGCTCGCGCCTGTAATCTCAGCACTTTGAGAGACTGAGGTGGGCAAATCGCTTGAGCCCAGTAGTTCAAGACCAGCCTGGACAGCACGGTGAGACCCTGTCTCTGCAAAAAAAAAAAAAAAAAAAATATTAGCTGGGTGTGGTGGTGCATGCCTGTGGTCTCAGCCACTATGGGGGCTGAAGTGAGAGGATCATGTGAGCCTGGGAGGCAGAGGTTGCAGAGTCAAGATTGTGCCACTGCACTCCAGCTTGGGTGACAAAGTGAGACTTTGTCTCAAAGAAAATAAAAAAGGAAAGAAATACTGGAGACTGGGCAATTTATAAAGAAAAGAAGTTTAATTGGCTTATGGTTCCACAGGCTGTATAGGAAGCACGATGCTGGTATCTGCTTGGCTTCTGGGAGGCCACAGGAAACTTACAATCATGCAGGAGGATGACGGGGAAGCAACACATCACATGGCTGGAGTAGCAGCAAGAGATAGTAGGTGAGAGGTGCCACAGACTTTTAAACAATCAGATTTCATGAGAACTCACTCTCACAAGAACAGCACCAAGGGGATGGTGCTAAAACATTCGTGAGAAACCATTTCCATGATCCAGTCACCTCCCACCGGGCCCCACCTCCAACATTGGGGATTACAATTCAACATGAGATTTGGGCAGGGACACAGATCCAAACTGTAGCAGATGGAGATGGAGATCAGAGTGATATGGCTACAAGTCAAGGAAGTCTTAGAACCTATGTGTTCCATGCCTGTCTCCTCTGGAAACTATTTAGGAGAGAGCCATGGAAGAGATTCTCTCCCACGGCCTCTGGAGAGAGTGTGGCCCTGCTGACATCTCGATTTCTGACTTCTGCCTCCAGAATTGTGAGAGAAGCAGTGTGCAGTGGTTCATGCTTGTAATCCCAGCACTTTGGGAGGCCAAAGTTGAAGGATCACTTGAGTTCAGGAGTTTGAGACCAGTCTGGGCAACATAGAGAGACCCCATCTTTACTACAAATAAGAAAAATTAGCTGAATGTGGTGGCATACACCTGTATTCTCAGCTACTTGGGAGGCTGAGGTAGGAGGATCACTTGAGCTCAGGAGGTTGAGGCTACAGTGAGCCATGATCATGCCACTGCAACAGAGCAAGACCCTGTCTCAAAAATAAATAAATAAAAATAAATAAATAAATAAATAAATAAATAAAAGAACTGTGAGATAATCAATTTCAGTTAAGTTACCAGGTTTGCAGTAATTTGTTGCAGCAGCCACAGGAAACTGATACAGTGAGAGAGTTGGTAAAGTGTGGGCCATAGGACCAGGGTTAGATAGGGAAAAGCATGGATAAGGAAGCATTGCTATAATAGAGGAATTAGAGGTATTTATGTGGTACTGGGAATAAGAGGGAAGAGAACAAGAAATTCTCTTGAAAATTCTATGGATGGAGAGATGGTTGTGGTTAGAAAGAGTTTGAAATTCAGAGTGGAGCCATAGTGCACAGTGGTGATACCCCATGTGGATCTCTTAACTAAGCATGTTCTGAAGTGGAGCTGAGGAGAGGGAGGAACTGAGAGACTAGGATCTGGGTGGGTCATCCACACAAACATCGCAACCACCCAGGATAATGGCAGCACTTGTGGCAAGGGGGAAGATTGTGAATCAGCTGCCAAAGTCCTCAAGGAATCAGGAGGAAGTAAAGGAAGATAAAGCAGCGGGTGCGGGGTGGGTGGGGGTGGTCTTAAAGGGAGGATGGAGAGGGTTCAGGATGGTAGAGCCAGAAAGCAGGAGCCTCAAAGGAACCTGCATAAAATTTTATTCAATACGGATGAATCATGGTTGGGAGAGACACTGGAGCAAAAAAAAATCCCCACCCTATCATCTGAACCCAAGGCACATGCGATGTTGGCAAGTGAACAGCTTGTACTCAAGGAATCTCCTGGGGCAGGGTGATTACTTCCTTGGGAAAAATCCAGGCACTTCCTGAAAAATCCAGGAAATAAAGAACACATTCATTAAGTGATTGAGGATGGAGGAGTATTGGTTAACATGTAATGTGATACACAAGTTAATGTAATGCACAGCAGCACTTAAAAACTCTGACCAGCTCATGTTAAGCTTGGTGATGTAGTGATAACACTGCAGTGTCTGGATGTCGCATGTGTGCCCAGGTGCTAGGAGTGCTGCAGTATGGCTCACTATTATTCGGCTCCTGGGCTTCCTGGAGAAAGATGAGCTGTATAGCTCCCTCAATGATTTTAGTAATGGGCTAATTGTAGTTAGATTGTAAATATTAAATTTTAGAAACCTTCAATAACTGTTTTACCAAGTTACTGTTAAGTAATTTTAGGAGTATATAAAAATGAAGGTCTGTGGAATTGCTTGTCAGTTTCTTGTCTCTTAGAATTAAAGCAAGGACCTGCAGTAGGGAAACAATTTGAAGACTCTCAGGAGGTCTTTTGTAATTCACAAGAATTCTCCAGACTGATATTCTCTCATTAATTTTCATTCTGTTGCTTTGCCAGTTAATGAGTTACAAGTCACAAAACTGGTTTTTTTTTTTTTTTTTTTTTTTTGCCTATTCCTCATTTCTCCATCTTGTCCACAAATATGTCATGAGAGACTTGGTTAAGGTTTCCCTAGGCACTGCCAGCTTAAGCCAATGTATTAATAGCAAATAATATTTATTAAGCACTTTACATAGATAATTCTCAATTAATCTTCTGGATGCCCCTATTAGGAAGGTAGTTTGACTATCTCCATCTTACGGATGAATAAAACTTGTGCACATCAGAATTAATAAGCAGAGGAGCAGGGATTCAGTCCCAGGCAGAAGGACTCCAGAAACCTGTAGCCCGTGCTGCTGAATAGCTAAGTTAATAGCTAATAGTTAAGTTAACAGGTTTGTCCACAAATCTAAGGGAGTAAAAATGAGTCTGTGGGTCTTCACAACACTGACACAAAAAAAGGCGCTCTGTTCTCTTAAGCTCAAGGGCACCCAATTTGAGCTTCATGAGCCAGTGCTGATTGCTCCATTGTCTGCAGCTTGGCTCAGCAGCTGCATAGCTCCTTGGGCTGTGGTGGCTCCTGCAGTCTCTGCCTGTGCTTTTTCTCTCCCTGCGGTGTGGTTGGCATCCTGATCCTTGTGTGCCCCAAGGCCAGGGCACTGGTACTGACACCCCCATTCTGCAAGACTCCTGCAGCACCTCCTCTGAGCTGGGAGAGTGGGGCACCCTCCTGGGATCACATGGTCTCTTCTTCACAGAGGGAGTTGCTCGTATGTTCCTTTCCTCCAGGGCTAAGGTTTCTCTTGTCTTCCCTGCCACTTCCACTTCTACTAGTTGCCAGGAGAGGTGTCAGAGTCCTGGTATTGGGAAGTGGTTGACTCGCGGGTTGGTAAAAAGAATTTAGCAACAGCAGAATCGGTTTGAAAAGGAAAGTTACTAGAAAGGAAGAATGCTGCAAGAGGGTGCAGTAGAGTGCTTCCACAAGAGGACTGAATGCACCGCAGTGGATTTTTCCTTAGTGGCATTTATGGACTTTAAGGCAGGAGCTTAGGGTTGTAAAATGAGTTTCAGCATGACATTCCAGAGATGTATAGAAATTTTAGTTACTTTTAATAAAAGTTGAAAGAGGCCTGGAACCACATGCCGACTTTAGAAACGAGGCAAATTTAATTACTTCTAAATTCCAAGATAAGGAGTTTTGCCTCTGGATGGTCTGTTTGATGGTCACCAGGTGGTCTTTGTTCCCTTCTAAATTCCTCAGATAAGGAGTTTTGCTTCCAGATGATCTGTTTGATGGTCACCGGGTGGTCTTGGCTCACCTTACTAGTGTCCCTCTTGTCCCTGACTTTCTCAGTTCCTATTTCTCTTTGCTCTTTACCCCACACTTAGATTCATCTGTCCTCTCTCTGGGGACCCTTGTAATTATACAGATACAAGATTTGTTCTATATATTCTTTCCTTATCAGTCTAGTAACCTAATTTGCACAGGACATATGGCCAACCAGTTTACATTTGTTCTTACTATGACTCCGTACTACTTCCTAGCCATTCGGACTTCCTTTCCTAAGCCTTCCCAAATCATCTATTTACAGTTTATAGGATAAATGGCTGCAGTTTATAGGATTTCCAGTTTTGACAAAAATTAAATCAATATTTACCAATTTTCAGGCCTCCAGCTAGGGTGTGAATCAAGGACTTCACTGCAGGTGTTGCCCACTTTCTGGGATGTCATTCATTAAGGTCCAAGGCTTAACCCTCTCTAGAGAAGGTAGTATTACAGGTAGTTAGGCATGAGTGGGGCAGGAGAGTGCTCTCTCCCTCACCCACTAGAAATATCAGGCAGTGGTTGGGCAATTATTGCATTGCCTCTCTAAAAATGATAATTCAGCAGCACCATGGAGAGGCCATTTCCTGATGGTCCACACCTGTTAACATCAAAATGTTAATTGAATGCAGTCCCAGGGAGAAGCAACCTCCTGGGCATCCTGTTAAGAGACAAAAATGGTGGAGTATAATTTTCTGGGGGCACGCTCCACTGAAAAAGGGAAGAAAGCTTCAGATGGGGATGCATATAGCTCCCTAAACACACAGCATGTGCTCAATTCCAGAGGGTAAAGAAAGCACTGGGCATGCAGAAAGCCCACCTTAGAGAAAGAAATGTGAACCCCCCAAATTTGAGACAGGTCTCAGTGAATTTAGAGTTTATTTTGGCAAGGTTGAGGACACATGCCCGTGACAGCCTCAGGAGGTCCTGATGACATGTGCCCAAGGTGGTCAGCACACAGTTTGGTTTTATCCATTTTAGGGAGACATGAGACATCAATCAACATATGTAAGAGGAATATTGGTTCCTTCTGGAAAGGCGGGACAATTTGAAGTGGGAAGGGGGCTTCCAGGTTGTAGGTAGATAAGAGACAAATAGTTGCATTATTTTGAGTTTCTGATTAGCCTCTTCAGAGGAGACAATCAGATATGCATTTGTCTCAGTGAGCAGAGGGTGACTTTGAATAGAATGGGAGGCAGATGTGTCCGAAGCAATTCCCAGCTTGACATTTCTCTTTAGCTTAGTGATTTGGGGAACCCAAGATATTTTGCTTTCACAGAGGTGAGCTTACAGAAGTCCTAGGATTATGGTTAAACGGGACACTTGATCTTCTCTCTTTAACTTTCATGTGCCTGCATGGGCCAAGTGCACCTTCCTGTCTTTCATATTCTAAGGCCTTTTACAATCAACTCATCCCTGCTCTGAAACTTGCCTTGGTCTCTTTTTCTGCTTTATGCCCCTCAGTCAAATTCTTTCTCCTGAGGAGGTAAGGGCTGAAATTGCTGTGGATCCAAACAGATTCACTGCCAATAACTTGGGGTAACTCAGATCTCTTCCACCGGTAGGAGTAGAAGTTATTTCACAATCTTCTCACCTACCTCAAGTTCCCAATCCATCTTAACAATGTGTATTCTCTCCTTGTTGGGTCTGAAGACCATTCTTCTTGACAGAGAAGACTACAGTAGAATGAGCGTGGAGAGCTAGGAGTCTGATAATCCAGCAGCACTACTTTCGCACTTGAGACAGAGCATTTGCACGTAACCCCTGGAGGCTACCTAAATTAATTATTTTAGTTTTCAGCTGAGGTAATTTATAATACAGAACTATTATCCAGTTTTCCTGACCCCTAGTCTGCATACTTGTCATTTTAAAATTGTGTTTTGCTAACATGTTCTCAAACTGAATACATGTAGATCAACCACATTAGATATATTTGGTATTGAGATCTTTAAAGTGTTTTTTAGTTCTTTTGTATTTAAAAAGCTTTTTTGGGGATACTATATTAGCTGTACCAGGGAACGTGGTCCCATTGTTTGAACTTATAAGGTAAATTGATGGGCTAGCCCTTACATTGGTCTGAATGTTTGTCCTCCATGTTCATGTGTTAAAATCATAACCCCCCAAGCTGATGGTGTTGAAAGGTGGAGTGTGTTGGGAGGTGACTAGGTCATGAAGGCAGCATCCACTTGAATAGGATTAGAGCCCTTAAAAAAGAGGCCCAAGAGAGCTAGTGAAACCACGTGAAGACACTGGGAAAAGGCAACAGCTATGAGAAAGTGAGCCCTCATCAGACACTGGATCTGACAGCACCTTCATCTTGGACTTCTCAGCCTCCAGAACTGTTGTTTATAATATAAATTTCTGTTGTTTATAAGCCATCCAGACTATAGTATTTTATTATAGCAGCCCCAAAAGACTAATATGAACCCCTAAACTCCATTCTTTAAAATTCAGTTTGAAATTAAAAACATAGATACATACAGATATAATATTGTCTTAGTTTGTTCTAAAATCATGTACCTTAAAAATGGGGTCATCCACTTAACACTCCTATAAGCCGATGGGAGTGGCAATGACTCTTCAGTTGGTGTGCCTTGGGATTGATATAAAACATGGATAGCACTGTGGGAGGCTAAGGCAGGAGGACTACTTGAGCAAATAAGAACATTGTCAAATCTACCTTTTCTTTGCAATTAATGGGTGAAAGTTCCATTATAGCAATTCTTATTCTTCAATATTTATTGGCTCTTCAAATAATGTAAGAGAATAATTGATTAGATTTAAACATAAGCTAAAGATGATTTGACTTTGGATTGCTGTGGCAGATGGAATTTTAATATGGTCCCTATGATCTCCAGCACAGGTGTTACTCCTGTGATTATGTTACCTTACCTGGCAGAAAGGATTTTTCAGATGCAATTCAGGGTACCAGTCAGTTGACCTTAAGATAGATTATCTGGGTGGGCCTGACCTAATCCCATGAGCTCTTTAAAAGCAGAAACTTTCCTCTGGCAGGCTGCAGAAGAGGAAGTTAGATAGACTTGAAGGATGAAAGGAATTTAGTGTGAGGATATTCTCTGTTGATGAGATGGAGGGAGTCACGTGGCTGGCGAGGACCTGAGAGCAGCCTGTAGAGGCTGACAGCCAGCAAGACAATGAAGAACTCAGTCCTACAACCATAATGAAATGAATCCTGCCAATGACCTGAGGGAGCTGAGAAGAGATCTTTGGCTAGTCATGGCTGTAGATGAGAACATGGATAGCTGACATCCTTTTTTCTTTTTGTTTTTTTGAGACAGGGTTTTGTTCTGTTACCCAGGCTGGAGTGCAGTGGCACAATCATGGCTCACTGTAAGCTTTGGTCTCTCAAACTGAAGCCATCTTCCTGCCTCAACCTGCAGAGTAGCTGAGACCATAGATGTGTGCCACCACACCCAGCTAATTTTTTAGTTTTAGTAGAGATGAGGTCTCACTAGGTTGCCCAGGCTGGTCTTGAACTCCTGGGCTCAAGCAATCTTTCCACCTTGGCCTCCCAAATTGCTGGGATTACAGGCATAAGCCACCACCTCCAGCCTAGCAGGCATCTTGATTTCAGCCTTATGAGACCCTGAGCAGGGGACCCAGCTAAAATGTGCCAGACCATTGACCCCTGGAAATAGTGAGATCATAAATTTGTGTTGTTGTAAGTTACTAAGTTTGTGGTTAAGTTGTGTGTTGTAAGTTACTAAGTTTGGTACATATCAATAGGAAATGAACACAATAGTGTTCTAGGATTTTCCCTAAAATTAATTGGGTTTTACTTTAGTTCTCTGAGCCCACTAGATGGATAAGGTGTCCTCAAAGTGTGATTCAGTGACTGTAGAAAGCGAACTTGGGATTTTAAGTTGAGGTGAAAAACCTGTAACAAACTCTGTCACTGTTGGAAGAGGATAGTGATTATCTGCATGGCAGATAATGTCAACTGGACATTGGAATCTGGGCTCTACCACCTTGCTACTTGTGGGGACATTGGTTAAGTTACTGAAGTACTCTTCAAAAGTGGGTTATAAATTTTTACCTTGTATACTTGGTGTGCAGTTTTAGTGAAATGCAAAGTGCTTAGCATAGTGCTTGATATACAATTCATATCTAATAAATAGTTACAATTATTATTGTTTTAATATAAAATGGAAAGGCTGTGAGGATGTTAAAGGACAATTGACACTAAGAAGGAGAAAAAAAGCAAAACAGGTATAGAGGAAAATGCATCTAAATGTAAGCTTTTGCTGTGGGTCACACAGCCATCACAGGTAGTCAGCAGCTGGATTTTATTCACGGGAAAGCCTTCACAGAGCCTGCAGATACAGCAAGTGGCCTTTTTTTTTTTTTGGTAGTGAAATAGATTGCATCCCCAGGTTGTGTGTCAGTCACCCAAGGCCTATTCAGAATCTGTTCCTGTTTGAAATTTAATGCTCTGTCTGTCTGCCTGAACTCGAGGCCACTCAAGAGTGAAGCTGGAACTCCACATGATCGAAAAGTGGAATGCATAGAAGAAAAGGAAAATGAGTCACATGATGTGTCTTTCAAACCTGACTTCTCTGGCAGTCCTTCAGGGCTGGGAAGAATGAATGCTCAATTTTGCAAGGCTTTGGGTGTCCTCACTAACAGTGAAAACAGTCTATATATTTATATGGGACTTCAGAAATGCAAAACGAGGGAGAAGAAACAAAGACTTGTTTACTTATAGATTTTCTTCCCCTAAATTTAATCGGCCCAATATATTCTACTGTGTGAAACATTAAAACAGGTAAAAACATGGTAAGTTAAATCCATTAATACTTTATGTGTGTGTATTTCTAAATATAATTTGGTTATGAAATAGAGATGTTTGAATGAGATTTAGTAAGTTTAGTGTTAAATTTCAAATATAGTATGTAGTGTGTGTGTGTGTGTGTGTGTGTGTGCTTTTCCTAAAAACTCTCTATGATGTTAAATTATCCTTTTCTGGTCTTCAGAGACATTCACTTTGCTTCAAGGGTATCTATACTATGGGGCATATCCATAGGGATATTAAGTCTTTTTTATCTCTAACATCAAACCTAGAAACCTAGGTTTCTAACAAACCTAGAAAACTGTAACTGTAAAATTTTCATCTTATACAAGATATTTTATTATTTGGTGTTTTCTTTAAATAACAAACTAACAAAAGACATTAAGAATTGAGTAACCCTCAAGGTCTAGTTCTTTTTTTTATCTCTCCATATTTTTTCTTATTTATTTATTCATTTATTTATTTGTTTGTTTATTTATTTATTTCAACTTTCATTTTAGATTCAGTGGGTACATGTGCAGGTCTGTTACCTGAATATATTGCGTGGTCCTGAGGTTTGAGGTATGAATGATCCCGTCACCCAGGTGCTGAGCAGAGTACCCAATAGTTACTTTTTAAACCCTCTCTTCCACCCCCAGTAGTCTCCAGTTTCTACTGTTGGCATCTTTATGAAGGTCTAGTTCTTATCTTATTGTTTTTGTATCTTCCCATGACGTCATCTAGGGTCAGACACATGGTTGTGGCCAATAAGTATTTGTGGAAGGCGTAACATAGTTTAGATTCTATTCCCTGAGAAGCAGACTGTCCTGGTGGTGGAAGAAGAACTGGACGGAGTGTCAAAGCCTGACTGCCACCATCATGTAGCCTTGGCACAGTCACTTTCCCTCTGGACTGTTATTTTCTTGTGTGAAAAACAAGATGGTTGATTTGTTCCTTTTCAGCTCTGACATACACGATTCTGACAAAGCAAGGAGAATTCACGGAGGTGGGACAACAATGCTTTCTATGAATATGCAAGAGGATAAGTAGCTATAAAACAAGACAGGCTTTGGTATGTTTGTGTGTGGAGAGTGCTTTCAGTCGGATTCTCAACATTTTTGACAAATTCTGCTTCAGAGATGTCAGAGACCTATTGAAAGCAATCCATTTTTAAATGTCCCTTTTATTCTTGAAAAGGCAATCTATTGTCCATCCGCAATCACTTTAGAGGCCATGGCATATAGGGCACCTATATTTCCATAAGTGTGTGTGTGTGTGTGTGCGTTTGCATGTGTTCTATCTCTATTAGTTGTTGTTAAAATGATCACTGAGGGAATAATTGCAATCAAACTTCTGTGGCAATAATTCATTCACAGAGCCTGACTTTTGTGTTTTGTGTCTGAAAAGGAGCGAAGTGGGAGAGTGGAAAGGACTCCTATTTCCAGCTGCTTTTGTCCTTAGGTATAAAGCATAACAGGTTTCAAGAACAAAGGAGAAATGTGAAGGGTGAGAGTAAAAGGAATGACTCTTTGAAAACTAATGGCAAGCGATAAAAATAAGTTACTAAAAGACAGAGCATCTTTTGAAACAGAGCAAGCTTTGATTCTGACAGTGCTGGCTCTTGCTAGAAAAGGCGCAGAGAAATGAGAACCTTGACTATTTCAGCCCTCAGACACTTACCCCAGAAAATCCTGCTGGAACCAATTACCAGGCATTTTAGAAACTTCTGCTATAGGCTCTGCCAAAGATGCCATCTGCTTAGACATTCCCACGTAACACTGACCTATTGGTTTTCTGACCTGCACAGGTTCTGGTAGGAGGCAGCTGCCTAATATAGTCTGCTTGCCCCATGCCCTGAGTTTGTCTTGCAGTGAGATGGTTTAGATAGCTAATGGGCTAGATAGACTGCAGTGCATCCTGCAAATGAGGTCACGCAAGCTGCCAGCCCTCCAGTCTCTCTTGGGTAATGAGCCGCTGGGAAATGCATTGAATGGGTCCACCTTTAAGGAAGACACAAACAAATACATCATTTATTTACCATGGTGGCTTATACCTGACCATGGAGAAAAGCTATCAAAATGAAATATTATAAAACATGATTCTGTGCAACAGAACTGCAATTTTCATGTTATTTGGAATCAGGTCACTAGAAAGACAGCTTAAGTTGCTTCTTAGACAAATGGCCTGAATGCAAAAGGGATTTAGACTCTTGGATGCTCCGATCTCAGATCCTTCCTCCACTGGACACATTGATGATTTTAGAGCTTTGTGTTTGCTGAGGAAGATGAGAATGACTCCTTTGAGGAATTCTAAAGCAGGGAAGAGTGGTGAAAAGTACTTTGGGGAAGGAAGCAGGAGACTTGGGTGGGCCTCCTGATCTAGTCACAGCCCAGTTACCTGCAGTCAGTATCTTAACCTCTGTGCATCTCAGAATACTTATTTCCAAAACAAAGGTAGGAGTACATTTTCTGTCCACCTCATAGAGTTTTGAAAATTGAAAAGATATATATAAAAGTCTTTGAACACTCTTTCCTACAACACTTTAAAGTACAAGACAAGCATGGAATATTGTTAATACTATAAAGTCATTTGGGTATTTTACATTTTTGTATTGGTCAGTGAAAGATTCTTCCTAGAAATAATATCCAGACTCTAATATCAGCACTCAGAGAGAAAGTGTTGACATTAATGAAAACTCAGATGAAACAAAGCCATTTCGTTCTTACTCCAAACTTTCAGATGGCCGAGGCTCATGCTCTCTTGAGCACCTGTGTGGGGCATTCACTGTATTCAGTGCTGCTCAGGGGACATTTAATGCTTTTCCTTCAAATGTCCGCATTTTGGACATTGACTTTGGAAATATAGCTGGCAAATGTTCTATTAAATCCCAGCCAGTAAGTTAATAGAAACATACTCTAGGCTTTTTAGGATTTCCTGGTATTATAATAATTGTCCTTTATTTGCAGTCTGATCTCATAAAGCATATTTTCTTTTTCAAAACTACCCACCCAGTTTCCAAAACCTAATCTGGAGTGTCACAAATGTGCATTTCAAATAGAGATTTTTGGAGGGAGTAGGATAAAATATGTAGTATTATATCTTAACACATTTTTAAGCCATGAAACATTTGCAAAATTCTTAGATCCCTGTGAACTAAATTAAATTTTCCCATGTGCTTAATTCAGGAACTAAATGTAGAAATTCTGACTTGGAACATTGAGTGAAATAAAAGTACCAGGCTTGGTTTGAAAACATTAACACTTGAGTGATAGAAAACAAAAACTACAACTGTTTCAGAAGAACTGCATCATCTTTGAAGATAATTTTCTTGAAACCAGGATTTTAATTTTTCTTACCAATAATTGAAAATGTCTTACCTTATGACAATAGAAAATAAGCATACGTAATTTCAAAGCCACATGCTTGAACATGTAAGTGAGAAAAAAAGTTGTTTGTGTTTTACTACAGATTCTTAGGTTGGGTGTAATCAACATTTGTTTTATTGACACTTTAGAAGTTTAATTGCTTGCTATAGTCACTCTCCAAAGAATAAGCAATTGACTCTCTGTATTATTAAAATAGCTAAGCTACACCCCAGCTTTGTCATCTTTTCTTGCCAATATGCTTAATAACATTTCTCCCGAAAGGAACATTTGCATACTCTTGGTGTGTAAAATACAGGAATTGGCTTATAAAACTACAATTGAGGGAAAATATTGCTTTGCCCACCTCCTTTGGAAGGCCCCCATTTGAGTGTAAGTTGCATTATTCTCCAGAATTATCCCCCGATCGCCCTCTGTGCCATCTGGAAAGTAGGAAGCCCTGCTTTCCAATATGTGCACTGATGAATGTCGGTTCTTGGAAATTATCAGAGTCTCAGATAATTATAGGAGTCCTCTCTTGGCCCCTTTGTTCATTTGAAAAGCAGAGCTTAGTGGTAACTTCCAGGGCCCAAGTGGCTCCCAGCATCTCACAGGCACACGCTCCCCAGCTCTAGGCCACACCAAAGAAGGACAAAGTAGCCCATAGAGGTGTAAAATGAGAAATCAGAGTATGATTTCTACAAGTTTATAGTTTGTGTATTAGTAAGATCTTCTCACTAATAAGATCTTCTTTTAGGTCTCCTGTTAATGTTTAGGCCACCTACATATTTAAGAAGATAAGAGATCTAGGTTGAGAACCACAGAGCTGGAGGGAAGCTTGGAGATTATGAAGTCCAACACCTTATTTTAAACAAGGTAACCGAGGCCCAAATAAATTAGATGGCTGCTCAAGGCCACAGAGAAGACATCTAGTGTGGGCTCTTTTTTTGTTTTCTCCATATAGTTAACATTTCCTATCTTGGGGACCCGATCCACAAGATTCCACAAAAGAGGGAAGATATTCTATTTAAAACTCATCAGCGAGCCAAACAACCCAACCTAACTGAAACTCCTTGTTTATGTGTGAATGGGAGCATAATACGTGTGTTTCCACGATTTTCTTTCTGCTTACAGAGACTGGAAGTGGGAATATGGGGAGGAAGTGACTATGCCTCAGAATTTTTTTTTTTTTTGAGACGGGGTCTTGCTCTGTCACTGAGGCTGGAGTGCAATGGTGCGATCTCGGCTCACTGCAGCCTCTGCCTCCTGGGTTCAAGTGATTCTCCTGCCTCAGCCTCCCGAGTAGCTGAGATCACAGGCATGTGGTACCATGCCTGGCTCATTTCTGTATTTTTAGTGGAGACGAGGTTTCACCATGTTGGCCAGGCTGGTCTCGAACTTCTGACCTCAAGTGATCCACCTACCTCGGTCTCCCAAAATGCTGGGATTACAGGCATGAGTCACTGCACCTGGCCTGCCTCAGAATTTGTATGTGCATCATCAGCATCATGTAGGGCATGGAATTCTCTACCAAGAGCCTTTATTATAACTTGAGGATCAATGAACAATATGTAAGTATAGATAGCCAGCAGGTTAAGTTTCCAAATGATTTTGAGATCCTGTTTTGCAACTTCTATTTATAGCTTCCGTTCATATATTAGAACATTGCTATACCATTCCTAACACTGCTATACAGCTTTGCATTTATATAGCTCAACTGGATCTTATTACTTACTCTTTATAAATAGGAACACATAATTGGCAACAGATTAGCACTTATGGTAACTATAGTAATAATTCAATAAAATCAGTAGAAAATATGCATCTATACATTTTAAAAGGTCAGAGTAAGAGTTGGTGTTCAAATCACCTATTATGTTGTCATTGTAATGTCACTGTTTTCCATGTTTACACATCCTGGCTTGCGCCCTGGAACAAAACAAAATAACCCAGAATTTGTTTCTTTGGAGTGTATTCTTTTTTCACTCTCTTTGTACCTCAAATGATCAGAAAATAACCAATCGACCTTTCTCAGGGAATAACTTTTTAAAGATGTGTTAGTGTCCCATAGAAGTACCATGATGCTAACAACCTACCCTTCTTTTACACCTCTCTTTCGCATACAAATAATGTAACATTATGTAAATTGCTTTGAATACTAGTGCTTATTTTCCAAGTGCATCTAGTTCCTGTAAGCTGGCACCAGCTCATTTATTTTGTAGCCTTTCTTTTTCTAACGCTAACAATAAGACTAATAATAAATTTGAATAATAAAATATTTTGGAAGACCCCAGAGAAATCACTTTAGACTAGAGTAAAGGTAACTGCTTAATTGCTAGTCTTAAAACAAGGTCCCTACTGTGGCTAAATTGTGAATAAACAGATTGCATACGTACCTTGGTTTTCAAAAATCAGCTTTAATGAGTTTTTTTTTTCCAAAAACTATAATACTCTGACCAGCTTCCTAATAAATTATGTTGTTGGGTTAAAGACACATACATATCCAGTTAGAAAGTCTTGCAATAGATATTTAAAAAATAATACACTATATGTGCAAAACCATTCTAACTGCCATGAACACTTTTGTGAATACCACTAAGTACTTTTATTATTGAAGTGCCTCAACAGATTCATATTTATAAATAATTCATATGCTCTCTCCCTCTCTCTCTGTTCATGTGTGCATGTGCCCATTTGTGTGTGTGTGTATACATGTATATAACATTTTTTTTTTCTATTGCAGGAGCGTATATGGAGAGGATAATTTGATCTGATATATTCTTATTGCACAGTGATTAATTTGTGAAGAAATCAGTAAACCAAAAATAGTCTGTCTTGAACAGCTGTCTGAACAGGTGGAAAAAATATGAGAGAATGCTCTGCTGGTGCTTGTGGGGCTGAAGGGAAGGAGAAAGAATAGGGAAGAGAGGCAGTCCCACCCTGGAAGAAATTTATATCTTTTTCTAGTAGGCATTCTGTGATTCTCTCCTTACTGCCTCCTGTTTCCCCAAAGCAAACAACTCTTTTAACCGCTCTTTCCTCTCTTCTTGGATTAGAATGTTTATTATGATAAAGCTGTATTTTTCAACTGTAGGTGTGAAAGCACATCACAATAATTTAAAGCTATATAAGACATACTTATTTAAGACTTAGAAAGAAGGTTTTGGGTGCTGGTTTGCTCCCTTATCTTCATAGTTTCTTTGTCTTCATTTAAAGAGGAAATATTGTTTCATGCTCTAGAGATGTCAGTGAAGGGGATGAGGTGTTGATACTGTGCATAAGGCATTATTGTACATTTCCAGCTTCTTGGTGAAATTGACTATGACAGGGTTGAAATTCTCAGGATGCTTAGAATTTCATCTGACACAGACTTAATCCACAAGATGAAAACAAAGGTGGCTTCTGGGTGGAAAGGAAGTGAAGATGAGCAATAAATCACACTTAGGTTCAATAAATATGGTGGAGAATAAATTCACTTGCAAGGTTTGGATTTATCTAAACGACTTGAAAATTTTGACCATCAGCTATTAGAAAGTACTATAGCTAGTCAGTTCCCCCAGTTTTGGATCTTAACCTTTCATATGACAACGTATTGTGATAAGCGGGATTTGCAAGAAATGTGCTTCTACGTCTGGCTTATTGTATATTCGTTACTTTTAAATAATTGGTGAAATGTACTTCTACCCCTCAATTGAAACACAGTAAATATATTCCACATTTGAAATGGAAGGGCCCACACAAGTTCTAAGAAAACAAATATTGGATCATTTCTAAAAGGTGATAATAACAACATTATGTGATCATTATAGTCATTTGTAAATATAAGTATGATAAATGCAATAGCTGCCTGCTTGAACTTAGGACTCTTGGATTTTATTAATGAGGAAAGTGGTTCACTGCAGCACTTAGAAGAATGTAGGCTCTGCTTGGTTGTGACCTCTTAATTGATCGGCAAACCTAAACAAAGTTAATCTACATAATATCTTCTTACATAATTATTTCATTTTATTTTATTTTTGAGATGGAGTTTCATTCTGTGGTCCAGGCTGGAGTGCAGTGGCATGATCTTGGCTCACTGCAACCTCCACCTGCCTGGTGCAAGCGATTCTCCTGCCTCAGCCTCCCGAGTAACTGGGATTACAGGCGTGCACCACTACACTTGGCTAATTTTTGTAGTTTTTGTAGAGACAAGATTTCACCATGATGACCAGGCTGGTCTTGAACTCCTGACCTCAGGTGATCCACCCGCCTCAGCCTCCCAAAGTGTGGGATTACAGGTGTGAGCCACCGCTCCTGGCTTTTTACATAATAATTTTAAAACCACTTACTTGCTTCTCATATTAAGTCACTGATTATTGACTTCAACATATAACAGGATGTGGAATCATTTAAATGACTTTCCATTAGGTATCATTAGCAACATATGGAGTGCTTGAGTTCATTCAGAAACATTATTCTCTAAAGAGGATCTTGATGCCATAGCTGCCAGAGTACACCTCCAAATGATATTCAGACTGGCTTTTTGTGATGTGTTTGTCACTTTATCTATTCACATGAGTGCATCATTTTTCTTTGTATTACTGTGGTAATTTCATATACTAGTTTGGCTCAAGCTTTGTTGTAATTAGCATGTAATAATATAACTTACAGAACATTATAACACAGTAAAAACTGTAGACATTGCACTTGAGAATAATTAAAATGAATGGAAAGTATGAGTCTAGATTTTGTGTATTTTGGAAGGCCCTAGAAAGAAAAGTGTTCTATTTTTTTCATAGTCAGAAAGCCAAATCAATTCCTAACCTACACATTAGCATCTGTAGTGCTAAAACTCCAGAATACTGACGGTGCTGAGAACAAGGACCACAGCATGTATTCACAGATGAGAATGGAGGGGCTGAGTGTCTTGTCCTCAAGCAAGTGGATACTTTCTGTCCCCCTGGGTCCAAAATATGAAGTTGTCCTCAGTCTTGTTTTAGGTTATTCCATTCAATCTCTGTGTGCTGAGGCAAGTGGATGAAAAGATGGTGGGTTAAGTCCTTGCTTGGAATCATCACTATTCTTGTACTTCCATTTCAAACTTCAGCAACGAGGACCTCACGAGAATGGAAGAAGCCATATTGCGTTAGGAAAATTAAATGGTTTTACTTTAATGGGATGTTACAACTGCAAATTGTATTGTTTTATTCAGTTGGCAAATGCTTTGCTCACTGTGAAAGCAAGAAGGGTGTATAGACACCTTAATTAGAACCGTGTATCCCTTCATTACTGAAGGTCATGCCAGCTCTCAGCTCTGGGTTGGCCTTAGACCCTGCTCTGCCACAGGAAGTGCTTACTGTGGCTCCGAGGCGAGGCTCTCCTGAGTGCTCTGTGCCAATTCAGTCCTCATAGCAGTCTTAGGAGGATGTGCTGCTGTGATCCCTGTTACGTATATGGGAAAACTGAGGCACACGGGAGTAATGTCCTTGCCAAAAGCCACGTTGCTAGCAAGAATTGAAGCCAGGTTTGGACACAGGCTGTCAGGCGCCAGAGTTCAGATTCTTAATTCCTTACTACACTGTGCAGTCTCTCATGTACCCAGTTGGTCCCATAAGATTAAAACAAACAATAAAGGCTTTCCACTTGAAACATGAGAGAGAATTGGTGTCAAATCCACTCTGATACTAAAATTGTAAGGTTAATAAGAAGCATTTAGAATGGTACAGAATCTTCTGAGAAATGCCACAGTCCCTGTTCCCAGTCACATTCTCCACAGATGACACTCTCCTGTTCCTGTGATGGCTCCCCAACATGGTCTTTTCAGACACTCAGTGTGTCCAACTTAAATCTCCAACCTTTCATCTTAAAACAGTTCTCATCATGAAGAAATGGGCAGTGGTTTCTAAGGGGCTTCATGTTCCAGCTCCAGTTACATTTTTAATTTTAATTAAAAAAATTCAAGTGGTAATTCAAGTAGGCCAAAAAACAAAAGCTTTGGAACAATATGTATCTTTTTTCTCCTCCTATTTTTGCCCCTCTGCCAAGTTCACATCCTCTCCTGCCCAATCACTGGGGTTAGTTGCAATATATTTTCTTTCAGAGCTTTTGTGTGCACATCCAAGCAACTGATTGATTGTTACTGTGTGTCAATTTTAAAAATAAAAAGTAGCAAATAAAAAGACTACTAAATTTTGCTTTTTTCACTTACAGTTGTACTTAAAATTGTACTATGTATCTCGTTTGTTTGTTTGTAGAGACATCGCCCAGGCTGGAGTGCAGTGGTGCAATCATAGCTTCCTGTGACCTCAAACTCCTGGGCTCAAGTGAGCTTCCACCTCAGCCTCCTGAGTAGTTGAAATTGCAGGCCTTAGCCAGCATGTCTGGGTAAAAATTATAGTATCTGTCTCTCTGTCTAGCTATACATTTATACAGCTTCCCAGTATTCTATTGTATGGAAATACAGTACCTTAATTTATTTATTTAACATTTGCATTGCTTCTAACTTTTGTGTTACAAATAATAGTGAATGAATAATCTTGCACATCTATCATTTTGAAGGTGTACAAATACATCTGTAGGATAAATTCCAAAAGTGAAGTTGCTGGGTCAAACACATGTGCATTTTAAGTTTTGACAGATATTGTCAAATTGATACTGCATGGGACCAAAAGTATCTTTTTTCTGTTTTTTCCTGCCCATTTTATGTTTATGGCTGAGGTCTCTATTACAAAAGACAGATTAACAAGAGAAAAGCATACAAATTCATTTAATAAGTTTCAGGAGATATCAGAGCTTTCATAAAGATATGAAGACCCAAAGAAGGTAAACCTGAGTATCTTTATGCTAGGCTTGATGAAGAATGGACAGTTGTGGAGAAATATGATGAGGTAAAAAATGATATGATCTATTGATAATAAAGTGGGGAAATGTAGAAAGGCCTTTCCGTTCCTTTGTCTTTGGAGAAAAGGATATTTCTTTCCTATGGGTAGAGGGATGGCACCTCTCATATGAGGGTCTTGTGACCTGCTTTAGGGGAGAGGGGTAGGGGGAAGGTCAGAGTGACCTCCCTGCATCTGCTGTTTTATCAAACTCATTCAGCTTAAAATATTCAACACCAAGATGGCATATTTTGGGATGGCATGTCCAGAAAATTATTACTCTTCATGGAGACAGTACAAATTTGCATGTCCATTCACCTCTGATGCATGAGTGACTGTTTCCCCACCTCTCACCATACAGGGTATATTACTAAACATTTATGTTTTTGCCAATATCTTAAATAAAAATTGATATATCAATTTAGGTTGCTCATCTTTTCAGGTTAACAGCTATTTGCATTTCCTTTGTTGTGAACAGTTTGTTCAGATTTGTTGCTTATTTTTCCATTAGATTGATTTTTTTTTCTCTCTTCTCAGTTTGTGGGAACTCTTTGTATGTTAGCAAGATTAGCTTTGTGTGTTATATAAGTGGCAAATACTTTTCTCAATGTGTTTGTCTTTGGACTTTGTTTACTATTATTTTGCTACATAATACAGATATGTTGTTTCTGTTTGTGTAAAATTTATCAATCTTTTATTTCATGGCACTATGGACTTATTTTAATGTAAAGCTTAAAAATGTATAAAATAGTACCTGTGCAGAATACACATAAAAATCATGGATCTTAACTTGCTTCAATACATGATATATTTTCCCCAAAGAAATTGATTTCTGCACAGTGTGTGACTTGAAACTGCCAAGAAGGTTAATGCCCTAGGCCCTGGATACAAAGTAGAATTTAAGCCTGTGGCGTTATATAGCTGCAGGATATTCATCATGGATTTTTTGGAAGATGCCCCCTTTCCATGGGAGCCACTCTGCATTCTGGCTAAGCTGTCAGCCAAATGTTCATTTTGGGGAGCAAGAATTGTAGGAGAAAAAAATAATAGGCATCTTTGAGAGGAATCTGCCAGCAGAAATTGAATTGTATTTTCTTTAACCTTTGTGAGAGATTTCAAGTAGACAAGTTTTATTATTGAGAATCCGGGATTTCTCTCCAGATAATAATAACGAGTATAAAAAATGCTTTGCACACATTTAAAATTTAATTCTCACAATAACTTTATGAGGTAAGTTCATTAGAATCTTCATTCTGTAGACAATATGAGGCTTGAAAATGTTCAGTAACTTACCCAAGGTCATACAGCTAGTGAGGGATAAAGTTGAGAGTAAAAATCAAATCTCATCTCATTCCTAAAACCATGCTCTAAAGGACAATCTTAGCTACCTCTTTAGTTATAAAAGGTCCAGCCTAGTTTTGGAAGACCCAGTTGCTTTCAACTGGGCACATCATTTAGCTTTGAGAAGAAAGCATAAATATTTCTGGATCCTCCAGTGATAACAAAATTCCCTGAGGTGTTTTTTTTTTCTTCACTGGTTTTCAAATAGTAATAAAAATAGTTGCTGTGGAAGAATCATATCCAAATCTCAGTCACTGTGAGCTGCTTGAGATCAGCTGCATCTTTATTCATCTTTGTGTCCCAACACCTAGCGCAATGCCTGACATATATAGCCAATAATGCCTGCAGAATGCATATATAAACGAATAAATCCTCTCCTTATTACCTTCCTACTCTTCTAACTGACTTGGTTTTTAATTTTATTTGCCACCAGAAAATGCATTTACATATTTCAAAATTCAAGGCACAAGGGGGTATGCAGTAAAATGTCCACCCCCCGCCCCGCTGCTTCTTCTAGCTACCCAGATCTTTTCTCCTTAGGTAATCATATTATTGGTTTCTTGTGTATTCTTCGAACATATTTAAGCAAAAATCAATATATATTCCATTAAACACAATTTAGTTATTTAAAAACACATAAACATTTATTAAAAAGTTGCAAAGCTTGTTAATAAAAATATGAATCACGTTGAGAAGTAAAAAGGGAAAGAAAACTCTAGTATTGAAACAATCCATTGGGAACATTTTAGGAGTATTTTCTTCCATCTTATGGAATTACGAGGTACCCTTTGATTACTCTTTTCACTGCTGTTCCCTAACTCGAAGTCAAATTTAGATGTTAACAAGGAATGACTAAGTACACCCCAGCAAGGTTTCAACTGGGTTGCTTTTAACTTTGGCCACTGCAGGAGAGGGAGCATCTTCTGGCGAGATGCAGGGCAACTAGGAAACAGTGACTTCTAGGGCCTGAAGAGAACACAGATGACACAGCTAAGGATTTTGCAGCAGGCATCTTGAATGGCTTTTTTTGCAGAATCTATTAGCATCTGTAGATATTAAGTCTGGAGGAGGTAAATTGAAACAGTTTGATGCAGATACTGAGAACACCATATAGTTAGCCTGTCAGTTTTCCATCTCATGTATGTATGTATGTATGTATGTATGTATGTATGTATTTATTTATTTGTATAGGGACAAGTTTTCACTCTATTGCCTAGGCTGGACTTGAGCTCCTGGGCTCAAATGATCCTTCTGCCTCAGCCTCCCGAGTAGCTGGGACTGCAGGCACAGGTCAACATACCTAGCTTAGCCTGTCAGTTTTGATAAAAGAAAATTCTGAGTCTAGGCAGAAGTGCATTTGTCAGTGGGGGTACATGCTGGTGTGGAATGGAGAGGTGGGTCAGGGGTGAAGTTTGCACAATGACAGAAGCAGAGAACGTGGACAAAAATGGCATCTTTAACTTGTTCTTTTTTTTTTCAAGCTAAGGGATACTTTGAGCTATGGGATTTAGTAGTACTCTAACAGAGATTGGTACTTTACACTCTATGTAAATATGTTGGAGTACTACATGCAATTACTGCGTGTGTGTCTGTATTTTGTGAATGTGTGTGTCTGTGTATATTTATATCCCCACAGACTTTTTAGTACACTTAATATTTTCCTGCCGGGCACGGTGGCTCAAGCCTGTAATCCCAGCACTTTGGGAGGCCGAGACGGGCGGATCACGAGGTCAGGAGATCGAGACCATCCTGGCTAACACGGTGAAACCCCGTCTCTACTAAAAAATACAAAAAACTAGCCGGGCGAGGTGGCGGGCACCTGTAGTCCCAGCTACGCACCTGTAGTCCCAGCTACTCGGGAGGCTGAGGCAGGAGAATGGCGGGAACCCGGGAGGCGGAGCTTGCAGTGAGCTGAGATCCGGCCACTGCACTCCAGCCCGGGCGGCAGAGCGAGACTCCGTCTCAAAAAAAAAAAAAAAAAAAAAAAAAAAAAAAATATATATATATATATATATATATATATATATATATTCTCCTTTACAAATAGGGTTCAAGAAATTCTCAACTCATAATTTTTTTTAAAGATCTGGATTAAAAACCCATTCATATGTGGTTCAGAAAAGGGTCTGATCATGGGAATTTAAGCACAATTGTGGCAGTGTGGGCCCAAAGTGGACAGAGGAGGTAAGCACTATCCCGTATAAATTGGTGCTGAAGACAGTAGAGCACTGTCTGGGAGTGACGCAAACCACACCGGCATTTATTCTCCAAGGTTTTGTCTGGTAAGTTTTCTTTCTTAACTTTCAGCTTCAATGAATTGAGACTAATATGTTCAGCAAAAAGAGTTAAGACATTCTGCTTATTGGAAGTCAAGTGTAGAAAATACCCATGAAATAAATTCACAAGAAGACTGTTACAGAGTAATTGCTTTCAATCTCCTAACCCTTACCCTGCTCCCCTTGGTGCCTCTGTCTGCCATGTTAACTCATTAGCAAAGTGGTAAAGGCTGGGACGCCAGGACCTTACAAAGGCCCCGGCACACTGAAAGTGCTTGATAAATATTTGTTGAGTGAACATTGTATACATTTGCATTTTTTAAAGAAATAGGACAGTGAAGATGAAATACGGTCATCTCTCCAGTGACCTGACATAAATAATGGTCTTTCTAGTTTGTCCTCACCACCCTTCATTACTGGTCCTTCGGTCCTTTGAAATGATGTCTTTTGGGGCTTCTGGCTTACCATTTTCAATTACTTCAAACTGTTCTAATTACCTCTGGCAGATTAGTATTTATAAGGAATAGATTTAATCACATTACCACCTGCATAAAAAGGTACTCTTTACCTTGGCATTCAAGTCTTCTCTGTCTCCATTGGTTCCGTTTTCCCACTGTATGCCAGACTCATATATTATAGTGGAATTAGGCTGGACATCTCTCCATTTCTCAAGTACATATCACACTTTCCTACATCCATACCTGCTGCTCTTTGTACATGCCTAGTGAAACGCCATAGTCTCTACCATATGAAATCTATCAACCCGTTTATGATATCTCTCATCATAACTATCACTCTCCCCATCATATGCGATCTCTTCCTCTTCTGCCCGATATTACAACTTCTTATATACTCATTTCATTCTTCCATGCTTTCTTTAAATTGTTACTTTTATTTTAAATTAATGCATAATAATTATACATATTTATGGGGTAAAATGTGATGTGTCAATACATGTACACATTGTATAATAATCAAATCAGGGTAATTAGCATATCCATCACCTCAAACATTTATCATTTCTTCATAGTGGGAACATTAAATACTCTCTTCTAGCTATTTTGAGATCTACAATCCTTTTTGCTGGCTATAGTCATCCTACTGTATAATAGGACACCAGAACTTATTCCTTGTATCTACTTAAAACTTTGTACCAGTTGACCAACCTGTCCTCGTTCCGTTCTCCCCACTACCCTCCCCAGTCTCTGGTAACCACTGTTTACTACATCTATAAGATCAACATTTTTAGATTCTGTATATGAATGAGTATATGTGGTATTTTCTTTCTGTGTCTGGCTTATATCACTTAAGATAAAGTCTTCCAGGTTCATCTATTTTGTCATAAATGACAGGATTTCATTCTTTTTTTTTATGGCTGAATAGTATTCCATTATTTTTTATGGCTGAATAGTATTCCGTTGTGTATATATACCCCATTTTCTTATTCTATTTATCCAACCTAAATTGGATATTTAGGTTGATTTCATATCTTGACTATTATGAATAGTGCAGCAATATACACATGAGAGTGCAAATATCTTCTTGATGCAGTGATTTATATACTCAGTAGTGGGATTGCTGAATCATATGGTAGTTCTATTTAAAAATTTTTAAGGACCCTCCATACTGTTTTCCAGTATGCTGTACTAATTTACATCCCAATCAATAATGTGTAAAGGTTACCTTTTTTCCCTATATCCTCTCCAACACTGGTTATCTTTTGTCTCCTTGATAATATCTATTTTAGCTGAAGTGAGGTGATATATCATTGTGGTTTTTACTTGCATTTCCTTGATTATTAGTGATGGTTAGCATTTTTCTATATATCTATCAGCCATTAATATATATTTTGAGAATTGTCTATTACAACCTTTTGCCCATTTTTGATCAGATTATTTATTTATTTGCTGATGAGTTGTTGGAGCTCCAACTCATATTAGTCTTTTGTCAGATGAATAGTTTGCAAATATTTCCTCCTTTTCTGAGTTTTTTGTTCACTTTGTTGATTATTTTCTTCACTGTGTAGAACTTTTTAGTTTGATGTAATCTCATTTGTCTATTTTTGCTTTAGTTGCCTGTGCTTTTAAGGTCTTGTTAAAAAAAAATCCTTGCCTAATTCAATGTTACGAAGCATTTCCCCTACATTTACTTGAAATAATTTCATAATTTTGGGTCTTACACTTAAGTCTTTCTATTTTGCTCTGATTTTTGTATATGGTGAAAGCTAAGGGTCCAGATTTATTCTTCTGTATGTGGACATCCAATTTTCCCATTACCATTTACTGAAGAGACTATTCTTTCTCCAAGATGTGTTCTTGGCATCTTTGTCAATTAGTTGGCTGTACATGCATGGACATATTTCTGAGCTCTCTATTCTCTTCCATTGGTGTATGTGTCCATTTTTATGCCAACACTGTGCTCTTTTGGATACTACAACTATCTGGTATGTTTTGAAGTCTAGAAGTGTCACACTTCTAGCTTTGTTTTTGTTTTTTGTTTTGCTCAAAATTGTCTTGGCTATTTGGCATCTTTTGTCATCTCATAGAAATTTTAGGATGGTTTTGTCTATTTTTGTGAAGAATGTTATTGGTATTTTGACAGAGGTTGCATTGAATCTGTAGACTACTTTGGGTAGAATGGACATTTTAACAATATTAGTTCTTCTAATTTATGAACAGGGAATATCTGTCTACTTATTGTGTCCTCCTTAATTTCTTTCATCAATGTTTTATAGATTTTAGTATAGAGATCTTTCTCCTCTTTGGTTAAATTTATTCCTAGGTTTATAATTTTTTTGGTAGCTCTTGTAAATGGAATTGTTTTCTAGATTTATTTTTCAGATAATTTACTATTAACATGTAGAAACATTACTGACTTTTGTATACTGATTTCTTATCCTGTAGCTTTACTGAATTTGTGTAAAAACTAGTTCTAACAGCTTTTTGGTGGAGTCTTTAGGGTTTTATTTGTATATAAGATTATGTCATCTGCAAACAGGAATAATTTGACTTCCTCCTTTCCATTTCTTTCTCTTATCTAATTGCTGTGTCCAGGTTTTCTAATACTTGGTTAAATATAAGCAGTGAAAGTAGTCATTCTTATCTTGTTCCACGTCTTAGAGGAAAAGCTTTCAAATTTCCCCCACTTAGTATGCTGGTAGGTATGTGTTTGTCATATGTGGCTTTTGTTATGTTGAGTGTATTCGTCAATTCTCATACTGCTATAAAGAAATATCTGAGACTGGGTGATTTTTGAAGAAAAGAAGTTTAATTGGCTCACGCTTCTGCAGGCTGAATAGGACATATAGCAGCTTCTACTTCTTGGGAGGCCTCAAGAAACCTAAAATTATGGCAGAAGATGAAGTTCGGGGGAAGGAGGCACATCTTACATGGTGGAGCAGAAGCAAGAACTAGGAGCAGAAGCAAGAACTAGGTGCTACACACTTTTAAACAGCCAGATTTCGTGAGAACTCTGTCAGGAGACAGCACCAAGGGGATGGTTCTAAATCATTCCTTAGGGATCCACCCCCATGATCCAATCACCTCTGACCAGGCCACAACTCCAACACTGGGTATTGCAATTCAACATGATATTTGGATGGGGACACAGATCCAAACCATATCATTGAAATATGTACCTTGTATATCAAATTTGTTAAAGGTTGTTTATTTTGCAGGGATGTGAAATCTTGTCAAATGCTTTTCCTATGTCTGTTGAAATTATCATATGGTTTTTGTTCTTCTTTCTGTTAATATGACAAATCACATTTATTGATTTGTGTGTGCTAAACCATCCCTGCATCCCTGTGATGAATCTCACTTGATCATAATTAATGATCTTTTTAATGTACGGTTGAATTTGATTTGCTAGTATTTTGTTGAGGAATTCGCATCTATGTTCAACAAAGATACTGGCCTGTAGTTCTCCTTTTTGTTGTGTCCTTCTGTGGTTTTGGTATTCGGAAAATACTGGCCTCATAGAATGAGTATTAACTTTTCTTCAATTTTTTGTGAATACTTTGAGAAGTATTGGAATTTGTTTTTCTTTAAATGTTTGGTAGAATTCAGCAGTAAAGCCATCAGGTTCTTAGGTGGTATTTTTTGTTTTTTGTTTTTGTTTTTCTTGTTTTTTTTTAGAGATAATTTTCATTACTGATTATATTTCCTCACTTGTTATTGGCCTGTTCAGACTTTCTTTTTCTTCATAAGTCAATCTTAGTAGATTGTATGTGTCCAGGAATTTATTTTTTTTCTGGACTATCAAATTTTGGCATAATTATTCATAATTGTCTCATATGAGCCTTTGTATTTCTCTTATATCAGTTGTTATGTCTCTTTTCTCATCTCTGGTTTTGAGTATTCTCTGTCTTGTCTTAGTTTAATAAGGATTTGTCTGTTTTGTGTATCTTTTCAAAAAACCAACTTTTCATTTCATTGGTCTTTTGCATTGTTTCTGTAGTCTTTGTTTTTTTTTTTTTTTTTTTTTTTGAGACAGAGTCTCACTCTGTGGCCCAGGCTGGAGTGCAGTGGCCGGATCTCAGCTCACTGCAAGCTCCGCCTCCCGGGTTCAGGCCATTCTCCTGCCTCAGCCTCCTGAGTAGCTGGGACTACAGGCGCCTGCCACCGCGCCCGGCTAATTTTTTGTATTTTTAGTAGAGACGGGGTTTCACTGTGGTCTCCATCTCCTGACCTTGTGATCCGCCCGCCTCGGCCTCCCAAAGTGCTGGGATTACAGGTGTGAGCCACCGCACCCGGCCTGTAGTCTTTATTTCATTTATTTCTGCTCTGATTTTCATTATATCCTTCCTTCTACCAATTTTGGGTTTAGTTTGTCCTTATTTTTTTAGTCCCTTGAGGAGCAATGTTAGGTTATTAGAAATCTTTCTATTTCTGAGGTAGCCATTTGTTACTATGAACTCCTAGAACTGCTTCTGTTGAATTCCATAGGTCTTGGTATGTTGTTTCCATTCTTGTTTTTCTCCAGAAATTTTTAAATTTTCCTTGTAATTTCTTCATTGACCCATTGGTTATTCAAATTTCCATGTATTTTTAAAGTTCCTAAAGTTCTTTTTGTTATTGATTTCTAGCTTTATACCATTGAGTTCAGAAAAGATACTTGATATCATCTCTATCTTCTTAAATTTGTTAAGATTTGTTTTGTTGTCCCACATATGCTCTATCCTGGAGAGTGTTCCATGCACAGTTGAGAAGAATGTGTCTTCTGCAGCTGTTAAATGGAATATTCTGTAAATGTCTGTTAGGTCTGTTTGGTCTAGTGTGCAGTTTAGGTATGATGTTTCTTTGCTGATTTTCTGTTTAAATGATTTGTCCATTGTTGAGAGTGTCTCTCCACTCTTGAATTACTGGACTATAAGGACTGAGCTTTGCTCATATTTCTGTCTTCTACTACAGTTATCTCCAACTTCCTTGGGGATAAGAATAACATGGAGCCCTTGTTACCTGGAAATTCTGATTCAGGAATTTAGATTGGACCTCAGTTATTTTTTTAAATAAATGTTCTGGGTAATTCTTAATATTGTAAAAGATTGGAAAAAACTCCACAGCGCATAGCAGAGTAACTTACACATATGAGTACTCAATAAATACAGTTCACTGCGCAAGAATCAGCAGTGGGGCAGAGGAGCCAGTAACCACGTATGTATTTTAAAAACATAGATTTATACTTGATTTTGAACACTCGACAATATTGTAGGAATAGCTTAATGAGACCCTCAAAAATTATAATTTTAATGTGGGCACAATGATTCAATTTTGGGCAAACAATCTTTTTACTGTGTAGGATAAGGGCACAGTCATAGAAAAGTGACTATATACAATGCATCTTATTTAAATTTTTAATCATTAAGAAATAGTCAATGAAAATTGTGTTGTTTCCTTGTATGATTAACAGTAGCAATGGAAAAAACAAATTGTCCATTTTCTAAAGAGAATTTTTGAGTTCTCATCATTAGCCCATGGTATATCTAACTACTCTACTTAATATGTGTAGCTTGAAAAGCAGAAGCAATTTTACCATAAAAAATATGACTTCATGCTATGTAGGAAAGAAGTGAAGAAAGTTGAGAAAGAAGACCCATTGGACACATTTTCATTTAGCTTTGATCCTTCAGATTTCTCTTCATTCTTTGCACAGCCACCTGACCTTTTCTTTTCTTCAGACATATTTTCTTTACAGCAGGAGTCTGTACATTGCCTTCTGTTCTTCTGTGCTTTCGCTTCCACTTGCCCCTACCAACTGCTCAGGTTTACCTGTAATTCCTGTAATTCAATTCAAATTATTGTAACTGTTGGCATGTTATTTTTTTGTTCGTTTGGGATGACCTTTCACACCAGTTTCCTTTCTAGGTTATGGGAAGACTTTAGATTTGTTACCTATTATCTTTGTGGTCCAAACATCTTGACCAAGGTACCAGGTCATGTGGCTTAGAACAGCCCCTACCTGTGAGTGAAGTGACCAAGGGCCATTGTCCTCAGTGAAAATCAGTGGGTGGGAAAAATTAGAAGGGTATGGAGGTGAGGCTCATGCTGAAGCTTGGCTACTCTGGGATTTCTTTCTACTGTATTTCATTCTTTCTTTAATCATAAATGATAATTCAGAGGTCATTTTCTTTGCATATATGTTTTTCTATTATATATATGTACATGTATATACACATATGTATATACATGTAACCTACTATTACACATATATTTTTTTCTGAAAATCCATATAAATACTTTAAGTACTTACAATTATTAACTGAAAATAATGTTAAGTAAATAATAATTTATCAGGCCCATGTGTACATAGAGACAAGCAGAGCTAACATCTAAGAATTATTCTAAATTTTGCTGTTACTATTCTTTTCCTTATTCCTTCCTGATCTTACCCAGGAAGATAATTGGCAAGACCCTCTCACATTATTGTTTGCAAGTCTAAAGCACAAGAATTAGTGGAGTGTCACTAAATTCATTTGAGCTAAGTGCTTCAGAGAAGAGATGATTATGAGACAAGGAAGGTAGAAGCATGAGACTATTAGTTGGCAACAGCAGCTTGGCTGTGGTGGGAAAGGGATCACATCCTCTGCCAACCTCCATCTTCTAGAAATCTGGTTGCACCTGGCCTAAACCCAATTCTGCAGGCTTTATGAGGCCTGCCTGAGAGCCTCCTCAGGGTTTTGGCTTAGCTTCTTGTGATTCTCTCAGTTAAGCCTTTTCACTCCTACAGCATCTACAGAAGCAGCCTCAGGCTTGGCCACGCTAGTCTGGGTACAAAGATAAGTCATTTTTTCAGATTTTTTGTTTTTCTTTTGAGACGGAGTCTCGCTCTGTCACCCAGGCTGGAGTGCAGTGGTGTGATCTCGGCTCACTGCAGCCTCCGCCTCCTGGATTCAAGCAATTCTTTGCCTCAGCCTTCTGAGTAGCTGGGATTACAGGTGCCCACCACCATGGCTGGCTAATTTTTTGTATTTTTTTTAGTAAGGACAGGGTTTCACCATCTTGACCGGGCTGGTCTTGAACTCTTGACCTCATGATTCACCCTCCTTGGCCTCCCAAAGTGCTGTGATTACAGGTGTGAGCCACCGCGCCCGGCCTCAGTTGTTTTTTAAATAAATTCTCAGCAGAGACAATTTCTCTGATTTACAAAATTGCGTAACTTTTAGTAACTCTTCTGAGAATTTGCAGCCTATTAATGGGGGTTGAATCAGAGAGTGTTCAGCTCTTCATCCTCTCCCTGACCCTCTCCTTCCCTCTTGACTTTGGTGCACTGAGACCTTTCTCCCCTGGTCTTGCATGTGCTCTTCACATCTTTTAGTCTGTTTGTGCTGCTGTAACAGAACACTTGAGACTGGGTAATTTATAATAAACAGAAATTTATTTTCTCACAGTTCTGGAGGCTGGGAAATCTCAGAGGGGTCTTCTTGCTGTTTCATTCTATGGCAGAAGGCAGAAGGACAAGAAAGGATGAGAGAGAAATGGGCCCAACTCATCCTTTTATGAGAAACCTACTCCCATAGTAACAGACCCACTCCCACGATAATGACATTAATCCCATTCATCCATATAATCCACTCCCATCGGGGCAGAGCCCTCATGGCCTAATTGCCTCTTAAAAGTCCCACTTCTTAATATGGTTACAATGGCAATTACATTTCAACATGAGTTTGGGAGGAGACAAACATTTAAACCATACCATTGCATTTGGGGTCTATCAGAGTGTCTCCTGGAATAAATGGATGGTTTCACATTAGAGGTGGGATTTGAGATAAGTTTCAACCTTCAATGATTAATCAAATTTTCTCTTCCTACCAAGTCTTTTTTAATTGATATTAAATGATGGCATGAGCAAATGTTTTACAGGAATGAGACAATGTAAAAGAATATTGAAGTTAGAGTAAAATGAGCAAATGAGAACAGGCAAGCTTCAGTGACTCAAAATATTAAGTGAAATATCTAGTTATGAAAAAAGATAGATATTAAGCATATTGGGATGAAGGGATGTATTTTTTTCACATCATTTTATCATTCTTTCAATTAATTTCTCATACTAACTTTGCTCCTTTCTCATCTTTTCAATCTCTACCAAACCTCTTCCCTTATTTCCTTTTTGAAATTGGGAGGCTTCTTGCCTAGATAACAATCTAAATTTGGTAAATCAAATAATTTCCATATTGTAATATAGTAAACTTTTTATATTTTTGGGATGATAGTGAATGAATACAAACTTTGAAACGGTGCTCTTGTAATTCAGGTGTTAAGGAAGATTTTTTTTTTTCTAGAACTGTAAGTTGAACAGAACTGGTAACAGATGGCTCAGCATCAGTGAAAGGTATTAAATGCATCTTTAATTGGTATTAAATACCTCCCTGTTCTGCAGGAAGCAGAGGAGAAAGAAGATTCACAAACACTGAGATGACTTGATTGAGCATAGCCGTGGTGCATTTTTGTTTATCAAAATAGCATATGTTATTCTCATCATTAAATGTCCACTAAATTGTGTTGAAACCTGAAAGAAAATTAGAAGCCAAAACCTGGGAGTGTGTAGAAAATACACATGAGTGGAAAAACCGGCTCAGCTTGGTTTTCTGGTCCTAGCTCTGCCACAGCTGGGGTGACCTTTGCTAAAACAGTAAACTAGTCGCTGGGTGTTCAGGCTTTTACATCTGTAAGTTGGTAAAATCCCTGCCTCCCTATCTCAGGGGGGCAAATAAGAACTTGGGATGATCAAATACTATGAACTCTTTAGCAGATAAAATATATGTTTTCCCTTAAAATATGACCATTGTGGGTAAACAAATTCTGAAAAGTTGTAATAGAATGGCAAATTCAGTAGCATCAGTAGCACAAACAGCTCGAATAATTCTGTTGCTACAACATAATACAGAAGGACATAGACTTTGGGTTTTAGTCATAAAATGTTCAAAATGACTTTATGGCCATGTATCTGAGATAAAACAAAAATTTTATTTTATTTTACAAGTTTCCATATGCAACACTGAAAAACAAAAATTTTATAAATAAAGTATACCAGACTTTCAGATTGTTGGTGAGTGTTAGTTTTTCTCTTTGGCTTACTTTTCAGTTATTTCCTTACTCAATATTTCCTTTTCAGTATGTCGTTACAAGTTCTCAAGGTCTTCTTTTTCCCCTTTAGGGAAAAAGTTCCTATAGGATCTAAGGGCAATTGACAATGAGGGATTACAGATTCGATGGTTGGAAATAAGCTAGGATTTGTTTCTTATTGCCTTGGTAAAACCAAAATCTCAGATTAAATATAGTGTCACTATTATAATAGTACTAAAAGGTCTAGTAGATTTTTTATACCCTCCGAGTATCCAAATAAAGCCAGAATTTAAAAAAATCAGACATAATAATATGTTTTCTAGGAGGAAATTCTCAGCAAACACATTTCCATTTAAGTATAATTAACATTAATTTGTGGAAAAGTAAATGGCAAAATGATTAATTTATTTTTATTGACTGTATTTCGACTCTTTAAAAATGTATTACTAAGACATAGAATTTGCTTTTATTAAAGAAGAATAGATGTAATCTGCCTTTATTATTTAAAACTGTGCTTGATAGTGCATCGGAAATAAACAATATGTCATTGACCAGATGCTGGCAGCAAAACAGTATTTCTTCAAGTCTGCAAATATTAAACCACAGATTTGAAAATGCTCTGGAAAATTATTTTCTCATAAAAATCATGTAAAGGAATAAATTAGCATCTTATTTAAATGCAAACCAAAGAGTTTTAATAACACCTGCCAAGGCGCAGGATTTCAAAGGGAAGTGTGACTTAGGGTTTATTATTTTGTTCTGTAGAAACCAATCTTGAGTTGCTATCTATCACAATTCAATTGGAGACATTCTTTCAATTGAATCAAGTAAAATAGGAGGTACATAGGATTTTCTATAAGACCTACTCAGAAGTAGTTAAATAATACTTTTTTAGATCGTATAGGAAGATAATGAAATGTTCTTACCAAAATAAAAACGAACAATTGGGCTGTGGCCCAACTTTAGTCCTTTGTTATCTAACTCTTTAGAATGAGGATAATGTACGCTCTGCAGAGCCCTTCAGTTTCTATATAAGTATACATAAAAAATATGCCATCAAATCACGGAACAACAGATGAAGTAGGGTGTAGAAAAACTTTAAGCCAAAATCATTAAGCCCAAATTGCCTTATATTTACATGAGCATACCAATTATTTATTAAGTGAGTATTTTGTTTAGATTCTAGTTCTAAAAAGCTGAGACAAACGGGGCTTAATATAGCAATTGTGAGACATGAAATTTAGGACATTTAGGTGCATTTATTTTTTCTGATGATTATTTTTACTGAAGTTTAAAAATGTAAATAAATATGAGCAAGACTCTTCATAAACAAAGCATACTAGGAACACATTATCTCTTACAGAAGATAAAATATTTGCATGCAGCACTGTCAAGAAATATCAGAAATACCAGAAAATCACTTTGCCATTTCTGCAACGTACTTGTAAGGAACGTACACCTACCCTCTTTATGTGAGATCTCACCTGATAGAATAACTACTTATAATTTGTGTTTCTATGATACTTGCTTGAGAAGCCACAGGCTAAATGTGTTTTAGCATTCATAGGTAGAATTTCTCAGAATCATCGGATGAATAAGAATAGGATACTAAAGCTTAAAGAAGTCTTAGGGATTATCTAGGGCAATACTCTTCTCCCCTATTCTTGTTCCTCAGATATTCTTTTTTTTTTTTTTTAAATGATCACACTGAGGATCAAATGGATTAAAGAGATTAAGTGACTTTCTCAAGATTATAGAGGTTGTCAGAGCAGAGCTGAAACTAGAACCAAGGTCTTTTCATTCTTTTCGTTACAACTCTCTGCTTCAGTAATGTAGGTCAAGAGTACAGGGCAGTACTCTCAGCAGATTTTCTGCGTGACTTGTCCATGTTCATTTATACCATTCCCCAGAGAGTGCAAAGCCATTTCTAGAGAAGTTGCATTTTCTTTCTACATGGAGTGCAGTTCAGATGTCAGAAGTCATGTGAGATCATCTCGGAGTGAGTCAGCTCTGCAGTCCTCCAAAGCCTTACTCCTTTCTTCTCTCCTTAATTGGTGCTTCTCTCACTACTTGTAGAAAGGAATAGTTATTACTATTATTGGTATTTTAAAAAAAATTTCTAATGTTCTTGCCACATGCGTGAATTCTACAACACTTGAGCCCATCTATATCTATTTAGGGAGAGGAGGCTCTGCCTCATGCACTTGGATATTGCAACAATGTCAACTTGCTATAAAATTCTAAATATTTATCTCAATTTCAATATTTTATGAGTTGGTGAAAGGTAACAAATTGCTCACACACCAACCCTGGACCATGAACCATACTTTGAGTAGTGCAGGTTTAAGAAACCCACTTGTGAATAAGATGCCTCCAAGTAACACAACAGAAACCCCAACATTTTCTCTTCCCCTCAGTTCCTCTCTAACCTACCCCTCAACCCCCACCATGCTAGTGAATGACATTAATTTCTCCCTGAAAAAAGCAGGAGCTGTAGAGACCTGCTCCCTCTTTCCTCTCCCTAACCCTATGTTATCTGGATAAACTATATAAACCTCCTTCCTCAGCTTCAAAGAAGAAAATGTCCTTCTTTAGGTCCAGTTTAGTAGGGTGGTTAAGAGCACTTTCTCTGGAGCCAGGCTGCCTAGATTTAGGTCCTGAATTTTAACTTATGAGCAGAAAAATTCAGCTAATATTGTGCTTCAGTTTCTTCATCTTTAAAGGACTTAAAATAGCATTCTGTGTGTAGTAAGTAATTGATAAATGTTAGCTATTATAATTATCCAAGACTAACCTTGCCATTTAAGCTCTGGGGCTGCTACCCTCTGTATTCCTCAGGGACCCATTGCCACTAATAACACCCCTTATCCCTGGTAACTTCTTGCTATGGCTATGATCTTATGTTGCTTATATTTATATTTAATGGTTCCTCATCTTTTTTTTTTTTTTTTTTTTGAGATGGAGTCTCGCTCTGTCGCCCAGGCTGGAGTGCACTGGCTGGATCTCGGCTCACTGCAAGCTCCACCTCCCGGGTTTACGCCATTCTCCTGCCTCAGCCTCCCGAGTAGCTGGGACTACAGGCGCCCGCCACCTCGCCCGGCTAATTTTTTGTATTTTTTAGTAGAGACGGGGTTTCACCGTGTTGGCCAGGATGGTCTCGATCTCCTGACCTCGTGATCCACCCGTCTCGGCCTCCCAAAGTGCTGGGATTACAGGCTTGAGCCACCGCGCCCGGCGCTTCCTCATCTTTTAAAGCTAACCTTCTAGAAAAGAGAATCTAGACTTCGTGCCTGTATTCTCACTTACTCTTTTTTTTCTCCCACTCATTTACTTATATAATTTGGTGGGTTAAGAGAGTTCCAGTGTAACTGTAAGGGTACTTGCTGGCACCTACACTAGATTAGGAGGGCAAGGAAGACTCCCTGGAGGAAGTGACATATAAGTCAAGGATGAGTGGGAGTTAGCCAGGCTAAGAAGTAGTCTTCCAGATTGATGAAACAGTATGCAGCCTTTGAATGACTGAAAGTCAATTCAGTACAGGTAAGAAGATATGGAGGAAACTGTGAGTGGAGAAGCCAAAGAATGTAAGAGATGGGACTAGAAAGGCAGGTAAGAGTCTATATGACAAATTATGACAAAAATTGTATTTTAACTTGAGCATGCTAGGAAGACAGATACTGGGAGTGCCAGCACAAATGTCCATTTAAAAAAAATCACTCTTGTTCAAGAAGGAGTGCTATGGAAAATTTTGAAGTCAGTGAGATAATCAAATTTCCCTTTTAGAAAGACCACTGGATTAGAAGGAGTAAAGGAGAGTATAAAAGTATAGGGACCCAGGAGGACTTTGATAGGTTTTATGGGAAAGTGTCAAGATATTATTAGTAAGATTGTGGTTCTAGAAGATCAGTGTTCTAGAAGGAGGGATAAAAGTCAGGAATTGGGGAGCCAGAGGAGGCTGGGGATCAAGATGAGATTGCAGCTAAAAACAAACCTACCATATGATCCAGCAATCCCACTGCTGAGTATATATCCAAAAGAAAGGATATCAAATATAAAAGAAAGGATATATTGAAGAGATATCTGCACTCCCAGGTTTGTTGCATCACTGTTCATAAAAGGTGAGATTTGAAAGCAACCTAAGTGTCCATCAACAGATGATGGATAAAGAATATTTGGTACATACACACAATGGGGTACTACTCAGTCATAAAAAGAATGTGATCTTGTCATTTGCAACAACATGGATAGAAGTTGAGATCATTATGTTAAGTGAAATGAGCCAGGCAGAGAAAGACAAACATCACAAGTGAGATTTAAAAATCAGACCAATTGAACTTATGGAAATAGAGAGTTAGAAAGATGGTTATCCGAGGCTGGGAATGGTAGTGGGAGGGTAGGGTTGGGGGAAAGTGGGGATGGCTAATGTGTACCAAAAAGCACAGAAAGAATGAAGAAGACCTGCTATCTGATAGCACAACACGGTGACCATAGACAATAATAACTTAATTTTACTTTCTGAAATAACAAAAAGAGTATAATTGGATTGTTTGTAACACAAAGGATAAATGCTTTAGGGGATGGGTACTCCATTCTCTATGATGTGATTATTATGCATTGCATACATGCCTGTGTGAAAACATCTCATGTGCCCAACAGTTATATAAGCCTACTATGTACCCACAAAAATTAAAAATAAATATATTTATTTTCCAATTAAAATAAAGATGAGATTGCAGATTTCTGGTAGTACTGCCATGTCCTCAGAGCATGGCATTTGCCAGCATTCTAGCCAGCTACTGAAACTGGATGTTGGCTTCAAGATCCTGATTTTACCATTTGAGGAGCTCCCAGCTCTGCTGTTCAGGGTAGCCTAGGAGAAGTCAGGGAAGACCCTGGAGGAAGACCCTAACTCCAGAAAGGTTGTAACTCCAGATCCTTATGGGGTGGAGCCTCAGGGTGACTCCTCTGGGATGGGGATGGGGGATCATGTGTGATAAATTCTCAACAGCTTCACTATAATGGAGAGGTGCACACCATTCATATCTTCAGCCCCACTCTAAAGGTTATTGGGGTCATTTGTTTTTTTACTTCCTGCAAAGTCAAAGAGATATAACTGACCCACTGTGTGAGGAGTGCTCTGATAGGTTTTTAGAGTGGCTAGATACCTAACTAGCTTCGTATAACCAAATATGAATATCAGAGCTACAAATACCTTTTGGAAAAGAAGAAGATGATGTGTGAGTAGGAAAAGCAGAATTAATGGATTGGGTTTAGAAAGTGAATCTGATTCAGGAACTGGAGGAAGTGAAAATAAACTAAAAAAATGTCAGGACATTTTGAGAAGTTCAGGTAGAAACTGAAAAGATGAACCCAGAGGAAAACAAATATGGGAAATTTAAACCATAACAGTTGGAACCGGATGCTGGGCTGCAGAATGAAGAAAACCAGCTGCCTTAGGCACAGATCTTGCTAAATATGCTCAAGAAAACCAACATTTTTAGTGAGAAGTTTGGCTGATGGCATCATAGCCTCTTGGGCATCACCAATATCTTCAGCCCCAGTGACCCAGTGGGCTGGAAGGAGATTAATGCCATGTGGAGGCAGACAGCTTTGGTGCTCAGATCCTGTCCAATAATATGGGACTGACATTTCAGGGGCATTGACTTGTTCCCTGTGGAAATCACTCCTATTTTTGAAGTCTTTGATGGGAACTGCCCCGAACCACTCTGGAGACTCAAAACTTTTCTTGGATGTACATTTTAGTGTATAATGGAGGCTTTCCTGGATGAGTTTGAGAAAGATGAACTTGGTCATTGTCTACCCTACACAATCAATGAGGACAGAAGAATGACTGATAAGCAAAGAAGAAGAGATGGGTCCTATTCCAAAAGAACCCTGTTAATATCATTTGTTGGTTTTAATTGCTTCTTATATCCCTGCTCTCTTATTGGAATCATTCTCATTGTTCCCAAAAAACATCTTTTAGTATTTTATTTAGTGCAGATCTGCTGATGACAAGTTTTTTTGTTTTTGTTTTTCTGAAAACATCAAATATTTTTCTAGTACCTAGTGTTATAGGTTTGCCATTATTTATTTTTAGCATTTACATACATTATTTCATTTTCTTTAGACTTCTATTTCCAGTTCTAATATTAAGTACTAAACTTTCAGTCTGATTGTGGCTTTTCTTTGAAGATAGTCCTTTCCCTCAGCCACTCATTAGTATTTTTTCTTTGTCTTGCAGTTTTATTACGATGTAGTGAAAATTCTTTTTTGTTTGTCCTGCTCGGAGTTTGTAGTACTTCTTGCGTCTCTGGCTTCATGTTTTTAATCACTTTTAGAACATTCTCTTAGTCATCAACTTTTCAGATACTGTTTTTTACCTACTGTGTCTTCTCTACTAATAGGATTCTATTTACATGCATACTAGAACTTCTTACTGTATCCTTTATGTCTCTTCCCTCTTTTCTGTATCTTTCATCTTTTTTGAGTTTCCATGGTTTATTCTGAATGATTTCTTCTTTTTTAGTTCACTATTTTCTCAACTATTTAATCTGCTACATTTATTCATTGAAATCTTTATTTTGGTTTTTATATTTTGCGGGTTAGAATTCCCATTTTGTTCTTTGTTTTATAGTTTACAGTACTCCAAAAATTTCTTACTTTTGCCTTTTATCCCCTTCAACATAAAATTTTAGTTCATTTAAAGCCTGTGTTTGATAACAAAAATATATGGCGCCTCTGCGGTATAAACAATGTCTCTCTTTTTTTTGAAGTGTTTATATAATGTTGCTTAATTATCTTATGTACCTTGTTATTTAAAAAAGTTTTTTAATAAAACATTTATTGAACTAAAATATTCAAGAGAAAAGTGCACATAGAAGTGTATAGCATGATAAATTTCCACGAATTAAATCTATGTAGCCTTCATTTATATCAAGAAATGTGTCATTACCAATATCCCAAAAAGCCCTCTTTAAACCTTTCTAGAAACTATCTCTTCCTTCCCTCCCCTTCTGCCTACCCAATGATAACCATTATTCTGTCATCCACATGCTATAGATGAGTTTTTGTCTGGTTTTGAGGCTTTGTATTAGTGAAATAATAAAGTATGTATTTTTATGTGTTTTGCTTTTTCTCACTTAACATTATCTTTGTGAGCATCATTCATACCACTTCATGTAGTAGCTGTGGTTTGTACATTCCCACTACTATGTTGTATTCCATTATGTGACTCCTTCACAGTTTATTTAGCATTATCCTGTTTATAGTTTCCAGTTTGGTACTTCAACATTCACGGAGGTTAACATTCTTATACACACCTTTTGGTGAACATGCCTAGTTATTTTTGATTGAATGCTAGTCACTATTTTGCAAAACTGTGAGAAAATTTGACACTTAGGGTGACGTTATCTTTCCCTAGAGAAAACTGACATATATTCTTCTCCCTAGAACAACCTCAACCTAAGACTGTGATAGGTCTAAGCAGAGTTGCAGTTGCTGTAAGGATCTATGTTTGGTTCACTTTTGTTCTGAGGGTAGCAGCCTTTGTAGGGGGGTCTTAACTCAAAGCTGGCTCCACCCACACACACTTCAACCCTTGTCCCCCATCTTCTCAATGACTGTAAAAGCTCTACTCAGGCTCTTAAGTTCTTGGTCCCACACCTCTAGGAGTGGCAAGTGCCCCTAGGAGGAAAGTGATTCCATATATTGACCTTACTTCTCTGAGATCTGTCTTCCCCAAGATACTCACCCAATGATACTTCACTATCTTGTTTATGCTTTGATGCCATCAAGAAGATTTTTAGTATACTTTGTTCAGCTTTTCTAGTTGTGTTCATTAGAAGGGTAGGTCTAAATTTCTGGTCACTCCATTGACTCTGCAGTCTATTTGCTTCTTTTTCTCTACCCAAACTGCTCTTGCCAAGGTTACTAATAATCTTTCATCTTTATTTTTATAGTAGACAGTTTTAAGTCCTTGCCTGATTTGATCTCCTGTGTGCCTAATCCCATAGATCTCTCCTCCATTCTAAAAACTTTTTTTTTTGCCTTTCATTCCTCAGCTAGCTCATTTCTGATTGCCAGCTCCTTCTCTAGCTACCTTATCTGAACTTTCTCTTTAAATACCTACCCTTAAATAGTTTGCTGTTTAAAATCTCAACCTTATATACTTTCTGTGGATGAGTCATGTTTATGACTTCAACTGCCACCCATATGCTGATGTCTTCAAGATCCTTATTCTTGAACTTGAGAGGATTGTTTCTTCCTACTTCTTATATATCTCCACTGAATGTCCTATGGAATTTCGAACTAAACATGTCCGAAACAGAACTCATCATTTCCTCCAACATTTCTAATTATATTCTTCATTTCAGGAAATGGCTCCACTATCTCCTTAGTTGTATAAACATGGGAGTCATCTTAAACTCTTTTTTTCTTCTCATTTCCCTTTTTCAGCCAGGCTCCAATTCTATAGAATCTAGTCCTAAATATACACACTACTTTATATTTTAAAAATACTTGGGCTCAAATGTCTGTTTGACTCTAAGAGTCAGAAAAAAATAAAACAAATGAGAAGATACTTGGGAGATATTTAGCTTTTAAGTTTGGGACTTTGTGAGAGTTCTATACACATGGATGGCTCACATGATACTAAATCTCTCAGAATGCTGCTCTCTAACCTGTAGTCAAAGGATAGGACACTTCCTATGTCCTCCTTCCCACATATTCTATTCAAATAATATCCATCTCTTAGTCATACATTATTATTACTGTCCACCCCATTTGAGTCACTGACTCAATGCTATGTATATTTAAAGCATGAAGATTGCAATTTATGCAAACCTTGTAGGTCCGTGTGTAGAAAGTAGCCTGTGTATTGATGAAGTCTCCTCCTGTTTTTCTTTTTCTTTTCCTAAGTTCTTGTATTGTTTGTACCACAGAATTCAGCATAAATTACATGTTGCTATATTTTGCTCTCTAATTGTTTGCAATGCATTAACTCTGTATCCATAGCTTGACGGTTAGCTTCCTGGGAGCAAGCCTGGTGTTTTCCACTCCTTTATGTTCCTTGGTGCCTAGCATGGGGCTGGGCTGCAGCAGATGCCTGATAACCATTTGTGGTTTGACAGAATTAGCTAGAGTGAGATAACTTAAACTCATTCAAAACCTTTGGGACTGTTCATTCTGATTCGCAAAAGAAGAAACAAACTCCTGCTCAAATGGAAATTGCCTTCTCTGCTGTTCTAAATAAGTACCAAAAAACAAGTATTATGCAGTTCTTGCTCTTTGGGAATTTGTAAATGGTGATAGAGGACAATTACACGTGAGAATAATTACTGATGTACAATCAGTGACTTCCAGTATACTCATGCTTATAAAGTGTCTCACAGCTTCCAATTGCTTTCATATTCATTACAAAAGTGGTTATGTCCAGGGTGACATCATCAGTCAAACATGTAGGGACATGATTACTTCTAAAAGATTTTTTAGGGTCTAGATGCAATATATAATATACACTGTTGATTACCATAATGTGAAAGAAATAAAACATCCACTAGAAATGGATTATTTAAAGGGACTCCTATGAGGGGAATAACACATTGTGTGGATTTGTGTTAGGCCCATGGGCCACCTGGTGCCAAGGGAAAAATTCTGGACCAGGAATCAGAACTCCCAGGTCACATTTCACTTCTACCACCTGCTATTATGATTTTGAGTAAATCACTTACTATGGCTGCATCTTAGTTTTCTCATCAATAGAACAGGACTATAAATACCATCCCTGGCAAATTTGTAACCGTATATTATCTAGTATAACACACATAAAAGAATTTCAAAATGAGGTAAGCACTGTAGCAATGCAAAGGAGTCATTATTGGGAGGCTGTGAATCAGCAGCAGAGTCATGCTTGCGAGGAAGAACCCTGCAGCCAAGTGGCTGGCTGTCAACTCCAACTCTGCTACTTACCAGCTGGGCAACCCTAGGCAACCCTCTCATTTCCTCATCTGTAAAATGGGGTTCCAATGACAGTACCCACCTCACAGAATTGTTGTGAAGATGAAGTAAGTTAGTACATATAAAGCATTCATATTACCTGACACAGAGTGAGAACTACATTGTCATTAGCTATTATTATTCTTGCTGATTGTATGCATGATCTAGAAAACAGACAGTTTGAGATGTTCTTAGTGTGTTGAAAAACCCTTGGCAAAGAAACAAAATAATCTATTTAAGCAATTTGTTTTCTAATCTATAGGTTACATATTTTTGATATAGGCAAATTCCTGTCCTCATGAACTTATATTAATAGGATAGGATGAGACAATTAGTAACCAAAGAAGTAAATCCACTTATTTGTTTCGTTAGGAAATGACTAAAATTTTGGAAGGTGCTATGAATTTGGAAGGTGCTATGAATGTAATAGTGTGTTGAGGCTGCTGCAGTCATGCGGTCAGCGAAGGCTGCTTTGAAGATGAGATGTTCATACCAAGAACAGCTGGAAAGAGCTTGTCATTATAAGAGTGTGGGAAGAGAACGCTGAGGCAAAATCTTGGAGAGGGTCAGACTTGCAGACTTGGGAACAGAGACGAGACATGTCAGGGATGTAGCATTAGTGAGAGAAGGCATTTTATAAGGCTGGGGGGTGGTTAGTTCACATGAGGCTTTTAGGCCGTGCCAGTGAGTTAGATACATTCTATAAATTCCAAGAAACAATTGAAGTGTTTTGTTCAGGAAAGGGATCAAAGAAAGCAATATAGAATGTTTAATTTTATATGCCAAAGACTTTTTTCAGAATTAAAAGCAAGTTTAAATGAGGAACAATGATTTTGTAATATATTATTTTGCTCAATTAGCAGATATTGATGGCTTTAGACTAGTTTCCAAAATAAACTTAACCGATTGAGATTAGGATGTTTATTTTTGGTTTTTTGGCAGATCCAGTGCTGGCTGAGAGATTAGGATGTTAACTAGCAGTAATATTTAAGACTGGCATGCAAGGTTAAGGTGACTTTTTGCTTTGGGGATCAATGCCTTTTATATCCATATTATTGCTCTAGGCCAAGATCACCATATTGTTTCTGCAATCACAGGAAAACATTTGATTTCACTGTCAGTCCCACCCTCTCCAGGGTGATTGTGTGGCCTCCAGGGAAGAATAATAACTTCTTATTTATCAGACTTCTAAGGGAAGGATTGCTTTTGGTTGTGAATATCAGAAGCCAGACTAACATAGCCTTAAGCACATATGGATTTATTTACTTATTTTTTGCTTCATTCAGCATAGTTTGGAGTAGGCAAGTGGTTCAGAGAGATTCAAGTTATAACAAAGTCAACCTCTCTGGAATTCTCTTGGTCTACCCCTCATGGTCCCTGGATGGCTGCTGCAGTATCTATCAACACATGTAGAATTCAGGCATGAAGAAAAGAATGGTATATGCATCAGGAAATCAGAGACTTTCCAGACAGTCACAGAACTCTTCTGTTCATACCTCGTTGGCTTGAACTGTGTCACAGAGCTCTATGTATTTTTTTCATCAGCAAGGTAGTCTGAGAAGATGGATTTTTTTTTTACCACCTGTAGTCAAAGAAGAAAAGGAAAATAAGGTTGAAATGGGTTTGTTTGAGCCACCCTATGTTACTTTTTCATGGCAGATTTCTTTTGGAACTTTAGTTCCCCCTCACAGTGACAAGAACTACAGCAGATAGCAAATGGCTGCAAACTCTTGGCATGAGAAATTACACCTACGGATGGCTATCTTGGGAGAGCTAAATAAATTTTCCAGCTGACTATGAAATCTGAAAGTGAAGGTAAACATCTGTATCAGATAGTAAATAAAATTTTAGGACCGACTAACTTCCATAATTGATCCTAGATTTTGGTGATTAGAGTCACACATATAGCCATCTATTTAAATGATCTTTGTACTTGAGAGGGCGAGATACTTGGCTTCACTTAGCTGTATAATAAAGCATCCTGACGCATAAGCACAGTTGCTTCTGAGTGAGTCGTGCTCTTTGGCTAAAGCTCAGCTCGTGTATTTTCATGCAACTTTAGAGTATTGTCCCTGTGATTTATTCTTGAATGGAAAAGGGGATGCAGACTCGCAGATTTTATAGTATCTGAAAATGCCTTTATAGGGGAAAAGAAAAGCAGTTAAGTGGCTGGAAGAACTATAACGATAGTAAATCCTAGACAACGTCTTCATAGAACAATGAAAGTGATTTGTCAGGAAGCTGATAAACTGAATTAATTTTTGAAAATCAGACTTGATTAGTCAGTGAGTGCAGAAAAAGTGTATATTTGAGGAGTTGCATGAACTCTACCACTTCCTGTGCTCTCTTGGCAAGTTTCCTCAAGTGTAAAACAAGGAAAATAACAGGGAATGGGGAGCTGTAATGGACATTTGCATTTGGCAACATATCCTTTGGGTTCTATGAGATTCCTTTGGGCCAAATATCCTTTGGATTCTGCGAGATTCCCGAGATAGGTTGGAGATATGGCCTCTTTACCCTAGCAAATGAAAAAAATATGTCTTCCTTTCATCTTGTGGAAGCAAACTGGAAGCTGCCTAGAACTCCAGGCAGCAAATAGATTTTGCTGAAAACCACCTCTAATTGCTTCCTAAGGTCACAAACAGTTCTTTAGGGAGAGGCCTAAAGAGGCAGCTGGCCATGATATTTGGAGGGGTTGAGGCATAGTCTAGAGTGGACTTGTGTTGGTGTCCACTGTCCAGTGCTGGCTATCTAAGGAGATGGTTTTGGTGGCAGGGTTTTGACTATGCCTTTCCCAACTGTTTCCTATTTGATGCTGGTTCTCTGGGCTTCCTGTAGATTTCTCCAAAATTCTCACTTACTGTCTTAGTACCAGAGTGAGTTTCTGGTGTTTGTAACAGGGAGCTTTGCGGGGACAGGATGGGAGTAGTGGACATGGAGAGGCACCAGCCACATCCTCCTTCAAGGAAGGACTTGCGGCTCTGCTGCCTGCTCTTTTTCAGCGTTTGCCTCAGCAGCAGAGAGATACTTGTGCTGGATGGTTGCCAAATCTCAACTTCATTTTATACTATGCCCTGTTCATATACCCTTAAGTGTTTAAAAATTCATCCCTTTGGGATGTTCATTTTTACAAGCATTTAGAAATGCAGCTTGGGAATCTTTACTCTCTCCATTAAAAGACTCCTTCGGGGTGTGCCTCGATTGGCTGGGTTAACTAATGGCAACAAATAGTGATTCTTTAGAGTGGTTTTAACGGCCAGAAAGCTCATCCTTGCTGCATGTAAAGCTGTTATTTCTTCAGGCAATAACTAGCACAGTTCTTGAAAGTATCAAATACGATATTATGTCCCCCTCTAGAGTAGCCCTTGCTAGTGAGAACATATCCTATTTATTTTTACTAAATTTAGATGAAAACTAATTTTTGTGCATTTTTGATATTCAATGCGTATTTGATGATTACTTCAATCTCAATGTTATGGGAGAAAGGAAAGTAGCATTACTGAGTGCCTCCAATACACCTGGACTGTGCCAGGCATTTTCATAACTCTTCCCTTAATCCTCTCAGCAACTCTGAAACTTCTGTAGCACTATCTTCACTTTATAGAAAAGGGACTCTATAAATTTGAGATTCAGATTATCTACAAGTCTGAGATACAGATTACTTAAAAAAAAAAATTAGCTCAAGGTCACCCAGCTAAGACATAGTGGCAAAGGGATGCCACACAGTCTTGTCTAATTCTAAGACTCATGTATTTTTATTCATCTGGTCATCAAATATTCAATGATTGCCTAACCCATACTGGGAATAGGGGAAAATAATGAGTAAGTGTCTCTTTCCTGAAAGAGCTTATTGACTAGAAGAGGAAACAGACTCAAAACCATATATATATATATATATAGAGAGAGAGAGAGAGAGAGAGCGAGAGAGAGAGAGACAGACAGACAGAGAGAGACAGAGATGATAGATAGATAGATACAGATGCAGGCACACACACACACACACACACACACACAATACAGGAGTGATTATGTTACTTTGTGGAAATCTACCCTGGTATTCTGGGAAGTCTCCACCCAAATCCACTAAATTGGGCCCCAGACCCATGATACGGAGGTGTTGTAATACAAGTGAGCAATGATACATATCCGTAGTAATACAGGTGGGTAGTGATACAGGTGTGGAATGTACAGATGTGTAGTGATATAGGTATGAAAAGATACAGATGTGTAGTGATACATATATGGAATGGTACAGATGTGTAGTGATATAGGTGTATAGTGATACATATGTGGAATGTACAGATGTGTAGTGATACAGGTGTGGGATGATACAGATGTGTAGTAATACAGGTGTGGGATGATACAGATGTGTAGTGATATAGGTGTATAGTGATACATATGTGGAATGTACAGATGTGTAGTGATACAGGCATGGAATGATACAGATGTGTAGTAATACAGGCATGGAATGATACAGATGTGTAGTAATACAGGTGTGGGATGATACAGATGTGTAGTGATACAGGTGTGGGATGATACAGATTGTAGTGATACAGGTGTGGGATGATACAGATGTGTAATGATACAGGTGTGG
>NC_045438.1:101147654-101172197 GCF_002776525.5 Piliocolobus tephrosceles | reverse complement strand
GTGTAGTGATACAGGTGTGGGATGATACAGATGTGTAGTGATACAGGTGTGGGATGATATAGATGTGTAGTGATACAGGTGTGGGATGATACAGATGTGTAGTGATACAGGTGTGGGATGATACAGATTGTAGTGATACAGGTGTGGGATGATATAGATGTGTAGTGATACAGGTGTAGAATGGTACAGATGTGTAATGATACAGACGTAGAAGATAGAGATGTGTAAGGGTACATATTTTAAACATTTTACTTTTGTCAGAAGTGAATGGAGCTAATTGGCGCAACTATTACTTCTTTGTGAAGGATAAAACTGGGCCCCTATGTAGTTTACATATCTTCAACAAAGAGAGAGAATTATGCAGTGCCTTGAGAGTCTTTGTACAAAGTTTCTTGTAGGTGGAGAATTTTGCGAAAATTTGATATTAATGGATAGATAGAAAAATAGGTAAGGGAGAAGTTTACTCATTAATTTTCCAAAAGACACTCAATCTCTCTTCTGATCAAGGTGCATGAGAGACAGTCACTGGGTTGTGCTTGCAGAGGCTATAAGCTAAGTGTTTCTGTCTTGTCCCAGTACTGGAGCCCAAGGTCTTTGGGAAGGTCAAGGACTCCAACCTTCAGACAATGTGTGCCAGTGTGTATGGGTCATGGTTAACATTTTAATTATAAGGGAAACAAAAACTAACACTTAAATGAGCTCTGGTCACTTGGTGCCTTGTGTTTTCCTTTTTATTTTGATGTTATAAGAAATGCTGGCCTTGCCTTGATTTAGCAGATTGTGAAACAGAAGCCACAAAACTTTTCTGAGCCTGAGTCCTTCCATCCGGTTCTATTAATCTCACATGGTTGTTGAGACTGCCGATGGAAAGGCCTTACGTGAAGGAGTTTTGTGTACTAGCAAGTGGGAGTTTTTTGTGCTAGCAAGTGTTACACAAATGAAGCCCAGATTTATAGTACTGTAGAGAAGATCTCTGTGTGTGGAAAGGAGTAATTGCAGGGAGGTAAATCATGAAGGAAACTCACAGAGGAGGAAGTAGAGAAGTCATCTTCCCCCTGTGCAGGGCTGGGTGGAAAGGGCCCATGGTCACTTCTGTTGCATATTCCTCCTTTTGGTCAGGGGAGGCAGATGCATGAAGCTAGAGGTGACTCCAGATTTATAGCTTATCTAATTTTGTTTTTATGGTTGATGCTCTAACAAATCCAGACTCAGGAAGTAAATCCTACTCATCACTCAGAACTCTGATCAGCTACACACATCAAGCCATGATATAATTTTTTTGCCATTTCCCCATAATTTAAAAAATATCACTTTGTATCGACACATCCTTTGGTATATTTCTATTCTCTCTCTGTATGTTTAGGTATATTTCAAAATGTCTATTTCAAAGCGGGGATGTAAAACTATTCTTTAGGTAGATGGTGAGGCTTTCTTGAATGGCTGTGGTCTGTATGCTGCTGTTTTCTCTTGAATAAAAATAGAGCAAAAAATGGGTCATCTTAGTTCAGATTTTGCTTTTGGTACATTTCTGAAGTCTCTCTATGAAAAAAAAAAATCACCAATTCATAGCTGAAATGGGCCTTAAAGATCATGTAATTAAATGTCCTCATTTTACAGATGAAGTGGCCCATAAATGTGAAATGATTTGTTTAAGGGTGCTCAGTAATTACCGGCTGGGACAGAACTAGAGCCCAAGTGATACTGGAGAGGGGCAGGGAAGTGCTGGGTAGAGAAGGGTTGGGTCCCTGGCAAAGGCTCCACCCTTGGGCCTGTGCCCACGGACCTACGTGAGGACAAACACTCCTGTTTCATGATCCGATTTTTCCAGTACACTAGGGCAAGAACCCCGGGATACAGAAAGCCTGCTGTCCTTGAGATAAGGCAAAGGGTCTAACTGAGCTGTTTAACACAAGCCGCTTGCAGACAGCAAAGCCGAAAGAGCACACTGTAACACACACCCACTGGGGCTTTGGGACCTGGAAACACAACCTTAGATGCTGCCATGGGGTCGGAGCCCAAACCCGCCCCCCATGACCTGCCCATCTGCATGCTTCCCCTAGGGGTTTGAGCAGTAGAGCACGAAAGAAGCCAGCCACATCACCCTCGCACAGCCGGTGAGGGGAATGAGGGAAAACACCTCTCATTTCACAAGGTTTGCTTGCTCTGAACTCAGTACTTTCTGGATCACACTGTGATTGACCTAGGAAGAGGGCCCAAGCGTCTCTTTCTAGGCCACATCTGTTTCTACCTTTGAATATAATTTTCCCTCCCTGTGTAGCAGTGAGAAAGAGAAGAAATTCTTCAAAGCTTAATAGAAACTGATATTCCTTCTGCCAGAGATGTTTTTTTAACATGTATAGATTTATGATTCTATGCTTGTTTCTGAATTTAAAATCAGCTTATTTAAATAAGGTATACTTGTTATTTTTACCTGTAGTCTTTCCATAAATTTTCTTTGCAATCATATTTTTTTTTGGTATGGACATTTCTTTCTTTCTTTTTTTCTCCAAAAGATATTACTAACATTGCTTATTTTTCTTAGTCTCCTATGACCTCATCCCAGTGCTTGGTAGCTTTATTTTTTTAAGTGCTCTTTTTTCTCCTGAATAACATTTCCTCCAGAGTCAGATTTTCTGATAGTTTACCTTGGGTTTTCTTTTTAATGTTGATGCTAATGTTGATGCCAGAAGAACCTCTCCACTTATGTATCACACTTGCTTTGTGACAGTAGGTGAGTTTTACCACAGGCTGGACATCGCTCTGGGTATACTGTGCATACATGGATCACGAGGTAGGGCAGGGCGTGTCTGCTGGTAAGCACTAGCTGGTAGGAAGCTAGCTGAACTTCCAATCCCACACCTTAAGCCTTAAGCTTTCCCAGATGGTTAATTCAGTTTCTTTAGAAATCATCCCTGTATCTTGACTAGGAGTAAAATGCCCTACTGTGCTTAGTGTTGGGGTAGCGAAGAGAGATAAAGGGTGAGGACTAGGGCGGGGAATCTGAAGTGCACCGTCATTCTCGTAAAGACTTCCAGTGAACTCACCCTCACCCCATTTCCATTCCATCTCTCACCCTGTTTTGCAGCAATAGAGAACTAATACATATTCAAAAGCTTCTATGTGATCTAGAAGCGAATTAAAGAGTTGTGAGTGATAGAGTGAGTAACTGAGATGTAAAAAAACTTCAGGCTAGTTCAGAGTGTAGTTACTAGGTAGGTCCCTAACTACAATCTGTGAAACATGAGATTTGCAGGTGTAGGCCAAGGAATAAGTAGATTTGGATTGTTGAAAAGTAGAAAAGTTTCCTACTGTTGAAGAGAGGAAAGTTTCAAATCATTATAAATGGAAACGTGAAGACGAGAGCACGATAAGTTATTACACAGAGGCCTGGGTTAAAAAAAGATTAGATTGGGGTCAAAAAAATATTACACGGCCATACTGAAAAGCATAGCCTTAATCTCTGGAGCTGTACGAAACATAGGGCTTACTTAGTCAGAACCTTTTTTTGCACAGAGAGAAAGATGAGACATAAAGAGGTTAGTGATATGAACCTTTAAGCCATATCTTAATCCCACCAAGCCCATTATACTGTAAATGTAGACAGCTTGGAATCATTTTACAACATCTCTGCTCTGGTCTTCCTGATTACACATTTGATTCATTTCCAAGGACGAAAGTGTAAATGTGCTTTCAGGATGCTGACTGTTCAATAATTTATGTAAGGCTGTAAACACATTTCAGCACATTTAGGAAACAGATTTTCCTTATTATTATTATTTTTTTTCTATAGCGCAGTCTGTAAACAATTTCTGGTCAATTCAAATCCCTTGTAAGCAATGGTGGTGTCATTTCCATCTTTTATGACATTCAGAAAATCTATTCTAAAATGTACTTCTTACCATGTTATCATGTCTAAGAATTACCTTTCCACCATTTTTGTCCATATTGCAAATTCTGCCAAAATGATTTCCTTTTGAGATCTTAATATCATCATTTCTTTTATAAAATATTAGGTCATTCACCAGTACTAATGCCATCTATCTCCTCTTTGTCATGTTTACGCATCTCTTCTATACATAGCTCTTTGATATCTTAAATACTTCCTGCCACTATTTCCTTATTTTAAACTATGTCTCTGTAATACCTGGGATATGGCACATTTTTTCTTTTAGAGAGATACCTCACATAAGTCAATCTTAATGTGTACTTCTAGCAATGGTTAATATAATAGACATTGCATTTCAGAGTTTCCTTTTTTCCTCTTAACTCAGCTTGACTTTTCTTTGTTGCATTTGCCTGTAGATACACTCCTGGTATCTAGTTTCTATTTGTTTTGTATTTCTACTTTTCATGCCATTAATAAAATAAAGTCAATATAATTATTTCCCAGATTAATCATAGGATTTTAAGGCTGGGGGAACCATCAAGGTAACACATCAGAAGCTTTCATTTCATTCATAATATCTATCAAATATTTATACCAACTGTGTTTAAACAGTCATCTCTCAAGTTTGTTTCTGAGATAGGGAGATATCTCATGCAACTTAATTTTTAGAAGATTTTTCCTCACACTGGGCCAAATCTGGTACCAAATTTCCTGCTTCCTTTTTCCTCCCTTCCTTTCCTTGATATTTAACCACCGATGATACTATTTGCATGTTTCCTTTTTCTTTCCATTCATGTAAAGGGCTCCTTTATCATTAAAAAGATTAATCTCTTTTAGTGGGTATGGTTTTAAATTTGCATCATTAAACATTATACCATGTTATTTTTCTTACTAATTAGGGATGTTATAAAACCAACATCATATAAAGCATACACAATTTAAGTCTTCTAATTCTTAAAGAAAAAGTGATTGTATGGTGAGAATGAACTAAGGTTTGTGACAGAAGGACAGAAGAGCCTCACAGAAATGGCTTACTTCCTAGACATTGTGCAGCAGTCCCCTTATCCTTGGGGGACATGTTTCAAGGTTCCCAGTGGATGCCTGAAACCAAGAATTGAAACATGTTTCTGTTTGTGCCTCCCACCTATAGATTTAGTGCCTTTTCCATCTTACCTAAGCACTGAGCATACACTGTGGTAGTAGCTTTTCTGTTTCAGTTGAGCTGCAACAGCAAAACTAGCATAAAAGTCATATTCCGTCTTCACAATTTCACAGATAGAGGGTTTGTCCTTACCATAGATCTTAGCAACCTTAGAAGACATTTTATTTTCTTGTTAAGTCAAGAACTTTCACCTTTTCACTTAAAGGAAGCACTTTATGGCTTGTATGCAGCATATCTGAATTGCCGGCATCACTCCTCTGGATCTTTGGGGACATCATTAAGTAAAATCATGGTTCCTTGAACACAAACACTTGATACCTCGGCAGTTGATCTGATAACTGTGTCAGATACTATGTGATAACAGGCAAGGAGAATCTACCACGTGGATGCACTGGACCAAGGGATGATTCACCTCCTGGTGGAATGGAGCAGGATAGAGTGAGATTTCATCACACTACTCAGAACGGCACACAATTTCAACTTATGAATTATTTCTGGAATTTTTCATTTAGTATTTTCAAATAGTGGTTGACTGCAGGTAACTGAAGTTGCACAAAGTGAAACCACAGATAAGGGGAGACTACAGTATTCGTTTTTATTGCTGACATAACAGATTACCACATATATAGTGACTTAAGCAACAAAAATGTATTACCTTACAGTTCGGTAAGTCAGAAGGCCATGACTGGTCTCAATGGACTAAAATAAAGGTGTAAGCAGGGTTTGTCCTTTCCATAGGCCCGGGATAGGATCTGTTTCCTTGCCCTTTCCAGCTTCTGGAGTCTGCCTCCATTCCTTGGCTGGTGTCCTTTTTCCCCTCCATCTTCAAAGCAGTGTGGCATGTGAAACCCTTCTCACACAGTGTTACTCCGACCTCCCTTGTGCTTCCCTTCTACATTTTTAAGGACCTTTGTTATTAGAATTCCCTACCTGGATAATTCCAGGCTAATCTTTCTATCTCAACTTTAATCACACCTGCAAAGTCCCTTTTGCCAAGTAACCTAACATATTTACATATTCTGGGGATTAGGACATGGATATCTTTGGGGCCATTCTTCTGCCTATTACAGACATTATATCTGCAAGTTTGGGGGTTGCCACCCATAGACTTAGAGTGTCTCATGCTGCTTGTTGAACCAGTAGCTATTGTATGCTTACTGTTTAAAAAACGATTCCGTTAAATATTTTGAGAGCTGTAAAGAGAAATTGAGATTACGTTATGTAAGCCATCTCCATCTGATACAAATCTGGTACACCTTCTCCAGTGTCTTCAATAATGCTGTAATAATAATGTTTTCTCTGTCTCTCTCCTGCACTGGTTGGCCCTCCACTTTTGAACTTGGATGAAGCACCACACTGTAGTGAATGAGATCTAGCAGTCACCAGGGAGCTGAATAGGATCTGAGCACTCACAGATGGGGCTGATTCATGCAACCTCAAATGCAGGGAGTTAGTCTCCAATGGGGTAAATCTTGCTCAAAGGGAAGAGGGAGATGGCAGTTGGCTATTAGTTCCCCTTCTTTTGTCTGTCATGTGGACTACTGTAAGGTGCACTTCCTCCTTACAACATTCTGGAGAAGTTCTGCTGCTGAGTGAATAAACCTGCTAAGCAACTTCTGCGTTTCTCCACGGCTAGTTGTGAAGCAAGAGCTAACACAGTAACACTTTGCATTACATTTTCCTTTGCTTCCCTTTCCTTTATCCTCACTGCCCTGGGCTTGCACTTCCCAAATAAGTTATTAGCAATTTAATCTTTGCCTTAAGCTTTGTTTTCTAGAAGAACAGGGCTAAGACACCATCTAATCAGGCCTTCTTCAAATATCAGGGAATAAATGAGACAAATGTTTCAAACTCATAAATGCTTTTGCTGTTAAAAACCCTTAAAATGTTGATGGTTAGTGTTAAACATAAACTATAAGAGATAGAGACACACAATGAGGAAAGGTTTTAAAAGAAACACTATAAGCTTACCTCCTTGTTCACGGTTTTTGGTGTTGCTCTTGTGTTAAGCTTCGTCTGTTAAAGATGGGAGATTGCTCTGTGGAAAGTGAAGAAATTACTGGTCAGGGAGAATTAACCAGTGTACGATACACCAAAATTTGGACTTTTTGCCTAGTATTAAATAAACAGCTTTCATAAGGGCTTCCTTACATAACCTGCCCCAGTATCTAGTACATATATATGCCTCATTTTACTAGTTGGCCATCAGCTCATATTTACAGTCTCCTTATAACCAGGTTGTAAGGGCTTGTGGGCAGGTTCTCTTTTAGCCTTTTTGATTTTCCCACGGGGTCCAGCAGAGAGAGTGCCTTTTATACAGTAAGCACTTGATAATGGTTTATTTACTATTGGAAATGGCTGGCAATGATTATATACAGTAAATACTAAATCTAACTGAGAAATCCTTAGTATTTTTTCTATTTCTACACAGTCACCAGAGAATGAAGTCAACACTACAAAGATATTCTCTGCACCTGATGTTGACATATTCCTATTTAGTTCTGAAGGTCCCCTGGACATGACCAAATGGGGGATCATTGCATATAACTTCATATCCAGATGAATATTCTGGTGCGTGTTTAGGAGTACCTGCACCTAGTGGAGAGCAAGAGCAGAAGAGTCTTATGGGTTGCCTGAGGGACGGTGGATATCCTTTGTCCTGTCTTACATTATACAAATCCTTCCAGAGGACTTACTCCTTTAGCTTTACAAAAATCGGCCCCCTTGTGCAAAGAACCAAGGAGGATATGTATTTGCCATTTTTATTTCTCAGAAATAGCAATTCAAATTATATTAATCTTAGGTGATATTTACCTTGGTTAAAGTATGCATTTTAATGCAGATAATTTTCTTCTAGGCAAAGTGGGATTGATAGATAGTTTTAAAAATAGTTGGATCAGCCTATGGTGCACATCAAGCTATAAAAATAGAAGCCAGGTCTATGCTTGACAGATTCCAAAGATAATCTTTGGTATGATTAGCTAATACGATACTGCAGGTCTCTTAAATATTAATGAACCACTAATGCCAATTTGAGAAACTGCACAAAGAACATGGGAGCCTTTTAATATTATCACCCAGGCAGAAGTAAGATTTACATTTGGGATTTTTGCAACAATTAGATAAATAATTATGAATAAGCATATGTTAACATACATCTAATTTACACTATATAACGTTGTATGTATGCTGCAAGAAGAAAGATAGATGATTCTTACAAATCCAGTTCCTTTCCCTGAACTTGTTCCTTGGTCAAGAGATGGGAAATGCATCTATCTATACTATGAGGCATCCACCAACGTCTGTGGATCAAGTGACCGGTGGTGAAACCCCTCACTCTCTGCACTGAAACAGAAATATCCCTCTAAACCATGTGGCAGTATAATTTATTCAGATTATAATGTGTATTCACTGTTGATGAAGAGTCAGAAAGAATGAGATTTATGTATGATTGATGTTCGTTTCATTTCTCCCTTACTACCACCTTCATACATACATCAGAGTTGTTTGTAGGCCTATATGAGATATTTAAAGACATCTTCTCGTTGATTTTGAAGAAGTCAAATTATTTGAGTTTCTGCTAGGAGTCCCTGAGGAGGGATGGAAAGGAGCAAGGCCCACAGGGTAGGTCAGGTGCTTTCTAAGCAGCTCTGCTATCTGCTCCATCATAACATCATTCTGTATTATAATGTCCTATTTATTTGTCTCATGTTCCCATTGGAGTAAAATTGCTCCATTGTTGAATAAATGAATAAATATTGATAGAGATTCTTCCTGCAAGAATTTTTAGTTTCAAAAACTTGTTTGTCTTTGTTATGATAACATAGAAAAAGGAAAATTACATGAGCCTTTGTTGCCAATGTTCAGAAGCGGTAGGTAGATATATTGAGAACTTTCAGGAAAAGGGAACTATTCATCTAAAAATATTTACGTGGTAGCACTGTGAGTGAGTCCCTATAGTAAATAAAATCTTAAAATTTAGCTGGGGACTTACTTTGGTTCATGTGCCCAGCTATACAGCATTTGACTGGCTCTGAACACATTGGAGTACTCCCATGGACAAATGGGATCACGTCAAGTTAAAAAGCTTCTGCACAGTGAGGGAAACAGTCAACAAAATGAAGTGACACCCACAGAATAGGAGAATGTGTTTGCAAACTAGCCATCTGACAAGGGATTAGTAACCAGAATATATAAGGATCTCAGACAACTCTATAGGAAAACATCTAACAATTGAATTAAAAACTGGGCAAAAGATCTGAATAGACACTTCTCAAAAGAAGACATACAAATAGCAAACAGGTATATAAAAAGGTGCTCAACACCATTGATCATCAGAGAAATGCAAATCAAAACTACAGTGAGATATCATCTCACCCCAGTCAAAATGGCTTTCATCCAAAACACAGGCCATGACGAACATTGGTGAGAATGTGGAGAAAAGGGAATCCTTGTACGCTGTTGGTGGGAATTAGTACAACCACGATGAAGACCAGTTCGGAGATTCCTCAAAAAACTAAAAATAGAACTACCATATGATCCAGCAATTCCACTGCTGGGTATATAACCAAAATAAAGAAAGTCAGTATATCAGAGATATCTGCACTCCTATGTTTATTGCAGAACTATTCACAATAGCCAAGATTTGGAAGCAACCTAAGTATCCATGAGTAGGTAGATGAACGGATACATGGATAAAGAAAAAGTGGTACATATACACAACACAGTACTATTCAGCAATTAAAAAGGAATGGGATCCTGTCATTTGCAGTAACATAGATGAACTGGAGGCCATTAAGTGGAATAAAACAGGCACAGAAACACAAATTTCTCACGTTCTTTCTTATTTGTGGGAGCTAAAAATTAAAACAATTGAACTCATGGAGATAGAGAGTAGAAGGATGGTTACCAGAAGCTGGGAAGGGTAGTAGGGGTGGGATACGGGGAAAAATGGGGACGGTAAAGGGGTACAAAAATAGTTAGAAAAAATGAATAAGATTTAATATTTGATAGCACAACAGAAGAACTATAGTTAAAAATAATTTAATTGTACATTAAAAATAACTAAGAGTATAATTGGGTTGTTTGTAACATAAATAATAAATGCCTGAGGTGATGTATGTGCCATTTGCCCTGATGTGATTATGACGCACTTCATGCCTGTATCAAAATATCTCATGTAACCCATAAATATATACAACACTATGTATTCACAAAAATTAAAAATTCAAAAAGGATACTTCCAATTTTTTACTTACTTTTTCCTGATGATAAATATAACATTTGCCAGTTTAAAGAAGGTTAAAATATATCAAAATGTATCAAAAAGATCATCATAATCTCACCATGAGATAATTATGTTTATTTTCTGTTCCTTTAGATTTTTTCAGTGTTATATATGAGCATATGTATGTATGCACACATGTATATATTTTTTAATTGGTGATTTTTAAAATCTCAATCGTTTTTGGGGTACAAGTGGGTATTTGGTTGCATGGATAAGTTCTTTTGTAGTGATTTCTGACATTTTAGTGCACCTGCCACCTGAGCAGTGTACACTGTAGCCAATATGTACTCTTTTATCCCTCCTTCCCTCCCAATCGTCCCCTCAGAGTCCCCAAAGTCTGCTATATCATTCTTATGCCTTTGTGCCCTCATAGCTTAGTTCCCGCTTATAAGTGAGAACATATAATATTTGGCTTTCCATTCCTGAGTTACTTCATTTAGAATAATGGCCTGCAGCTTCATTCAAGTTGCTGTAAAAGACATTATTTCATTCCTTTGTATGACTGAGTAGTATTCCATGGTGTGTAAATACCACACTTTCTTTATCCACTCCTTAGTTGATGAGCACTTCTGTTGGTTCCACATCTTTGCAATTGTGAATTGTGCTGCTACAAACATGCATGTGCCTGTGTCTTTTTCATATAACGATTTCTTTTCCTTTGGGTAGATGCCCAGTAGTGGGATTGCTGGATCAAATTGTAGTTCTACTTTTAGTTCTTTAAGGAATTTCCACACTGTTTTCCATAGCGTTTGTACTAATTTACATTTCCACCAGCAATGTAAAAGTGTTCGCTTTTTACCACATCTATGCCAACATCTATTGTTTTTTGACTCTTTATTTATGGCCATTCTTGCAGGAGTAAGGTGGTATTTCATTGTGGTTTTAATTTGCATGTCCTTGATGATTAGTGATGTTAAGCATTTTTCCATGTGTTTCTTGGCTGTTTGTGTACCTTCTTTTGAGAAATTTCTACTCATGTCCCTTGCCCACTTTTTGATGGGGTTGTTTTTTTTCTGATGCTGATTTGTTTGAGCTCCTTGTAGATTCTGGACACTAGTCCTTTGTTGGATGCACAGTTTGGGAATATTTTCTCCCATTCTGTGGGTTGTCTGTTTACTCTGCTGATTATTATTATTATTTACTGTGCAGTGGTTTTTTAGTTTAATTAGATCCAATTAATTTTTGTTTTTGTTGCATTTGCTTTTGAGGTCTCAGTAGTTAATTCATTGCCTAAGCCAATGTCCAGAAGAGTTTTTCTGATGTTAGCTTCTAAGATTTTTATGATTTTAGGTCTTATATTTAAGTCCTTGATCCATCTTGAGTTGATTTTTTGTATAAGGTCAGGGATGCGGATCCAGTTTTATTCTTTTATGTGTGGCTTGCCAGTTTCCCCAGCACCATTTATTGAATAGGGTGTCCTTTTCCCACTTTATCTTTTGTATGCTTTGTTGAAATCAGTTGGCTATAACTATTTGGCTTTATTTCTAGTTCTCTATTCTGTTCCATTGGCCTATGTGCCTATTTTTATACCAGCACCATGCCATACTATATGGTATTAGTACTATAGCTTTGTAGTATAATTGAAGTCGGGTAATACGATGGTACTCACTGCCTGATTTTACAGTGCTAGGTAACTGTAGTCTTGTAGTATATTTTCAAGTTGGGTAATATGAGAAGATACTTGATATAATTTCGATTTTCTTAAATTTATTGAGACTTGTTTTGTGGCCTGTCATATGGTCTATCTTGGAGAATATAGTACTAGCTAACAATAGCCTCATAGTATAATTTGAATTTGGGTAATGTGGTGCTTCCAGATTTATTCTCTTTGCTTATTATTGTTTGGCTATGTGGGCTCTTTTTTGATTCCATATGAATTTTAGGATTGTTTTTTCTAGTTCCATGAAGAATGATGATAGTATTTTGATGAGAATTGCATTAAATCTGTAGATTGTTTTGACAGTATGGTCATTTTTACAATATTGATTCTTCTCATTCATAAGCATGGAATGTGTTTCCATTTGTTTGTGTCATCTGTGACTTATTTCAGGAGTGTTTTGTAGATTTCCTAGTAGAGATCCTTCATCTCCTTGGTTAAGTATATTCGTAAATATTTTATTTTGTTTTTTGCAGTTGTTGTAAGAGGGATTTAGTTCTTGATTTGATTCTCAGCTTCATCATTGTTGGCGTATAGCAGTACTATGGATTTATGTACATTGATTTTGTATCCTGAAACTACTGAATTCATTTATCAGATCTAGGAGATTTTTGGATGAGTCTTTAGAGTCTTCTAGGTATACAATCATATTGTCAGGAACAGTGACATTTTGACTTCGTCTTTTCCAATTTGGATGCCCTTTATTTCTTAAGAGAAATTAAGACTGCTCTGGCCAGGACATCCAGTACTGTGTTGAATAGAAGCGGTGAATGTGGGCATCCTTGTCTTGTTCCAGTTCTCAGAAGAAATGCTTTCAACTTTTCCCCATTCAGTATGATGTTGGCTGTGGGTTTGTCATATATGACTTTTATTACTTTGAGGTAAGTCCTTCTACCCCTATTTTGTTGAGGGTTTTATCATAAAGCGATGCTGGATTTCATCAAATGCTCTTTCCGCATCTATTGAGATGATCATATGGTTTTTGTTTTTAATTCTGTTTATGTGATGTGATTGACTTGCATATGTTAAAGCATCCCTGCATCCCTAGGATGAAACTCATTTGACCATGATATATTATCTTTTTGATATACTGTTGAATTTGGTTAGCTAGTATTTTGTTGAGGATTTTTGCATCTGTGTTCATCAGGGATATTGATATGTAGTCTGCTTTTTTCATTATATCCTTTCCTGGTTTTTATTAGGGTGTTACTGGTTTCACAGAGCGATTTAGGGAGGACTCCTCTTTATCTTTTGGGATAGTTTCAGTAGGATTGGTACCAATTCTTCTTTGAATGTATGGTAGAATTCAGCTGTGAATCCATCTGGTTGTGGACATTTTTCTGTTGCATTTTAAAAAAAATTATTGATTCAATCTCACTGTTATTGGTCTGTTCAGAGTTTCTATTTATTTCTGATTTAATCTAGGTTGGTTGTATGTTTCTGGGAATTTATCCATTTCCTCTAAATTTTCTAGTTTTGTGTGCATAAAGTTGCTCATAGTAGCCTGGGATGATCTTTCATATTTCTGTGGTACTGGTTGTAATATCTCCAGTTTCATTTCTAATTGAGCTTATTTGAATCTTCTCTCTTGTTTTCTTGGTTAAGTCTTGCTAAGGGTCTATCACTTTTGTGTTTCTTTTCAAAGAACCAGATTTTGTTTCATTTATCTTTTATATTTTTTTGTGTGTTTCAATTTTATTTAGTTCTGATCTTTTTTAATTTATTTTCTTCTGCTGGTTTGGGTTTGGTTTGTTCTTGTTTCTCTACTTTCTTGAGGTGTGACTTTAGGTTGTCTGTTAGTGCTCTTTCAGACTTTTTGATGTAGGCATTTAATGCTATGTACTTTTCTCTTAACACTGCTTTTGCTGTATCCCAAAGGTTTTGATCAGTTGTGTCACTATTATCATTCATTTCAAAGAATTTTTAAATTTGCATCTTGGTTTCATCATTAACCCAAAAATAATTCAAGAGCAATTTGTTTAATTTCCATGTATTTGTGTAGTTTTGAGGGTTCCTTTTGGAGTTGACTTCCAGTTTTATTCTACTGTTGTCTGAGAAGATACTTGATATAATTTTGATTTTCTTAAATTTATTGGACTTATTTTGTGGCCTATCATATGGTCTATCTTGGAGAATGTTCTGTGTGCTGACAAGAAGAATGTATATTCTGTACTTGCTGGGAAGAATGTTCTATAAATATGTGTTAAGTCCATTTGTTTTAGGGTAGAGTTTAAGTCCATTGGTTCTTTGTTGACTTTCTGTCTTGATGATCTCTACAGTGCTGTTAAATGAGTATTGAAGTCTCCTACTATTATTGTGTTGCTGTCTATATCATTTCTTAGGTCTAGTAGTAATTGTTTTATAAATCTGGGAGCTCCAGTGTTAGGTGCATATACATTTAGGATTGTAACATCTTCTTGCTGGACTAATTCTTTTAACATCATATAATGTTGTTCTTTATCTTTTTGTTTTTTAACTCTTATTGCTTTAAAGTCTGTTTTGTCTGATATAAGAATAGCTACTCTTATTCACTTTTGGTTTCCATTTCCTTGGAGTATACTTTTCACTCTTTGCCTTAAATTTACGTGAGTCCTTATGTCTTAGGGCAGTCTCTTGAAGACAGCAGGTATTTGGTTGGTGGCTTTTATCCATTCTGCCGTTCTGTATCTTTTAAGTGGAGCATTTAAGCCATTAACATGCAATGTTAATGTTGAGATGTGGGGTGCCATTATATTCATCATATTAGTTGTTACCTATATATTTTGTTTTTTTAATTGTATTATTGTTTTATAGTCCCTGTGAGATATATGCTTTAAGGAGGCTTTATTTTAGTGCATATTGAGCTTTTGTTTCAAGTTTTAGAATTCCTTTAGCTTTTCTTTTAGTTCTAGTTTGGTAGCGGCAATTCCTTCAGCCTTTGTTTGTCTGAAAAAGACTTTATCTCTTTTTCATTTGAGAAGTTTAGTTTTGCTGGATACAAAATTCTTGGCTGACAGTTACTTTGTTTAAGGAAGCTAAAGATAGGACCCCAGTCCCTTCTGGCTTGTAAGGTTTCTGCTGAGAAATCTGCTGTTAGTCTGATGAGTTTTCCTTTAACAGTTACCTGATTCTTTTGTCTCACAACTCTTAAAATTATTTCCTTCGTGCAGACTTTACATAGCCTGATGACTATGTGCCTTGGTGATAATCTTTTTGCAATGAACTTCCCAGGAGCTCTTTGTACTTCTTGTATTTGAATATCTAGATATCTAGTGAGGCCAGGGATGTTTTCCTCAATTATTTCCTCAAATAAATTTTCCAAACCTTTAGACTTCTCTTCTCCCTCAGGAACACCAATTATCCGGAGGTTTGGCCATTTTACATAATCCCATATTTCTTGGAAACTTTGTTCATTTCTTTTTTTTCTTTATATCTTTGTCAGATTGGGTTAATTCAATAGTCTTGTTTTTGAACTCTGAAATTATTTCTTCTACTTGTTCTAGCCTATTGTTGAAAGTTTCCACTGCATTCCCTAAGTGTGTCTTTCATTTCCAGAAGTTCTGATTGATTTTTCTTTATGATATGTATCTCTCTGGAAAAATTTTCATTCATATTCTGGATTAAAAAAATGTCTTTATGTTGTTTTTCACCTTTCTCTGGTATCTCTTTGAGTAGCTTGATAATCACCCTTCTGAATTCTTTATCTGGTATTTCAAAGATTTCATCTTAGTTTGGATCCATTGCTGGGGAGCTAGTGTGATCTTTTGGGGGTGTTATAGAACCCTGTTTTGTCATATTACCAGTATTACTTTTCTAGTTTCTCCTCATTTGGATAGACTATTTCTTCAAAATGTTCTTGAATTTATTTTTGATTTGGCTGTGTTTAAATTTTTTTTTCCCTCTTAAGGATCTGACTTTAATGTTAATACTTTATTATAGTTGAATTTGATTGTTGGTGCTTGTAGGGGTGAAGACTCTGTATGAGTTCCTTAGTTATAAAGAATCTTTGTGTGCTGGCTTTCCCAGATGCTGGTGGTAGTAGTTGTGCATTTGGTATGTGGACAAGTTTACTGTCTCCTATAGGGTTGGAATAACAGGGATCTATTGAAGCTTATCTCATTCTCATGTGGTGTATGCTTTATTTATTTATTCAGTTTTTCCCCAGTATTTTATTTAATGAGTAGATCGTTCAGGCTTCGGGAGGTATCCCTAGTTTGGCACCAGTTGTAGCTAAAGCAATTGGGTAGATGTAATACACAATGGTGGGCAGAGGTCCCAGCCTTGATGAAGATGGCTGGGGAAACTCTCAATTAGATGTGCTGATGATTTATCAGGGTGAGGGGTGGAAGCCACCTCAAATCTCCTGCCAGGCCAGCAAGAAAGCTGTCTACCTCTGTGCTTTACTCCTGTCCCAGTGTTCTGACTATTCAGATCAGACAGGCATATCTTTTCATCTGTAGGAATGTTGATGTTGCAAGTAGGGAGGAACTGTGATTCTGCCTCTTGTGCAAGCCTGAATCTGGACAGTACTCTTCCTGTGGGGCTTCAGTCATCCTGAATTATTCTAAGAAGGCCGTCTATAGGTGCGTCCATGCTATATTCCCATGGGAGAAGCCCCAGCTGCATCTGCAGTGGGGAAACAAGGACCCTTTATGCAAGACCCTTCATGATCACAGAGGCTGTCTACCTGTTGGAGTTGAGGTGAAGGCTTTCTCTACTGCACCCAACACTGCAATTGTGTCTCTGTTGTAAGAAACTTCCCACCAGCAGAAAGATCTGGGACTCAGGGCCTGCTGTTCGGATTGTTTTGTTTCACAGGGTGTTGCCTTGATGTGGTGATTTCTCCCTTCCTCTACAAGGGAGACTTCCTGAGAGCCAGACTGTAGTGTCTGTTATTGCTCTTCTGCGTCTAGCTACCCAGCGGAGCTACCAGACTCTGGGCTGGTGCTGAGGAATGTCTGCAAGGGATCCAGTGAGTGACCTGACTTCAAGTCACCCATCACACACATATATTTTTACTAAAGTATCGTTTTACTTTACATATTGCTTTCTGACCTACTTTTTTTCTCTTAACTTATTGTGATCATCTTTCCTTGTGAATAAATAAGGCTTTTACACACCATAATTTGCAATGATTGAATAGACATGGATGTATAGCATACCCCAATTATTATATATGACTTCATACACATCTTAAATATCTTTGTATATTTGTCTAAATACTATCTTTAAATAGTTATAAAGAATATATAAATAATAACCATTAAAATATTAACATTATTTAGTAATTAAAATAATAAAAATTATCTTAAAATATATTTGTATATGTGGCCTTTTGCTCATAAGGATATATGTTCTGTTTTGATATATATTGTTACATAGAAAAACTGGGCCAATGTATACTCATCCCCTTCATGGATTGTATAAACTTACCCATTTCCTTGCATCATTAACTGTGGTTTTTTTTGTTTTTTTTTCTTTGCATCTTTTCCAATGGATAAGTAAAAAATTGTAACTCTTGGTTTAATTATTTGCATTTTCTAACTTACTAGTGAAGTTGAACTTCTTTCCTCAAGTTTTTTGGCCACTTATATTTCTCTTATTTTGTGAATTGTCATTGTGTGTCCAATGACCTAAACCTCTTAAACTTATTTTATTAAATTGTGAAATATGTTACAAATATGAAAGTGGATCAAAATGTAAATATGATTTAAAAGTTACTATAAAGTGAACACACATGTAATGACAACATGGTTTGAAGAAATAGGACTCTGCCAGTTCCTAGGGGCTCCCTGTTCCCCTCCTGATGTTGCAACTCCTGTCCTCCCAGAAGTAACCCAGGAGTAACTGCTAGCATGACTTTCATGATCATCACTATGTTGCTCTTTTTAATGGTGGTACCACTTCTGTGGACATTTCCAAACAAAAGAGGCATGCTTGCCTGCTTTTGAACTGTAGATGGATGAAATACAACTTCATACTTTCTCTTCTGGCTAGCTTGTTCTGCTCAATATTGTGTCTTGGTTCATTGGTGGAAAGTCTGTGGAGGACAAAAGGGAGACTCCTTTAACAGGTTTGAGTACTCCTCATTGGCTTAGCAAAGCCTTCCTTGGAACTGCAGTCTCTGATTCTTTCTACTCCATCCTTCCTCCCTGCTCATTATAAGGTCTGACCTGCATCATGATCTGAAGGCTCTTCCTACCACTATTAATTTCCCAGGGAAGCTGTAACAAATTACCACACAGTTGGTGACTTCAAACAACAGAAATTTATTCCCTGGCAGTTTTGGAGGCCAGTTTAAATCCAGGTGTCAGCAAAGCTGTGCTTCCTCCAGAGGCTCGATGGGGGAATCTTTCCTTACCACATCCAGCTTCTGGTGGCTTCAAGAATTCCTTGGCTTGTATCACTCCAATCTCTGCCCCATCTTCATGCGGCCTTCTCCTGTTTCTCTCTCCCAAAACTTTCTCTGCCTTTCTGTTATAAGCCATTATTATCGGATTTAGGGCTCATCTGGATAATGTTGAATGATGTCATCTGAAGATCCCTAACTTTATTACTTCTGCAAAGACTCCTTTTCTTCTCAAATACGGCCACGTTCCCAGGTTCTGGGATATGGACTTATTTTTTTGGTGGCCATTAGTCAAGTGACCACTTGATTGCCTTCTCTGGATCTCCCCCTTTATTCTTCACATGTGGGGCCTCCAGTAAATGTGTTGCATGTCTAATCCTATCCTAGCACCTGCTTCTTGAAGGACTTGAATGAACCACAAATCATTGAGCTAAAAAGCTAGTCCTGCTATTAAGAATGCCACTGCCTGTGTGGTTCCTCTGAGACATAGCCTCAGCTTGTGATGCAGGTCAGAGCCCTGTGAAGAAGAGGAAGCCCTGGATTGGGTAGCAAGAATCTCACACAGAGCAGCAGTTCTGGGAAAGATCTGGCCAGCCGCAGGGAATCCTTGAGCCCATTAGAAGAGTGCTGAGTCTGACAGGCAGAGCCTGCTGTAGTTCACCTACTATGCTCTACCATTAGCAGGGAGCAGCAGGCTGAGACACGTGGGACCCAGGCAGGGGTGTGGCAGCCCCTGGGGCTGTCAACTCACTGTGCTCTTTGCTGCAGCGCATCTGAGAAGCTCTTTTTCATGGCCCGTACCATCCACCCCTTGCACTGAACAGATGTACTTTTTCCACCCAGGTTTGGGAATAGAACCTCGATAATTCCAGTGGGTCTGTCTTTCTGAGGAGAAACTTAAAAGAGGCAGTGCTATTGTCTGAATGTTCATATGTTGAAACCTAACCTCCAGTGTGGTATTAGGGGGTGGAGCCTTTGGCAGGGCAAAGCCCTCATGACCCAATCACCTCCTAAATGCTTCATCTCCTAATGGGATTAGTGTCCTTATAAAAGAAGCCTGAGAGAGCTGCCTTGCCCCTTCCACCACTGAGAATACAGCTAGAAGGCGCCATCTATGACTCAGGAAATGGGTCTTCACCACATACTGAATCTGCTGAGATCTTGACTTTGGCCTTCTCAGTTTCCAGAACTGTGAGAAATAAATTTTAAGTTACTCAGTTGATTTTGTTTGTTTGTTTGTTTTTGTTATAGCAGCCCAAGCAGACTAAGACAGGCAGGTTACTCTTTTAAAAACAAACTAAGTCCCTGTCACTGTAGTTGGTCTCAGCGCCACATATGTTCCTCTTCCTCCCTCTCCTCCACTCTCTACTCTAAACTCCCGTCACCCTCAGCTGTCACCTCAGCAGGTGGTGGTGGTTTGCCTTTGGAAGGTGTGATTCAAACCTTCATTGCTGCAGGGTTGAAACCCTCGGTAATCACACCCTTGCTTTGGGGCTGTTGCGCATGTACATCCACAGTACAGTGGAGTGGGGAGAAGTACCCTTCCGTTCCTAAACCCAGGTATTCTTCCTGTGGGGAGAGTGCCATTTGGAAATTTCTAATTTAATGTGTACACTGTATCATAAAGGATGGCACCGTATCTTTCAGAGTGCTGTCTCTGAGCTGGCACTTCAGTGTTGCCCTCCCAAAGCCATTCCCAACCTCTATGAGGCTGGCTCCTTCTGCACGGACACTGCGTGACATAACCAGTGGTCAGGTCACAACTCCCATATCTCGTGGTGAGGGAAGTGACAGAGCGTGCCGTAGTCTCCATTTACTCTTTTTCCAGATCCATTTTCTCTTCTGTGCCTTGCTCTATTTCCCAGAAGGTGAAGCCTTTGAGATAGCATCAGTAGGTTGGATTCAGGCAAGGGTGGTGAGGCGGATGGCTGGGAGGAAGAACCACGAAATTGAAGGGAAGGTGGATAAAAAGTTTCAGATTTTTTTCTTCTGCCAGTCTTCCCTGCTTTGGTCCAACAGTTACACACGGCTGTGCCCCTCCATGTGCTTTCATAGCTACCATTCTCACTAGACTCCAGATTCACTCTTTCCTCGGGGTGGTAATAGCTTCCCTCCACATCCCCCTTAAGCTTGCCCCGGTTAATACTAGTCTGTGTGGATCTCAAGCCTACGGATTAGGCCCCAGATAGTGGTGCTGGATGAGGTTTTGAGGACAGGTGAAGGGAAACCATACAGGGGATAGGTTCCCAGCCCTGGGAGGGTAAATGCCAGCCCTTCCAGGATAGAAGGGGTCCCTGGTAGCCAACTTGCCACCAAGTGGTCAGTTGGTCTCTTTGAGGAAGAAACCATATTGGGGGCTCAATATTGGTCTCTTTCTAGCAGGTTAGACATTCAGAGGAAGCAATAGCCAGATTGGCTTTGGTAAGTAGAAGTCTATGCTGTTGGGTCCACATCTTTCTACCAGTTTGACCACTGTGACCTCTCCATTCATGCCATTCTGGAGTGGACGATCAAAAAGGCTGGCTAATGGCAGCTAGCTGGATCTGGTCGCCTTCTGGGTTATTTCCCACTGCTGCTGTGATGATCTCTAGTGGGTGTTAACATGTGACACAAAAGTCTTCACACTTTGTGCCCACTGCCATATGACCCTCCCCGTGTCTCTTCCCCAGGCCATCTTGTCTGGGGAATGGAGCAAATAAGGTCCTTTGGATTAGCAAATGTAGTATCCTTGTATTATACAAAGTTGAATAGTTCATGAAACTATTACAAATATAACGTAGGTTGTAAGTTTGAATAAAGTTGTGATTACTTAAGATTTAGAAATCTTGTATTATTTATTCTTTGAAAGCAATGTAAACCTTATGTCAAAGGGAAAGTGATGCCAAAAGAGAGAGGAAAAGAGATTGAGAGTTTTCCTGGGTGATTACAACCCTGAGTCCTCATTCTAGCCAGATACTACCAACACAGGCACAGAAGTGAACAAGACAAGCCAGCGAATAGAACCATGAAAGGTGTGTGAAGCCAGGGATGATATGACTTGAATTGGAGGCAAAGAGCTCTCAGTAGTACCTGCTAAATGAAAGCAAGAAGGATTAGCCTACTGTTTTAAACTTCTCTCTTCCCATCAGCTAGAATGGGAGCCTTCTGGGCTTTTGGAGTAAGAACACTTCTGGTTTGAGGAATGTGCCATAAGGGACCCTGCTAAGGGCCTTATGAAAAGGCGCCGTTGGAGCAAACAGCCTGCTGACAGTTGAGATTTGAATTTCAAATGCAGAAACTTCTGAAAGAAAAACAGTTTCAGTGCAACATAAATTGCTTCCAAACACTCAAAGACACAGCAGAAAGGGCAACAGAAAACTACATGAGGCAAAATAATTTTGATAGACTGTTATGAAATCTGTTCTCTTTTTCTGCACCCCTCTCCTCCCAATCCCCAAGTAACCAGAAGAAGCAGAAAATTAATTGAAACTGTGCAGGACGTTCCAAGAAACTCTGAGGTGGGAGGTATATTTGAAAACTAGGTGCTCTGACTGAATCAACAGTCTCCTTTAGGGAAATATCCCCCAGAGAGAAGGAGAAATTCCTGAGTGTGAAGACAGCCAGTCCATTTGTATATATTTAACTTGTAAAGATGGAAGCTGTGTGTACTGTTAGCCAGCTTTTAGGCCACTCCTGAAGGCCCAATAAGGTGCATGCATAACAATTAATCGTCATGTGCTTTGTCATCAAGTAATCTGTGATAGATTTCAGACGTCTCAACGGAAAGAAACTTCATTTTCTGCCTGGAGAAGGAACTTGTGAAAGCATCCACCACTGTGTGGCAGGGGTGTGAGAAGTGCCAACTGTTTATACATCACATGCCCAGAAACCATCTGAAGTTTAGCTCTTTTCATAGAAAGGAAAATACAAATTTGTGAACCATTTCCGAAGGCCGAGTAAGATGACTTGGAGGTCAGGTTTCAGAATGAATTTGAACTATACAGGCAGATCGCTATTTTTCCATGCCTGTTTGTGTGTGAGTGTGTGTGTGTGAGCGTGCGTGTGAGTGTAATGTGTCCCTACTGGTGACCCAGTCAAAGAGCAAATGTTGAATTCCTGCATTTCAGGTTGCAGATATATTATTCTACCAGTGGGAAATAAGGCTCTCGCAGTCCTATTATGGGAAGCCAAATTGCTTCATCCCCAGAAGCCAGAAGATTTCACCAGCTAGCAGTGGGGAGCCCACACAAAGCTGTAATTTGCAATCTGAATCTAATTTCAAACCTCATCTAAAAAAATGAAAATTAATATATCTAAGAAACTCCCTACACTGCTAGCTAGCTTCCTCCCAAATTCCTTAGAATTTATCAGTAATTGATTTCTTGAAGAAAATTAGTCAGTTTATTCATTGTTTCAAATATTCTTTTATTTTGTATATACTAACTATGGTTAAAGTGGGTAAAGACCCACCTATTAAGAAATGATTCATCACATTATCCAAAGGAAGGAGTATCTTTAGAATATTACCAGCTTAAGAAAACAGCTTTGTCTTCTAATAAAAGTGAAAAGTTTACGTGAATTCAGCCTTAAAATAGGAAAGCGCTCTACTCAAGTGAGATTGAATTTAGGGGCTGTCACTCCCGAAGGTGGAGAGAAAGATGTGCAGGAGAAAGGTCACACACATCTAAGCTTTGGCTTTGCACCCACAGCCGCTCCTTTCTAAAGCCAAATTAATGAGGGAGCTACTGTGTCCAGGTTCCTGACTATAACGAGTTGGTAGTGGAGGGAAGAAACAGAGCAAGGGAAATTCGTGACTGAGAAATGTCCTCCCATCACTTGAAACGTGAGCCGTAACCAAGAAAAAGTAAGGATATTATTAGACAAGCACACACACCACCCTGCAGTCATGAAGGTTGGAAATGAAGGTACAGGGTTAGCCTTCTCAAAAGAAAGTTGCAAACAATACCAAAATACTTTCTCTTCAACTCCTCCACTTTCTATTTGATTTCGGGGGCTCTTAACAAATGATGAGAATTGGCCGAGTTGTGTTTTTCCTGCCTCTTGCTTCTTCCTCTGCTGAAAGTAAAAGCTAAAAATGCTGAGAAATGATTACAAGTTGGACAGAAGGGAAAGAATTCAGTCTGGGTAATTTGCCAGCTGTTAGTTCTGGATAACTAAAGCCTGAAGGACACTTACCATGGCGGAGGTTTTGTGGGGCATGAAGCTTATATAATTTCAGGGGCTCTCTTTAAGAAGAGGAAGACCCATTTATGAAATCAATATTAGGTACGAAAGTATACAGTTATTCTGAATGAGAAATCACAAGGAAACACACATACTAAAAAGCTGAGAAATAACTCTTCATCCGGGATTTGTCATTTCTTATCTCAATTAGTGTGCTAATTCTTTCCTGTTTTTTGTTTTGTTTTGTTTTGATTTTGTTTTTGTTTTAAGACAGAGTGTCCCTCTGTTGCCCAGGCTAGAGTGCAGTGGTGCGATCTCAGCTCACTGCAAGCTCTGCCTCCTGGGGTTCAAGTGATTCTCCTGCCTCAGCCTTCTTAGTAGCTGGGATTACAGGCATGCACCACCATGCCTGGCTAATTTTTGTATTTTTAGTAGAGACGGGATATCGTCATGTTGGCCAGGCTGGTCTCAAACTCCTGACCTCACGTGATCTGCCCACCTCAGCCTCCCAAAGGGCTGGGATTACAGGCGTAAGCCACCACACCTGGCCTCCTGGTTCTTTTCTATTCTTAATACCACTGGAGAGATTGTTGTCAGAACCAGCTACCTTATTTGCAGGGCCCAGTGTAAAATGAAACTGTGGGTCCCCTTGTTCAAAAAGTATTAAGAATTTCAAGATGGCGACAGCAGAACATTAAACCAAGCTCGGGTCCCTTCTAAGTGTGGGGCCCTTTGCAACTGCATAGGTTGCACACTCAAGGAGCTGGACCCATCAGTGTAATAAAATACAGAAAAGTAATGTAAATAATATATTTTTATGAGCTGATGGACTCACCTCTTTGACTTGTCTTACTTTTTTTCTACATATTTTTTGACTACTATTTATATGATGACTACTTTGTAATATCTTTTTCAATACCCTGGAAAGATAATTCAGTCTTTCTTTTTAGCATGCTGATTAAAATTTCCTTCCTTCTTTCTTTCTTCTTTCCTTCCTTCCTTCTTTCTTTCTTTCTTTTTTCTTTTCTTTCTTTCTCTCTCTCTCTCTCTCCCTTTCTTT
>NC_045438.1:101048682-101147554 GCF_002776525.5 Piliocolobus tephrosceles | reverse complement strand
TCCTTCCTTCCTTCCTTCCTTTCCTTCTTTCCTTTCCTTCTTTCTTCCTTTCTTTCTCTCTCTCTTTTTTTTTTTTTTACCATTGACAGATTAGAAAAGTTTGTTTCAGCATCACGATTCATTATTTTTCATATCACGTAAGCTTTTAGGATTGTTAAGTTTGGGAAAACCACTGTCAAGCTTCTTTCTTCCAGTGTGAACCACAAGATTTGTTTTACAGACAGGCCTAGTACCACCTGCATGCTTCTGGAGCCAGGCTCTCCAAGATGAGTCTACAATGTGGTACGACCTCTGGCCTGGCTTTCTGTTGTGTCGTTAGCGGAGTTGGCACAAGAGTGGGTGATGGGAGGATTTCTTGAGGCCATTCTTTCACCAGAATAGTTAGCAATAACTTGGAAGTGATATCTCAAACTAAATGATTCTCAAATTAAGTTTCTCTTTGCTGGATTCCAAAAATGCCCATGGCCCCAACACCAACAGACAGGTGGGAAAGTGTGATTGGATTTGGGTTGGGTGGGGTCTCAAAGTCATGGTGGAAAGAGTGCCTATAGTTGATCACTGTGAAAATAGTTCCTTTTGCAAATTTTATAATATGTGACATGGAAAGGGCCCATGCAAACTTAACCCTCATTGCAGCCTCATAGTAAATCTAGTTCTGATAATAAAACACATCACATTGGCACCTGGCGCTCTACCCACCTGGAGCGAAGTATTATGCCAACCACAAAGTAGAGCCATGGAGCTGGCTCTAATACAAGTTGGGCAAATGGTTGTGAGAGGACAAGTGAGTTCTGAATTACACATCACAAAGGCTGCAGGCTGTCCTTCTGTGTTTTCAGTGCATGTTTCCACTTAGGTAATAAAGTAGACAGCAATCGCATGATGGACAATGACACTGCAGATGAAGATGGATGAAAAGAGACTACTCTCTTATTTGCAGTAAAGGCCACTTCCGAACAGATCACTTGGCATTTACTCCTAGAAAAGTGCTTGCATATTTAAAATAAAGAGTATTTTCTAGAAATCAAAGTCTTGTTTTGAAAAGAAATATTTTACTCACTCTTCTATAGGGCTGGAATTATAACAACCATGGGTTGTACGCAGAAAATGAGTTAATTTTGCAATGCACATTTCATGTCATCTAGACACCAGATTCCCAGCATGTCGCCGAGCTTGAGAGTTGGTGCGGTTCTCAGACGTAGGTTTTATAATGCGCATTGGACGGGCAAGACAATAGGCTAAAAATAAAAGGGAAGAGACCATAATGATATGCAACAGTGTTGGGTGTGTCTTAGAGTCAACTTGCAATTTTTCATGCCAGAGAGAGGAGCAGCAACATGGAAAACTGAAAGTTGGATTATCTGTCCAGCTAGTCAAGACTGTATCCTTATTCTTTGAGGGGTAAATCCTGTGGCCTCTTCTTCACACTCATCCTTCTTGATCTCTCAGCCATCTTGGAGACTACTGAACTCTTCTTCTTGAACTCCTTTCTTTCTTTGACCTTGTCCTCTCCACACTCATCTTCACCTGCTCTTATGGTGAGGTTTCTATTCCCTCCTCCACCCTCTGCTCTCCTCTATATTTTCTCCTTGACTCTTTCACCCTCCCTCAACCTCACTGAGCTTTCCTGTGGAGTCTCTCACCCTCATTCACAATGCCTTCCCTGTCTAGTCTCACCTGACTGATTCACTGGCTTGTAAAACCTCCACATGTCTATGATCTTCCTTCTGTGTTGTGACCCCAATCCTCCTCATCCCTCATTTCAAAGATTTGGCATAATCTCTGACTCTCCCAGCCTCTTCCTCTGAAATCCATTTCATCTGCCCTGTTCTCTCCATCTCCAGTAGATTATTTTGGTTTATACTCTCATCACTGCTTCACTGATTAAAATAACCTAAATATTTTCCTGGCTTCATCCTCCCTTCTTTTAATGTATTCTAAGTATTTTCCCTAAGTATAATTAAAATATTACACTCTACTGCTCAAACACCTCCCATAGCTTCTCATTGCTATTCTTCATAAAGTACAAAATTCCTTAGTACAACGTTTGGGGCTTTCTGTAATCTGACTCCAACACATCTTTCCAGCATTATATCATACAACTCTTCCTCCCTCGCCCTTTGATTTAATGGAGGAGGAATAAGAGGGCAATGTACAACACAAAGCCTTTATGTGGATAATTGAGGCCCGACCAAACTTTATATTTCCCCCAGAACACCAACAAATGTTTTGATGAGAGATTTAATGAGAAAGGACATGTAGCTAGGTTAATGGCTAAGGAAATGAACAGAGGGACTGGGCCAATAATGAGCACAGATGCTCTTAAATAGACCGAGCTGGAGACACAGGCTGTCCTCACCCGTGGAACGTGTGTGAAGTCTGTGGAAAAAGCAGCTCTTCAGTTAGTGAAGGCAGAATTTGCAAATGTCCCTGAGCACCATTCCTGGGACACCAAAATCTTCTAAAAATTATTATTAGTGGACTGACAGTTTCTGCCTTTCTTTATGAAAAAGGCAGGGAGATGCTCTAGACCGCCGACCCTGACGTGCTTCCCCTCGGTCTCCTATTATCTCTTTATTTGCGCTGATATTTTATGTCATCTCTTGTATATAGCTAATTTTAGGGCAGTTTTCTCCACGTTATCTTTTCTCAGAAGAAGCTCCTATCATTTGGGGACAGAAAGGAAGTGAAGAAAATGCATTAGGCAAAATGAAGGCTAGAATATTAAGAAAAAGTGGCATTGTGATAAAACTCAGACAAAAATTATTTTTCTGTTAAATCTTTAGAAGAAGAGGTATGATAAGGAAATATATATTCTGATTCTTAAACATCCAAGTTCTGTTTTGGTTCACCTTGATCTACTTATATCAATTACAAATTTGTAACGAGGCTTACTTCTAACACACATATATGTTGAGCTCATACCTCATTTCCGTATCCTACCACACACACATACACACACACACAAATATACACACAATCACACCATGTTTGAAGAAGTAAGATAAATGAAACCAGCATTTAAAGCTCATTCAAAATCTATTTATACATATTTTTAACTGAAAATGAACATTCGTAGTTTAGATATACTTGCTTTCAGTACAATTAAAAGCAAAAGCAATGTAAGAAATGAGATACAGAGTTTTAAAGTAAGGAGACAATGTTTTGGTGTAGTTTGGCTTTATTGAATGCCAAAGGTTTTCTCACTTTGAAAAATTATATATATGCTTTAAAAATTAAAACATACTGTAATTAATCAAATTCAAATAAAGGTCAATGAAAAATTTGCAGGCTTAATCACTTAAACATATTACAATACTTTCAAAATTAAGAATACCAAGTAATGCATAATTATCTAGTCTTTTAACCAAGGAAAATTAGTTTATCAACATTAATTAAGTCTCCAACTGACACTAAAAGTAAATTAAGAATATTATTAAATTGATTTTGCAAGTGACTAAACTGAGACAGAGAAATATCAAGTGAATTTCCCAGGGTTATAGTCAAGTCCGTAGAAATTGGAACCTGTGGATTTTAATTTATTTTTGTATGGTTCTAATGATTATTAAAGTATGTCTTCTTCCAAGCATAACAGTTAATGACATTAGTTACATAAAAAATCTTTACAAGATTTCTCTTCTGAGAATCATGTTTCTTCTGATTAACTCTTACAAAAGATTTAAGAAGAGCAAAAATTAATACATTTCTCATGCAAAGTAGCAAAAATATATGTTTTAAAAATTATTTGTATACATAAAATAAAAATAGTTTTCGTTGTAAGAATAGAAAATACTGATTGGAGGCTAGGTGCAGAGTCTCATGCCTATAATCCTAGCACTTTGGGAGGCCTAGGTGGTTGGATTGCCTGAGCTCAGGAGTTTGAGACCCGCCTGGGCAACAGGGTGAAACCCTGTCTCTACTAAAATACAAAATATTACCCAGGTGTAGTGGTGTGCGCCTGTAGTCTCAGCTACTCCGGAGGCTGAGGCAGGAGAATTGCTTGAACCAGGGAGGCAAAAGTTGCAGTGAGCTGAGATTGCGCCACTAAATTTAAGGCAAATATCAGGGAAAACCATGACCTATTTTTTAATGATTTCCCCAACCCCAAACATCATCAGTTCATGTTTTTCATCCTGGTTTTGAGTTCACTTATGTTTTCTGGCCAATTGAAGATTTCTTTTCATCTAAGCTGTATGATATTATTGTGATACTATTTCTTATACAGAATTTTGGAATCTGCATTAGCATAGTCTGCATGTTGTAGGAGTCTCCCTGATTTTTCCATATTTTTTTGCTTTGCGCTTGGAAAGGAGAAATAAGCTCTAGCCCTTTTTCTTTACATTCAGGAATGGAGGCTGATGATGCCTGTCTTAGCCGGAAGTTGAGTCCATACTCTCAGAGCCTGTAAGGAGGAAGGTGAAAAGATGTGGGAACCAGCAAAGACTCTGAAACAGGAAAGGGGAGAAGAACTGGACCAGGGAACTAAGGGAACCAGAAAAGTGCTGATATTCCCTCAAGCCGAAGCCCATCAGACCATCCAGGCAAAATGCTTCTCTGAATGGACACGTAGCTATGCACTGGCTACCAATATTGCTTAGTAATCATCAGAAGGTATATGCCAAGGGAAGTTAAATATATCGGTTCATCTCTGATGTCTAAAATACTTAAACTTTCAAATTCACATGGTTCAGTTCACAAATGCAGAAAATTTCAGGGTGAATTAGTCTTATGTCTTCTTACAAAGATAAGTTTATCTGTAAACTTCAGAAAGCTTATCTTTAAACTTCTAAATACTGTTTAGCAGAATTGGAAATCTTTTGAATTTTTAAATACTTTTACTTTGGCACGTAGATCTATGACAAAAAAGATGCCATCCTTTTGATGGGTAACATCAATAATGCTGTTTCTGCAATATGTAAATCTATGCTATCTGTGAATTATGTCTCTCTTTGATGTACTTTCTCAAAACAAGATTATTTATCATAATAAATATTTTATTACACAAAACAAGAGGCATTTTTACAACGTCTACTTTTCTCATTCGGTTTAACCCTGTTTTATAATGTGATTGGCATATTAAAAACAGGAACTTAGCATGATTTTGGCTCAAGGAAGAGACCAGGACCATGGCATAATTTTGCACAGAGGTCAAGGGAGCACCTTGAGGCTAAAATATTTTTCTCCCCCCAGGGATGGGTACAGCATAATATACCACTGAATCTAGCAAATTCAGTCTGCCAGGAAGTCAGATCATTAACAAATAAAACAAGACAAGCCACTAGGACTTCGTTTGCATTCTTCTGTTTGATCTCCCTGGAAACCAGAAGACAGCCTTTGTTCACTCTCTCACTTCAGATCAAGTCCCATTGGGTACACATTTTGATAATACCCCGGACCTTACCTCGTGCTCCTTAAGTGCAGTTCCAGTGATATATTTGTGAGATTAATGTCTAACTGCACCACTAGATTAAAAGATCCATTAGGGCAGAGATGGTGTCTGTTTTGCCTTCAGATGTAACTCCAGCATCCAGCCCAGTGCCAACCTCTTAGGAAGTACAGAGTAAATATATATTTTTTGATTGAACATGTAAACATAAATATATGAACATATTTTATAATTACAGATTGGCTGTGCCATACCATGCAATAATTCTTGTAATGGAGAAAATTTCTGATGATCATTAGAATTGGCACAAATATAAGAAGTACAAGTTTCAGGATAAAATCTTGTTGACTTTAATGCCAACTTACAGTTGATTTGAGATCCTGTCTGGGAAACAATTTGGCAAGAGTAATGATTGTCAACTTTCACTTCCTGTTATGAATTAGTTGGATTCTTTTTATGCTGTGCCTTTATTTCTTTTCCTCTGCCTTCTAAATTTGATTACTTGATTTTTTTCTAAAGGTAACTATGTAATGAGTTCTTGCAAATACCATTTTAAAATTACTACTTTTTGGTAAATAAATATAGAAACAAATTCAGGGAAAAAAACTATTGTGTATATTTTTTGACTTATAGATGAAACTTTTTTTCTTTTAACATCCAAAACATAACAGGTGCTATTTACAATTCTGTATTTAACAATTCAACGTGTGCAAATAATTTTCTTTAAGAGCTATTTGCAATTTCTTCTTGTCAACAAAACTACAACATGTAATTGGCAGGAGTCCGTCTGATGAAACATGGTTTAATTTAACACATGACCCTGAGAATATTTTCATCAGCATTTAGATATGAACCTGGGATTTATTGTGGCTATTATCCCCTTATCACTGTTAATAAGTACCTATACAATTTCATTTCAAAATCTTTTCAAACGAGTTTCAAAACTGGTTACATTTAAAGAGAAATGTGGGAGTTTTAATGAAATAAATGAACAGTGTCAGGTTATAATACACTGGGCAGATGAAAATAACAGACACTGCAACTGATGGAAGTTGCATTGGAGAGTTTTGGCCCAAGGATTTAGTTAAGATGATTATCTAAGATGAGGAAGTAGAAACAAGAAGAAGAAGAAGGAGTAGAAACAATAAAAAATTTGAAAGCTGATACTTCAATCTGTAATATAGGCTGGATACTTACTTGAGATGAGCAAACTTCACTCTCCTTTGGTTCTCAGAAATATGTTTTTCTGTAAGTCAAGATGCAAAGGAGTTTAATTCATTTAAAATTAAATATTTAAAAATTATTCGTGCCTGTTACATGGAGGGGGTGCGATATATATTTCTTGAATGAAATTATGTCATGTAGGAAGTAAAGTTACTCCTGGTTGCAATCTTTTTTCTATTTCTACCAACACCACTACATCACTTTCCGGAGGAAGGGTCAAGCACCTTTATTTTGGGGTCTTCGTTGTAGTTAGACATTTCAAAGGCTGGGACTAAACAGCAGAAGGGGTCACTGCAAGCTGCCATACTTGGCAGCTTTGTCACATAGCTTATCACCTTGAGAATTTGCTTGGTGTACCTTGAAAACAGCCATGGTTTATGGAAACTCAAAGTTTACCATAATTTCACTGTTAAAGTTGGGTAAGATGGAGTGTGGTGTCTGGGACCTGCATAAACTCGTTGCACAAATGAGGGATTACTATTTGGGTTCCTGTGGGACTGGCTAAGCTGCTCCCAAATCTTTGGGTACAGAATAGCCTTGGTCTCAGAGATACAGCTCTCTTTAGGGTTGCCCTTAGGCCAAGAAAGGACAAGAGAGTTTGGAATGTGACAACTGTGGGTTACAGGGACATTCCTTAAGTAGGGGAAGTTTTATTTTTTAAAAACATGTACGTGTTTTAGAAAGAGGCAATTTTATTATTTCTCTCTAAAAAACAATGAAAGACTAAAGAATGATACCTAGGCTGGACGTGGTGGCTCATGCCTGTAATCCCAGCACTTGGGGAGGGTGAGGCAGGTAGATCACCTGAGGTCAGGAGTTCGAGACCAGCTTGACCAACACGGTGAAACCCATTGCTACTAAACATACAAAAATTAGCCAGGCATTGTAGCACATGCCTGTAATCCCAGCTACTCAAGAGGCTGAGGTGGGAGAATCTCTTGAACCCGGCGTGGGGAGGTGGGGGTTGGGAGTGGGGGATAGATGTTGCAGTGAGCTGAGATCGTGCCGCTTCACTCAAGCCTGGGTGACAGAGTGAAACTCCATCTCAAAAAACAAACAAACAAAAGAATGATACCTATCTCACAAGGATGGCTGATGATAATGTCGTATATTTTGGAAGTGCTTTGAAAAGTGTCCAAGGTACAAGATGTCCAGTTGAAATATTTATTATTATTGTTAATAGCTAATATTTTAATGAACAACAGAGTGCTTTAAAAAATAGGTTTTAAAAGGAAAACATAATTCTATTGTAATGTTTTGTGAGTTGGAATGAAAATATAATTCCTGGATTAGGTACTTTGACTTTGTAAACGATGAGAAAAATACTGAAAATGATATTATCCTGCAAAGTGATGTATATTATGCCAAAGAGAAATTACTGGGAACAGAAGTTCCACATTGCATCCACAAAACCATTTTGTTCTAGTCAAATAGCTGGACTTTAATTCATTTGCAGATCTTGAACTAGAGGTGTGTTTATTATGCAGTTAATCAAGAGTGGCAGGGTTTCTGGAAGTTCACTTGAAGTGTCTTAAATTTTATTAAGGCAAATATATTGGATGGTCATGTGCTGGCAGTTTGTTAGTTGCAGAGGACTGAAAGACGAATATGACATTGTTTTTGTTTGAGAGCAGTAATCCACTGAATAAAAAGCTCACACAAAGAGAAGCTGGTGCCTGGTGAGTAATTACATAGTGTAAACCACATCTTTGTTTTTTCTATAATAAATATAAAATTTTAAATTCTAAAAGAGGAATGAACACTTCCATACAAAGAGAATCTTTTTCCTTCTAGGGCAAAACATTCCTATATCCTGGAACTACAATAGATTTAAAAGAAGAAATGGGCAAGGGCCCCAGAAAAACCATGTCATGGGAGGCAGGGACAGAGTAGGAAGTAGGGATGTGAAACTTAAGAGAGAGAGAGATATATATATATCAATAGTTTTTGGGAAACAGGCAGTTTTTGGTTACATAGAAAAGTTTTTTAGTGGTGATTTCTGAGACTTTGGTGGACTTGTTACCCAAGCAGTGTACACTATGCCCAATGCACAGTCTTTTATCCCTTATGCCCAATGCGCAGTCTTTTATCCCTTACCCCACTCTCACCTTTCCCCCCAAATCCCCCAAATCAAAAAGCATTTGATTTTGTCAATTGCTTTTTTTTGCATCTATTGAGATGATCATATGAATTTTATTTTTAATTCAGTTTATGTGATGTATCACAGGTATTGACTTGCATATGTTAAACCATCCCTGCACCCCTGGGATGAAACCCACTAGATCCTGATGTATTATCTTTTTGATACGCTGTTAGATTCAGTTAGCTAGTATATCGTTAAGGATTTTTGCATCTGTGTTCATCAGGGATATTTCTTTCTTTCTTTTTTTGTTATGTCCTTTCCTGGTTTTGGTATTAGGGTGATACTGGCTTCATAGAGTGAGTTAGGGAGGATTCCCTCTTTCTCTATCTTTTAGAATATTTTCAGTAGGATTGGTAAAAATCTTCTTTAAAGGTCTGGTAGAATTCAGTTGTGAATCCATTAGATCCTGGACCTTTTTTTTTTTTTGGCATTTTAAAAAATACTGCTTCAATCTTGCTAGTTGTTATTGATCTGTTCAGAGTTTCTATTTCTTCCTGATTTAATCTAGGAGAGTTGTTTATTTCCAGGAATTTTTCCATCTCATCTAGATGTTCTGGTTGTGCATGTAAAAGTATTTATAGTAGCCTTGAATGATCATTCATATTTCTGTGGTATCAGTTGTAAAACCTCCCATTTTGTTTCTTATTGAGCTTATTTGTATCTTCTCCCTTCTTTTCTTGGTTAATCTTGCTAATGGTCTATTAATTTTGTTTATCTTTTCAAAGAACCAGCTTTTTGTTTCATTTATCTTTTATATTATTTTTCTTTCAATTTCATTTAGTTCTGCTCTGATCTTTGTTATTTCTTTTATTTTTCTGGGTTGGGTTGGGTTTGTTCTTGTTTCTCTAGTTTCTTGAGGTGTGAGCTTAGGTTGTCTATTTGTGCTCTTTCAGACTTTTTGATGTAGGCATTTAATGCTATGAACTTTCCTCTTAACACTGCTTTTGCTGTATCCCAGAGGTTTTGATCGGTTGTGTCACTATTATCATTCAGTTCAAAGAATTTTTTAATTTCCATCTTGATTTCATTGTTAACCCAAAGATCATTCAAGAGCAGGTTATTTAATTTTCATGTATTTGTATAGTTTTGAGGGTTTCTTTTGGAGTAAATTTCCAGTTTTATTCCACTGTGGGCTGAGATGATACTTGATATGATTTTTAGTTTCTTGAATTTATTGAGACTTGTTTTGTGGCTATGATAACTTGGAGAATGCTCCATGTGCTGATGAAAAAAATGTATATTCTGCAGATGTTGGGTAGAATGTTCTATAAATAGCTGTTAAGTCCATTTGTTACAGGGTACAGTTTAAGTCCATTGTTTCTTTGTCAACTTTCTGTCTTGATAACCTCTCTAAGGTTGTCAGTGGAGTACTGAACTCCCCCACTATTATTGTGTTGCTGTCTATTGCATTTCTTAGGTCTAGTAGTCATCGTTTTATGAATTTGGGAGCTCCAGTGTTAGGTGCATATATATTTAGGATTGTGATATTTTCTTATTAGACTAATTCTTTTATCATTATATAATGTTCCTCTTTGTCTTTTTAAACTCTTGTTGCTTTAAAGTCTGTCTTCTCTGATATAAGAATAGCTACCCTTGCTCACTTTCAGTTTCCATTTGTGTGGAATATCTTTTTCCACTCCTTTGCCTTAAGTTTATGTGAGTCCTTACGTGTTAGGTAAATCTCTTGAAGACATCAGTTACTTGGTTGGTTAATTTTTATCCATTCTTCCAATCTGTATCTTTAACTGGACCATTTAGGTCATTTACATTCAATGTTAGTAATGAGAGGTGAGGTACTGTTCTATTCATAATGTTAGCTGTAGCCCAAATACTGTTTTTCATTGTGTTATTGTTATATAGGCCCTGTGAGATTTATGTTTTAAGGATGCTCTATTTTTGATGTATTTTGAGGTTTTGCTTCAGAATTTAGAACTCTATTGTATATTTTGTATAGTTCTGGTTTGGTAGTGGCAAATTGTCTCAGCATTTGTTTGTCTGAAAAAGACTTTATCTCTCCTTCATTTATGAAGCTTAGTTTTGCTGGATACAAAATTCTTGGCTAACAGTTATTTTGTATAAGGGGGCTAAAGATAGGACCCCAATCCCTTCTGCCTTGTAAGGTTTCGGCTGAGAAATCAGCTGTTAATCTCATAGGTTTTCCTTTATAGGTCACCTGATGCTTTTAACCCAGAGATCTCAAGATTTTTCTCCTTCATCTTGACTTTAGATAACTTGATGACTGTGTGCCTAGGTGAAGATATTTTTGTGATGAATTTCCTGGGTGTTCTTTGAGCTTCTTGTATTTGGGTATCTAGATCTCTTAGCAAGGCCAGATAGCTTTTCCTCAATTATTCCTTCAAATAACTTTTCCAAACTTTTAGATTTTTCTTCTGCCTCAGTAGCACCAATTATTCTTAGGTCTGATCATTTAACAATCCCAAATTTCTTGGAGGCTTTGTTCATTTTTTTAAAAAATTCTCTTTTCTTTGTTTTTGCCTGATTGGGATAATTTGAAAGCCTTGTCTTTGAGCTCTGAAATCCTTTCTTCTACTTGTTGCAGTCTATTGTTGAAACTCTCCACTACATTTTGTATTTCCCCAAGTGTGTCTTTCATTTCCAGAAATTGTGATTGCTTTTTCTTTACGATATCTATTTATCTGGAAAATTTTCCATTCATATCCAAAATAGTTTTTTTTTGAATTTCTGTATGTTGTTTTTCACCTTTCTCTGGTATCTTCTCGAGTAGCTTCTACCTTCTGAATCCTTTATCTTGCAATTCAGAGATCTCTTCTTGGTTTGGATCCATTGTCAGGGAGCTAGTATAATATTTTGGAGGTGTTATAGAACCCTGTTTTGTCATCTTATCAGAGTTACTTTTCTGTTTCCTTCTCATTTTGGTAGACTATTTCTTCAAATTGTTCTTGAATTTATATTTGATTTGACTGCATTTTTTAAAATTTAAATTTCTCTTATTCTTCTCTCTCTCTTTTTTTTTTTGAGATGGAGTTTTGCTCTTGTTATCCAGGCTGGAGTGCAATGGCACGATCTCGGCTTACTGCAACCTCCACCTTCCGGGTTGAAGCAATTCTCCTGCCTCAGCGTCCTGAGTAGCTGGGATTACAGGCATGCACCACCACGCCTGGCTAGTTTTGTATTTTTAGTAAAGTCAGGGTTTCTCCATGTTGGTCAGGCTGGTCACGAACTCCCGACCTCAGGTGATCTGCCCACCTCAGCCTCACAAAGTGCTGGGATTACAGGCGTTAGCTACCATGCCCGGCCTTCTTCTCTCTCTTAAGGATCAGACCATAGTGTTTATTTTAGCCTAATTTGGTTCTTGGTGCTTGTAGGGGAGAAGACTTGGTATAAGTTCATTAGTTATAGAGAGTCTTTGTGTGCTGTTTTTATCTGATCCTGGTATATTCTTGGTGTGTCAGTGAGTTGCCTGTCTCTGATGGAGTTGAAATGGCAGGGATCTCTTGAAGCTTACCTTATTCTTTCATGGTGTATAGTTTATTTATTTAATTTTTACCCATTGTTTCATTTACTGAGTTGATGATTCAGGCTTAAGGCTAATAGGGGAGGTATCCCTGGGTATGCACTGGTTTTGGCTAAGACAAGTGAGTAAGATGTAATACCCAAGAGTGGGCTGAGGTTCCAGCCTCAATGAGGGTGACTGGGGGAGCTCTCAATTAGATGTGTTAAGGTTTTATCAGGGTGAAGAGTGGGAGCTACCTCCACTCTCCTGCCAGGTCTGCAAGAAAGCTATTCACCTCATAGCCTCACTTCTGTCCTAATGTTTCAGCTATTCAGACAGGCATCTGTTTTTATCTCCAGGGAATGTTGATGTTCCAAGTAGGGAGGAATTGTGACTCTGCTTCTTATGCAGGCCTGAATCATGTGGGTACTCCTCCTGGGGGCTGCACTCACCCTGGATTGTTCCAGAAAGGCTGTCTACAGTGCCTCCATGTTGCACTCCTGTGAGGGAAGCCCCAGCCCTGCATTGGAGTGCCAAGGCGGAACCAAGACCCCTTCTCCAAGGTCTTTCATGATCAGAGGCTGTATGCTTGTTGGGGTAGAGGTGCAGACTTTCCCTAGTGTGCCCAGCCCTACAATTGTGTCTCTGTTGTGAGAAACTACCCACCAGCAGAAAGATCTGGAACTTAAGGTCTATTGTTCAAATTCTTGTGTCCCATGGGGTGATACCTTGATGTCGTGTTCTCTCCTTTCCCATAGGGATGAGGTTTCCTGGGAGCTGGGTTGCAGTGATTGTTATTGCTTTTCTGGCTCTAGCCACCCAGGGGACTACCAGCCTCTGGACTAGTGCTGAGGAACATCTGCAAAGCGTCCTGTGATGTGATCAGTCTTCAGATCTCCCAGCCATGGATACCAGCACCTGCTCTGGTAGAGGTGGCAGGGGAGTGATGTAGACTCTGTGAGAATCCTTGGCTGTAGATAGGTTTAGTGTGCTGGCTTTCTTGAGTGCTGGTTGTGCTAGCAGTGAAGTTGCTGTGTGGATACATTCAGGACCTCTGGTTAGCCAGGATGTTGCAGGCAGTGCAATTACGTATTGTTTTCTTCTTCTTGGGATCAGGGTTATTCTGACATGAGTTGCTGTAATGGCCTGAGTTTGTTGGCCTCCAGCCAGGAGGTGGCACTTATAAGGGAACACCAGCTGCAGTGTAAGTAGAGGGATTTGAGCTAGAGAAATACCATCAGGTGGAGGCAGGGTTAGGTGGGTCTGAGGTCAAACTCTTCTTGGGCAGAGCTTGCCGTGGCCACTGTGGAGGATGAAGGTGTGGTTTGGAGGGCAATGGGGTTATGTTTTAGAAGGGAGCATGGCTGCCTCTATTTAGCAGTGTTGTTTGCCAGGGAAGTGCGAGGTAGCCGGTAGCAAAAGGCTTCATCTTCCTCCCACACAGTTGGCAAGGCCATCTTGCTCCTGCAGTGCCCTGCTAACAGTGAAACCTGTGTGCAGAACTCACACTTGCACCAGGCCAGGAGCTTCCTCCCTGAGAAAGTAAGCATGGCTTTCAGGCCACAGCCCCTGCCTATCTGTTCACAATGGCAGCAGCTCCTGTGCCTGTATCTGCAGCTGTTCTTGTTTGTCCCCCAGAGTCTGCTCAAGGAAGTTCATGCCCAGTAGAGAGTATCACAAAATTCAGCTGGCAGCTTTATTCACCCTTTATTTATTTAAAGCTGATTATCATCAGCTTTATTCACTGATGAACTTTATTCATCAGTCAGCCTTCCCTAATTCTGCTGACTGCCTTCCCCAAGGGACCCTGTGAGCTACAGTCAGGTATGACTTCCCTGGTCTCAAGCTGGAGACTGGGAGTGACTAAAAGGGTCTTCTCACTGCTGCTTCTCCTTTTACATTTTGTGCAGCTCCCTAAATCCATTCCAGCTCTAGGTAGGGTTAAATCCTTCCCCCATGATCTGAGTTTTCAGATTCCCCAGTGGGGATGTGTGTTTGGAGGCAGGTTATTCCCCTCCTCACACTTCGGGAACTCACAGTTTTTCTTCTGTCTGAGTTTTCTATGGTATGCCATTTCTTTCAAAGGATCTGTAAATTCTTTTGGTTTTCCTAGTATGTTCCTGTAGTTCTTGGAACAAAAGTTCACAGTGTAAATCTCCACACACTGTTCTGACCATCCAAGTGGGAGATGCATGTTATCCCTGCCTACTATCTGCCTTCTTCCCGCAGCCTCTTGGGATGTGCAACTTGGAGATGTTTTTGTAGGCACAGCTGTGTTCAAACAATTTAAGGGCTGTCAGGAGAAGTGAATTAGTCTTATTCTGTTGTTCAGAGGTCACAGCTGTGAGTTTAGTAGTAAACACCTCTGTATCATGATGGGATTTCCAAGTAATTCTTACAGTTTCCAACTCTGGTACAGGCTTTCTCCTGTCCCAGGAATTCATGCAGAAGCTGAGTACTCACATTTCAAGATAGATATAGATAGACAGATGGATAGATAGGTAGATTTCCAAACCAGTAAGAAGGGATACTTGATAAGCTCTAAGATCCCTTCCTCTTCTAGTAGTTTGTCATTCCAGACCTTTGGATTAGCATGAGAATTGTGTGTCATGAAGCTGAAGTGCCATTGAGGAGCCGTCTGAGTGTGAAAGAAGTTCATACATGGCAGTGAGTATTAATTTAGTTTTCACAGCAACCCTATTTCCCTGGGATTTTCACAAAATTAGATAAATCAAAGCAATTAAATAATAGTATCTTTTGTTAAATGAAGCCATTAAAACACTTATCACAGACCCAAAAGGTTAAAATTCATATCTGGTTTCTAATTTAAGAGAAAAGATTTCTTAGAAAATGGGGATGACTAGGTAGTAACACATTCTTTTATAAATGAAAATCAAATCACCATAGCAGCAAGCTCATAAACATCACGGGAGGTCCTAGGGAAGCTGTGATGAAATGAATTATTATAGCCTAGTGCACGATACCATCAGGAAACATAATGTTAAATAGTTTTCATCAATTAGAGATTTCAAGATATTTTAAAGGGGCCACAAATAGTATAAGGTTTTCTAGCTATAAAATCAATTTTTGAATCTAGGTAAGCAGTCAGAACACAAATATTTTGTGCAAAATTAAAATTTCATACTTGTGGTTTTAAGAAGCCTCTAATAAAGGGGTGAGCTCAACAATGTTATATTCTTAGTAAATGAAACTAATAGGAGTGAAGGATGAGGGGAGTCCTAAATGAGGTACTTTTTCCTCATATACATTATAATCAGATTCTCTCTCGTCTGTATCATTGTCCGTGCCAGCCCATTGCACAGCGCTCAGTGGGGTCTCTGAAAGGGGAAGTTAATATTAAATGAAAACATTTGCTCTTTCTATACTTATGGCTTTCACTTAGTCTCTTGGGAACATATAAATTCTTTCTAGATCTTGTAATAGGCTTATCCACCGGTCTATGCTCAGCCCACTTCAATTATTTTAATCACTTGACTTGGCGGTGCATTGACACAAAGGCAGATGATTCAGTGCCAAATGCACCTTCCTCTCAGCCCCCAACCAGATAATAAACAAAATTAGCTGTGTCTGGTAAGTGAGTCTATTTGAAAATGAAGTAAATAGCTGTTACTTCCATGGCTTGTGTGAATTAAACACTCACAATGGGTTTAATTCTGAGATGGATGCACATCTCAGTTTGTTTTCAGTGACTCAGGAATCACTCTGGGATTTTCGAGCTGGGGGCAACCATAAAGATCGTAAGACCAGAGCTTCATAAACCTGGCTCAGTGTCAGAGTTGCAGAAGGAGTTTTTAACGAATTCATATTACCGGCCAGGTATCGTGGCTCACGCCTGTAATCCCAGCACTTTGGGAGGCCAAGGCGGGTGGATCACCTGAGGTCAGGAGTTCGAGACCAGCCTGGCCAACATGGTGAAACCCCATCTCTGTTAAAAATACAAAAATTAGCTGGGCGTAGTGGCAGGTGCCTATAATCTCGGCTACTCGGGAGGCTGAGACAGGAGAATCACTTGAATCTGGGAGGCGGTGGAGGCTGCAGGCAGCTGAGATAGCACTACTACACTCCAGCCTGTGCAACAAAGAGCAAAACTCTGTCCAAAAAAAAAAAAAATTATATTACCTTACTGAGCTCACCCCAGATCTAGCAAAGTAGAGTCTCTAGGGTTGGGTCTGGCAATTTTCCTGGTGACTCTGATTTGGGGAACAGAGATCTGGCCCTATATTTTTATAGAGGTCTGGAGAAACTGGGGATTGTGTGTCGTGAATAGATTTAGGGTTATTGAATTAAATGACTTGCCCAGGGGCTGGTTAATGACAGAGCTAGGGTCAGAACCCACACATCCCTGATTCCATTTTTCTTTTCTCACCACCACCCACTGATATGGCCAACATCATTAAAAAGGATGTAATTTGTACCCATTTGCAAGTAAAAAGTGCTCAGAAGTACTTATATCAGAATATTACATGCCCATCTCAGAATATCACACCACACCACACACACACACACACACACACACACACACACACACACACACAGCCCAGATCTTTGGGCTTCCTTACTGCCTTTGACATACCTTTCTTCAATTCTGTCTTTTGACATTTTAATCATCTTTCCGACAGAGTTTTCTGAATTGGTCTTCTCTTTGGCTGTTTCACTGTCTTTCAGGGCTTCCGAAGTCTGTTTACTTGCTTTCACTCATTTTCTATCAAAACTGTTCCTCATGGGAGGGCTGGTTCTAACATTGTTTCCTCACCTTTCATTTTGTTCCTTCTTTTAGTTGAATGAGACTGCTATGTATAGACTTTTGATAGCAAGGTTGTTTTGTCTATTTTTTTCCCTTTACCTCTGGTGGACACGTGAACTGTCATATTTACTGTGGGAGTGGACATAACTGTGGTCATCCTATGACCTATGTACGTTCTTAACTGCTGTTGCTGAGTCAGTGGGTGAGAGCTCTGTGGTGGGGGAAGGAAGCCTAGTGGGGCCAGGTGATTGTAACGCTGGCGATTAATTGGGTTGCAGCAGAGACATATTTGTGGAAGAACAGCTAAATGGTGGTAGTCTATATTTGAAATGAAGGCTTATTGACTCTGCAACTATATACTCTCTAGTCACTGTATTTACAGTGAATTCTAACAGCATATCTATTGCTGGTACTGCCCAGTGATGAAAGATTCTATTTTCAAAAAACAGTTGTAAGTACTCTATTTTTATGCTTAGTAATGTGACAATTTTATGGTACCTTAAAGATAACTTCCTTTTAGGCTTTGAAAGTAGACTAACAACAGACGGATGAAACACTTGCATTAAAATAATGAATAAAGATACACAGAAGTAATTTAATAATAAAAGACTTATACGTGATTTTACATTCATAGCAAATTGCCAGTTATAATCTCTTAGGTATAAAAGATTCCTATGTCTGCTTCTCATCTCTGATCCATTTGGTTAATTATAACTTCCCTTTGAGTTCATTCATTCATTTATTTAATCATTCAATAGTACTTATTAAGCACAAAGTATCAGGTGCCATGTTAGGTTGCAATCCCCAAGGGGCTCCTGGTCTAGTGGGGGGACTGTCATGTGGACAGGCTGTGATAAAAGTCATAACAGAGGCCAACAGCCTGGTTTGTAGCCTTGTGCACTTTTTGTTAAGCTCATATAACTGTGTATTTTGGTTTTTTATTTTTAAAAAAATTATTATTATTATTATTTTATGGGAACCACAAAGACTGCCTTCTTTCCCTCTCATTCTTCCTGAGGAAGAGAACAATTGTCAATGGTAAAGGGCAGTTGCAGCCAAGCAACACCAAGGGCTGGCTTCACACTCCGGAGAGAGCACACCGTGTTTCCTCCTAGTAGTTTCTGGTGCTCTACACATTCAGACAAACCTCTAGTAATGAATTAAAGAAAGGATCCCTGAAAGTATAGTATTGGTCTTAGATTTTTAATAAATGAGATGCTGTCATACACTAGTTTTCTTAGCATTAATGTGTGGAAACTCCTCTCGATTAAGAGCTAGGCATACTTCACTCTTTTTGATGAACTACATATTAATCCTTGGTGGGGATAGGACTTAATTTACTCAACCTTTCCCCTAATTTGGGTATTTAGTTTATTTCTAGTTGTTTTGCCATTGTGAACAATTCTTAACACCGTATCCTCGTATCCATACTCTCATGCTTCTGTGCTCATGCCACTTAGATCTTCTTTGAGAGACCCTACTGCAGTGAGCATAGTTGATTGACAGCCTCTAGCTCTTGGCTCTTTAGGTTCATCACTATGACATTCATTACGAGGCCATTCATAACAAGGATTTGTAATCCCTGGTCAACGACTGAGTGTGTCTCATTCTTTCCCAATGCAAGATCATTCTTTCCCAATGCAAGACTCCTCTAATGAGCAATCTGCTTGGGGACTCCTTATCAGCACAGCTGAAATGTTCTCAGAGTTGTGCTGCAGTCACAGGCTCTTCTTACCCAATCCTTCCTTCTCTTTCTCCTTGCACAGGTATCAGATCTGCATCACAGTCTATAGAGTTTCCACTTACTCCTGCTCCCTCTGCCATTACTCTTCACAGGCACTTTCTCCAATAAATCTTTTGCATGTTAATTTGGCAGCAACTATGGATTTGGCATCCGCTTTTCAGAGGACCTGAACTAGCACATTGAGCTTTTATTTCCATACATATTTTTTATTTTAATGGATGTTTCCAGATTGATTTCCAAAGAGGCAATACAAATTTACATCATCATCAGCAGTGTACAAAGATACCCTTTTCTCTGACTCCCCATCAGTGATTGGTAAGATCAACCTTTGAATTTTTGCCAGTCTGATAGGTTTAAAGTGAATCACACTATTAGTGTATTTTAGAATTCTTTTCTTTTTTATTTTTGCCTTTAAGGTATTCTTTTCTGTGAATTGTTTATTCATATCCTTTGCATTTGGGGTAGTTTTATTCTTATCAACTTTTTTTTTCTTTTTTTAAGATGGAGTCTCCCTCTGTCACCCAGGCTGGAGTGCAGTGGCGCAATCTTGGCTCACTGCAACCTCCGCCTCCCAGGTTTAAGTGATTCTCCTGCCTCAGCCTCCTGAGTAGCTGGGACTACAGGCACGTGCTACCACGCCCGGCTAATTCTTTTGTGTTTTTAGTAGAGATGGAGTTTCACTGGGTCAGTCAGGATGGTCTCAATCTCCTGACCTCGTGATCCACCCGCCTTGACCTCGCAAAGTGCTCAGATTAAAGGCATGAGCCACCACACCGGGTCCTCTTATCAACTTTAATCCCTGTTTTAGGTATTACATGTGAAGAAGAATGCTAAATTAGAAGTTTTGACTAGGGCACTGAGTTATCACAAAATGACACACCTTGTATGAATGGCCAGAGCAAGAAGAACATTTTCAAAACGACATTAAAAAGTTAGTTTTGCAACCCATAGTTCTCTCAGTTAAGCTGAGAATATAAAGGATATTGGAGGAGAAAATGTTTTTGAAAAAGCTATGAGATCTTCCCTTCACCTTGGGTCGTAAAAGGTCTTAAGCGGGCCTACCTGAAGAACAGGTGTCATTTGTGGTTAGAGAAAGGTACTAGTATGTAACTCATGTGTGAAAAATTATAAGGCAGAGACTGGTTGGACACCCTGACAGAAACAGAGAAAAAGAGAGAGAGAATGTTTGTTTGCCTTAGGAGGTCTGCAGTCCCAGGGCTGTCAAAACAAGAAATATGTGAGTGTTTATAATGGACCTGATGAGGGTCCCAAAGGGAGAGATAGCTGGCCCAGAGCTGTTTTAAATCTTTGCTGGAGGTGTTGCAGGTGTTCCTGGATACCAGAAGACAGTCTGAATTGATTGGGCCACAAGAAAACTAGATCTGATGGTGCAACTGGAGGAAAATGCATCCCTCATGTTCAAGAACATACAGTAAAATATTCCTTGTAGGTGCCTCTAAAGGACTTGTGAAATACCCAATATCTTCCACACCTACCTTTTATATATTGATTTTTAAATTAATTTTAAAATTTTGAAAAATTATAAGTTTACTTGCAGTTGCAAGAAATAATAGAGATTTCTCATACACTTTTAGCTTCCCCTAATGCTGACGTCTTGTAAAACTATAGTACAATATCAAAACCAGCATATTGACATTGATGCAATCAAGGTGCAGAGTATTTCCTTTACCATGAGGATTCCTAGTGTAGCCCTTTGTAGCCACACCCACTTCCCTCCTGCCCACCACTCCCTTCTTTACTCCTGGCAACCATTAATTTGTTCTCCATTTCTGTGGACACGTGTCATTTCAAGAATGTCATGTAAATGGAATCAAATAGTATGTAATCTTTTGAAATTGACTTTTTTTTTTCTCAGCATAATTCTCTGGACATTCATCTAGGTGGTCGTGTTTGTCAATGATCATTACTTTTTATTGCTTTGTAGTGTTCCATGTGGGTGTACCACAGTTTGTTTAACCAATCCTATTGAAGGACATCTGGACTGTTTCTAGTGTTTGGCTTTTAATGAATAGAGCTGCTATAAAGTTTCATGCACAGGTTTTTATGTTAATGTGTTTCATTTCTTTGCGATAAAGGCCCAGGAGTGCCACTGCTGGGTCATGTGGTCATATACCTATATGTTTAGTTTTTTTTTTTTTTAAAGAAACTGTTTTTCCAGAATGGCTGTATTATACATCTCCACCAGCAATATACGAATGATATAATTTCTCTGCATCCTTGCCAGCATTTGGTGTTACCGCCATTTTTTGTTTGGTTATTTTGATAGGTGTATAGTGATATCTGATGGTGATTTTCTCTAATGATAACCTTATTAGGTTTTCCCCAACTAGGTTTTTCCTAATGACCAACGACATGACAACTTTTCATGTATTTATTTTCCATTTCTACCACCTTTTTGTGGAAATGTCTCTTTATGTCTTTTACCCATACTCAAATTGGATTTTTATTTTACTGTTGAGTTTGAGAGTTTTAATATATGCTAGATATTAGTCCTTGGTCAGATGTGTAGTTTGCAAATGCTTTCTACTGCTCTGAACTTGTTGTTTTATTCTCTTTAAAAGCTCTTTCACAGACCAAAAATTTTTAATTTTGATGAATTTTATCAATTTTTCTTTCATAGATTGTGCTTTCGGTGTCAAATGTAATGTAACAACTCCTTGCCTAGCCCTAAATCCAGTAGATTTTCTCCTTTTTTTTTTTTTTTTGAGATGGAGTCTCACTCTGTCGCCCAGGCTGGAGTGCAGTGGCATGATCTCGGTTCACTACAACCTCCTCCTCCTGGGTTCAAGCAATTCTCCTGCCTCAGCCTCCCCAGCAGCTGGGACTACAGGCATGCACCATCATGCCCGGCTAATTTTTTTGTATTTTTAGTGGTGTAGGGTGAGCCACTATGCCCGGCCTGTATTTTCTTTTCTAAAAGTCTTAAAGTTTTATGTTTTACATATAAACCCATGATCCATTTTGAGTTAATTTTCATGTAAGATGTGAGAATTAGGTTGAGGTTTTTTTTGGTTTTGTTTTGTTTTTCCTGTGAATATCCAATTGTTCCAGCACTGTTTGTTGAAAAAGGCTACCCTTTCTCTCTTGAATTGCTGTGGAACCTTTGTCAAAAATCAGTGGGACATATTTGTGTGGATTTATTTCTGAGTTCTCTATTGTATTTCATTGATCTATGTGTCTATCTCTTTGCAAATACAACACAGTCTTGATATCTGTGGCTATATAGTAAATCAGGTAGATCGATTCTTCCCACTTTATTCTTCCTTCTCAAAATTTAAAACACTATTCTAGTTCTTTTGTGTTTCTATATAAATTTTAGAACAATCTTATCTATATCTAGAGAAGATCTTGCTGGGACTTCAGTTGGAATAATGTTAAACTCGTATAAATTTGAGAAGAATTGACCTATTTACTAAGTCTTTCTTTATTTAAAAAATTTTTTTATTATACTTTAAGTTCTAGAATACATGTGCACAACGTGCAGATTTGTTACATATGTACCCATGTGCCATGTTGGTGTGTGTGCTACACCCATCAACTCATCATTTACATTAGGCGTATCTCCTAATGCTATCCCTCCCCCATCCCCCCACCCCATGACAGGCCCCAGTGTGTGATGTTCCCCTTCCTGTGTCCAAGTGATCTCATTGTTCAATTCCCATCTATGAGTGAGAACATGCGGTGTTTGGTTTTCTGTCCTTGCGATAGTTTGCTCAGAATGATGGTTTCCAGCTGCATCCATGTCCCTACAAAGGACATGAACTCATCCTTTTGTATGGCTGCATAGTATTCCATGGTGTATATATGCCACATTTTCTTAATGCAGTCTACCATTGATGGACATTTGGGTTGGTTCCAAGTCTTTGCTATTGTGAATAGTGCCACAATAAACATACATGTGCATGTGTCTTTATAGCAGCATGATTTATAATCCTTTGGGTATATACCCAATAATGGGATGGTAGGGTCAAATGGTATTTCTAGTTCTAGATCCTTGAGGAATCGCCACACTGTCTTCCACAATGGTTGAACTAGTTTACAGTCCCACCAACAGTGTAAAAGTGTTCCTATTTCTCCACATCCTCTCCAGCACCTGTTGTTTCCTGACTTTTTAATGATCGCCATTCTAATTGGTGTGAGATGGTATCTCATTGTGGTTTTGATTTGCACTTCTCTGATGGCCAGTGATGATGAGCATTTTTTCATGTGTCTGTTGGCTGCATAAATGTCTTCTTTTGAGAAGTGTCTGTTCATATCCTTTGCCCACTTTTTCATAGGGTTGTTTGTTTTTTTTCTTGCAAATTTGTTTGAGTTCTTTGTAGATTCTGGATGTTAGCCCTTTGTCAGATGAGTAGATTGCAAAAACTTTTTCCCATTCTGTAGGTTGCCTGTTCACTCTGATGGTAGTTTCTTCTGCTGTGCAGAAGTTCTTTAATTTAATTAGATCCCATTTGTCAATCTTGGCTTTTGTTGCCATTGCTTTTGGTGTTTTAGACATGAAGTCCTTGCCTATGCCTATGTCCTGAATGCTATTGCCTAAGTTTTCTTCTAGGGTTTTTATGGTTTTAGGTCTAACATTTAAGTCTTTAATCTATCTTGAATTAATTTTTGTAAAAAGTGTAAGGAAGGGATCCAGTTTCAGCTTTCTACATATGGCTAGCCAGTTTTCCCAGCACCATTTATTGAATAGGGAATCCTTTCCCCATTTCTTGTTTTTGTCATGTTTGTCAAAGATCAGACGGTTGTAGATGTGTGGTATTATTTCTGAGGGCTCTGTTCTGTTCCATTGGTCTATATCTCTGTTTTAGTACCAGTACCATGCTGTTTTGGTTACTGTAGCCTTGTAGTACAGTTTGAAGTCAGGTAGTGTGATGCCTCCAGCTCTGTTCTTTTGGCTAAGTCTTTCAATTTATAAACATGGTGTTATCTATTTATATAGATTGCTAAAGATTTCTTTCATCAGCATTTCAGCTTACATTTCCTGAGTATGTTGTGTTAGATTTATACCAAAGTATTTCAGTTTTTTGAGTGATCATAAATGGTATTTCACTTTAAATTTTGCTTTCCATCAGTTCATTGCTAGTGTGTAGAAATACAATTAATTTTCATAAGAGTATCTTGTATCATGTAATCTTGCTGAATTCATTTATAAGTCCTAAGAGTTTTAAATTCTTTTCTTCAGATTTTCTATGTAAAGAATCATGCCATTTGAAAACAGGGACAATTTTATTCTGTTCTTTCTGGTATGTATGACTTTTATTTCACTGTTTTGCTCTGCTAGACTGGCTAGAACTCATAGCACTATGTTGAAAAGTGTTGAGAGTAGAATCCTTGCTTTGATCCTAATCTTATAGGGAAGGTGTTCAGTCTGTTACCACTTAGAATAATGTTAGCTTTTAATCAAGTTGAGAAAGATCCCTTCTTTTTCTCTGGAAATGGTAAACATCTGAGTAAACGCAAAAGAGTTTTTGCATTTCTGCTTTTTGCTTCTTAACTACTTTATAAACCATATAACTTTTTAAAGTAAAAATTAGAATACTGACTTTTGGGGTTTATAATGCATATAGGTGTATTTCATTGAGTAACTTAATATCATTACTAGGAATATGTTAAATTGATCTATAGGATTGTAAGATTTCTATATTTTATAAGAAGTAATAAAATGTTAACTGTAAGTGAAATGTGAAAAGTTAATAAAGTATAATAAAATGGCAGACCAAACCTAAACATAGGGATAATTATACTAAATGTTAATTGACTAATCACATCAATTAAAAGGCAGAGATTTTTGGAACAAATAAAAAAGATGCAATTATATGGTATCTATAATGGGTATATTTAAATGTAAAGACACAGGCTGAAAATAAATGGATGGAAAAAGACATACCATGAAAACAGTAAGCATTAGGTGGTTAGCGTGGCTATATTAATATCAGATAAATCTTTGGATTTCAAGACAAAGAGCATTACTAAAGATAAAGAAGGACATTTTTATATAATTAAAAGATTAATGAGTTAGGAAGACATAACAATTTTAAATGTGTATAAGCTTACTAATATAGCTTCAAAGTGTATAAAGCCAAAATGTACAGAATTAAAAGAGAAACAGATAAATCTACATCATGACTGAAGAGCTCTCTCTCTCCCCCCACAGATAATAGAATCACTAGACAAAAGAAATTACTAAGGTCATAGAGAATGTGAAAAATATTATCTACCACAACTGAATATTTTTCATATAACACTATATCTAATAAAGGAGGAATACACATTATTTTCAAGAGTATATTTTATATGATTTCATTTATACAATATTGTTGAAATGACAAAATTACAGAAATGAAGAACAGATTAGTGGTTGTCAAGGAGGGAGTGTGGGCAAGTGGGTGTGATATAAAAGGTCAGCATGAGGGATTCTTGTGGTGAAGGAAATATTCTGCATCTTGATAGTACCAATGTCAATATTCTGGTTGTGATTTTGTACTATAGTTTTATAAGATGTTAGCATTGGGGGAAACTAGGTAAAGTGTGTAGGTGACTTCTCTATCTTTTCTTTCAACTACATGTTAATCTATAATTATTTCAAAATGAGAAGCTTAATTAAAAATCAATATACTCACACTAGTAATCCTAACTACTCAGGAGACTGAGATGGGAGGATCACTTGAGCCCAGAAGTTTGAGGCTTCAGTGAGCTATGATTGTGCCACTGTACTCTATCCTTGGGGACAGAGTGATACCCCATCTCTTAAAAAATTTATCAAGGAGGAGGAGGAGCAAGATGGCCAAATATAACCCTCCAGCAATTATCCCCCACTACAGAAACACCAAACCAAACAGCTATCCACACAACAAAGCACCTTCATAAGAACCAAAAATCAGGTGAGCAATCACAGTACCTGGTTTTAACATCATATCAAGGAAAGGGGCACTAAAGAGGGTGGGAAAGACAGTCTTGAATTGCCTATGCCACCCCTCTTTCACTCCCTGGCAGCACAGCATCACATGGAGAGAAAATCTGTGCATTTTCTGGGAGGGAGAACAAAGTGATTGTGAGACTTTGCATTAGAAGTCAGTATTATCCTATTACAGCAGAAAGCAACACAGGGCAGAATTTGGCTGGCATTCATGGAAGGAGCACTTAAACTAGCCATAGCCAGAAAAGAATCATTGATCCCAGTGGTCAAAACCTGATTTCTGGTTAGCCCCATTGACGCGGACTAAAAGCACCCTGGGGTCCTAATAAACTTGAAATCAGTCTAGACCGTAAGGACTGTACAAGTCCTGGTGCTGTGCTGGGCTCATGGCCAGTGGACTTGGAGTGCACATCACCCAGTGAGACACCCTCTGGGGTGACCAAGGGAGTGCTTGTGTTACCCCTCCCCCAACTCTAGAGAGTGCAGCTCACAGCTCCGGGAAGAAGGGGAAGAGTAAAGAGGACTTTGTCTTGCAGCTTGAATATTAGCTCAGCCACAGTAAAATCAAGCACTAAGCAGAGTCCTGAAGCCCCCATTCCAGGCCATACCTCTCGGACAATATTTCTATAGCCACCCTGGGCCGGAAGGGAACCCACTGCCCTGAAGGAAAGGACTTAGTCCTAGCAAAATTCACCACTTGCTGACTAAAGAGCCTTTGGGTCTTGAATAAACATCAATGGTAGCTAGACGGCAGTCACCATGCGCCTTAGGCAAGATCTAGTATTGTACTGGCTTCAGGTGTGACCCAGCGAATTCCCAGCTGTGGCGGCCACAGCCTTCATGACAAAAATCCTCAAAAACCTGGGTATAGAAGGAATGTACCTCAACATAATAAAAGCCACATATGATAGATCCACAGTTAGTATCATACTGAATGGGGAAAAACTGAAAGCATTTCCTCTAAGATCTGGAACAAGACAAGGATGCCCACTTTCATCACTGTTATTCAACATGGTACTGATAGTCCTAGCTAGAGCAATCAGATAAGAGAACGAAATAAAGGGCATCCAAATGGTAAAGGAAGAATTCAAATTATCCTTGTTTTCAGATGATACGATCTCATATTTGGAAAAACCTAAAGATTCCACCAAAAAAACTATTATAACTTATAAATATATTCAGTAAAGTTGCAGGATACAAAATTTGCATATAAAAATCAATAAAATTGCTATATGCAACAGTGAACAATCTGAAAAAGAAATCAAGAAAATAATGCCATTTACAATAGCTATGAATAAAATATCTAAGAATAAACTTAACCAAAGAAGTGAAAGATCTCTACAATGGGAACTAGAAAACTTCGATGAAAGAAATTGATGAGAACACATAAAAATGGAAAGGTAGTTCATGTTCATAGATTTGAGGAATCACTATTGTTAAGATGTCTATATCACCCAAAGGAAACTACAGATTCAATGTAATCTCTACCAAAATACCAATGTCATTCTTCACAGAAATAGAGAAAATAATTCCAAAATTTATTTGAAACCACAGAAGACCCAGAATAGCCAAAGTCATCCTAAGCAAAAAGAACAAAACTGGAGGAATCACATTACCTGGCTTCAAATTATATTATGAAGCTGTAGTAATCAAAACAGCATGATACTGGCATAAAAAAAAAAAAGACACATAGACCAGTGGAACAGAATAGAGAACCCAGAAACAAATCCATACATCTACAGGGAACTCATTTTCAAAAAAGGTTTCAAGAACATACAATGGGGAAAAGACAGTCTCTTATATAAATGATACTGAGAAAACTGGATATCTATACAGAATAATGAAACTAGACTCCTATCTCTTGCCATATAGAAAAGGAAAATTCAGACTTAAATCTAAGACCTTAAGCCATGAAACTACTACAAGAAAGCATTGGGGAAACTCTCCAGGAAATTGGTCTGGGCAAAGATTTATTGAGTAATACCCCAAAAACACAGGCAACCGAAACAAAAATGGGTAAACAGGATCACATAAAGTTAATAAGCTTCTGCACAGCAAGGGAAACAATCAACAAAGTGAAGTGACTACCCACAGAATAGGAGAAAATATTTGTGAACTACTCATCTGACAATGGATTAATAACCAGAATATATAAGGAGCTCAAACAACTTAATAGAAAAAAATCTAATCATCCAATTAAAAATGTGCAAAAGATCTGATTAGACATTTTTTGAAAGAAGATGTGCAAATGACAAACAGGTATATGAAAAGGTGCTCAACATCACTGATCATCAGAGAAATGTAAATCAAAACTACAATGAGCTATCATCTCACCCCATTTAAAATGGCTTTTATCCAAAGACAGGCAATAATGAATGAGTGTTGGCAGGGATGTGGAGAAAGGGGAACCCTCATACACTGTTGGTAGAAATGTAAATTTTGTAGCTACTGTGGAGAACAGTTTGGAGGTTTCTCAAAAAACTAAAAATAGAACTACTATATGATCCAATGCTCCTACTGCTAGGTTCATACCCCAAAGAAAGGACATTAGTATATTTAAGAGATATCTGCATTGCCATATTTATTGCAGCACTATTCACAATAGCCAGGATTTGGAAGCAACCTAAGTATCCATCAACAGATGGATGGATAAAGAATATGTGGTACATACACACAATGGAGTACTATTCAGTCATAAAAAAGAATGTGATCCTGTCATTTGCCACAACATGGATGGACCTGGAGTTCATTACGTTGAATGAAATAAGCCAGGCATAGAAAGACAAACTTCACATGTTCTTACTTATCTGTGGGAGCTAAAAATTAAAACAATTGAGCTTATGGAGAGTAAGAATAGAAGGATAGTTTCCAGAGGCTGAGAAGTGTAGTGTGGGTGTATGGGGATGGTTTATGGGCGCTAAAATATAGTTAGATACAATAAATAAGATCTAGCATTTGATAGGACAACAAGGTGACTACCATTAGTAATAATTTGTTGTACATTTTAGAATAACTGAGGGAGTACAATTCAAATGTTTATAACACAAAGAAATGATGAATGCTTGAAGTAATGGACACTCCATTTACCCTGATGTGATTATTACATATTGTATGCATGTCTGTATCAAAATGTCTCATGCATCCCATAAATATATACATCTACTATGTACCCATAAAAATTAAAAATTAAAAAAATTATAAAATAAACATAAAATAGGGAGATTATTCTGAATTATCTGAGTGACCCATTTTAAGTATGTGCTCCTTAAAAGCAGAGAACTCTACCTGGCTAGAAGCAGAAGAGAGACTTCCTCAGAAGTGGGAATCAGAGAGATCAAAGAGTGTGTGGGACTTGTTCTATCACTGCTGAATTTGAAAGGGTTTATGTGGGAAGACGTGTGTGAGTAGCCTCTAGAAGCTGAGAGCCACTCCCAGCTGATGATAAGCAAGGAAATAGGAACTTCAGTTCTTCATTTGCATGGAACTGAATTCTGCCAACTTAAATTACCCTAGAAAGAGAGCCTTCCCAAGAGCATCCTGAAGAAACACAGCTCTGCTGACAACTTAATTTAATCTTGTGAGATTCTAAGGAGAAAACACAGGTGAGCCTGGTACCTGGATGCCAACCACAGAAACTATGAGATAGTAAATGGGTGTTTTTAAGCTTCTAAATTTGTGAAAATTGCCATATACAATCTGTATTCTCATTGAGGGAATTTATCACATTTTTCCAACATTATGTGATAATTTGGGACTTTATTTTTGGATTTTATATTCCAGTATTAAATGTATGCCAAAGAATGGGGAAATAAATCAATATACAAAAGAGCATATGCTGACCATTAAAACAAACCTCAACACATTTTTAAAAACGGATAGCCATTTTCACAGCCTTAGCCATTGTTTTGTTTGGGCTCTAACAAGTCCAAGGAAACCAGGGACTGAAGCGTCACCCAGTACAGCCCAGCAGCTCTACAGAGAAGCGATCAGACTGCTTATTCACATGGATCCTAAATCCTGTTTCTCTTCACTGGGCAGAATCTCTGACAGGGGTCTCTAGTCACTTCTGCCAGTACTTTCTGGCCAACAGAGGTTTTCAAACCTCCCTGGGATGAATCTCCCAGAGGGAGTGACGGGTCACCATCTTTGCTGTTTAGCAGCCTTCACTGTTAATCCCTTTAGGTACTGGAAAATCCAATGTGACTGGGGACTGGAGTGGACCCCCAGCATACTGCAGCAGCCCTATGGAAAAGTCACCAGACTGTTATGTGGGTCCCTGATCCCATATCTCCTCACTGGGTGGGTCCTCCAGGCCTGGGTCTCTAGGCACCCTCTGTTGGGGCTATTGAGCTGGTAGCAACTTTACCAGCAGAAGGGATGGTTTGCCAACTTTGCTGTCTCACAATCCTTGTCCTTGCTGTCTCCAGGCTCTAGAGAGTTTGTGGACAATGGGGACAGGTCCGGATCCCTAGCACAGAGCAACCACTGCACAGAAAAGTGGCCAGACTGTTCTCTATGCAGATCTCAGTCCATACTTCTCACTAGGCAGGCCCACCCAACCTGGGACTCTAGCACAACACCCTGCCTCTGCCTGATCACCACAGTCAGAGGCAGTCCAGTATTTCTCCAAGGAGGAAATCTCAGAGTCAACCCACAACCCCGTTGTTATTTCAGTTGCAGTGGTATTGCCCTAACAGCCCTTGGGCTGGGGAAGGAACAAAGGGCCAAGTCATCACACTGGCACCTCCCGCACACCATATATATCCCCAAATGGAGAGGAGTCCAGTCCCCCTTTCCTGGGAACCCCCAACACTCCCCCCAACTCTTTACTAGGCAGGGTTCCTGGCTCATAACCACAGAACAGTCACTCCACCCACAACTAAGCATATCCACTGGTAATGGCTTGGAGTTTCCCTAGGAGGAAGCTCTCAGAGGAATCTAACAGCCCCTCTGCCATGGCCACAGCAGCAGTTCTGTCCTTGCTGCCCTCATTCTGGGGAAGAAACAAAGAGCCTGAAGACTACACCTGAGTTACAGTGCACCACAGTCACAATATAGAGAGGAGACAAGTCTTTCCTCCCAGTGAGCCCTTGACCCCCTGCTCCTCAACAAACGGAGTCCCAAGCTAATGCCAGCAGTGCAGCCATGCCACCCCACTGGCTGAGCACTTTCAGTAACAGCAGCTCTGGGTTTCTCGAAGGTAGAGCCCCAGGGGCAACAGAAAGCCTCTTTTCCACTGCCTCTGCAGTGGTACTACACCTGCTACCCTCAGACTAACAAAGTAACAAAGAACCTCAATGCCTTATCCATATCTCCAACAAGCTGCAGTTAACCTAAAAAGATGCCAGTCTGTCTCTCAAGGGTCCCAGCCACCCCCCTTGCTTGTTACTAGGCAGAGAACCCCTAGCTTGTGCCCACAGCTCAGATTCCCCATCCCAGGCTGATTGCACTGAGAAATTGCTGACCTGCATCTCTCTGGAGTAGAGCCCATATAAAATGCACAGAGTGGTAAGCTGGATAAAAAAGCAAGACTGAATGGTATGCTGTCTTCAAGAGACCCATCTCACAGGTAATGACACCCATAGGCTCAGAATAAAGGGATGGAGAAAAATCTACTAAGCAAATGGAAGTTAAAAAAAAAAGCAGGAGTTGCAACCCTAATTTCAGACAAAACAGACTTTAAACCAACAAAGATACAAAAAGACAAAAAAGGGTATTACATAATGTTTAAGGGTTCAATTCAGCAAGAAGAACTAACTATTCTAAATATATACACACCCAACACAGAAGCACCCAGATTCATAAAGCAAGTTCTTAGAGGCCTACAAAGAGATGTACACTCCCAGACAATAATAGTGGGAGATGTCAACACTCCACTGACAGTATTAGATCATTGAGACAGAAAATTAACAAAGATATTCAGGACCTGAACTCAACATTGGACCAAATGAATCTGATAGACCTCTACAGAACTCTCCACACCAAAACAACAAATATACATTCTTCTCATTGCCACATGGTGCATACTCTTAAAATGACCACATAATTAGACATAAAAACAATCCTCAGCAAATGCAAAATAACCAAAATCATACCAAACACACTCTTAGACCACAGTGCAATAAAAATAAAAGTCAAGATGAAGAAAATCACTGAAAATCATGAAATTATGTGGAAAATAAACAACATGTTCCTGGGCAACTTTTGGGTAAATAATTAAATTAAGGCAGAAACCAAGAAGTTCTTTGAAACTAATGAAACAAAGATACAAGATCTCTGGGACACAGCTAAGGCAGTGTTAAGAGGGAAACAAAGATAAGAAAATCTCTGGGGCACAGCTAAGGCAATGTTAAGAGGGAAATTCGTAACATTAAATGCCCTCATCAAAAAGTTTGAAAGATAAATTAACAATCTAACATCACAACTAAAAAAATTAGAGAATCAAGAATAAATCAACCCCAAAGCTAGCAGAAGACAAGAAATAATTAAAATCAGAATTGTACTGAAGGAAATAGAGACACAAAAAATCAATTCAAAATGTTAAAAAATTCAGGAGTTTGTTTTTTGAAAACATTAATTAGATAGGCCTCTAGCTGGATTAATAAAGAAGAAAAGAGAGAAGATCCAAATAAACACAATTAGAAGTGACAAAGGGGATGTTACCACTGAGTTGAAACAGTGCACACAAACTAGAAATCTAGAAGAGGTGGGTACATTCCTGAACACATACACCCTCCCAAGAATGGACCATGAAGAGACTGATTCCATGAACAGACCAATAACAAGCTCTGATATTGAATCAGTAATAAATAGCCTACCAACCAAAAAAAAAAAAAAAAAAAAAAAAAGGCCAGGACCAGATGGATTCATAGTTGAAATCTACCAGATGTATGAAGAAGAACTGGTACCATTCCACCTGAAACTATTCCAAAAAATTGAGGAGGGACTTCTCCCTAACTTATTTTATGAGGCCAGCATCTTCCTGATACTAAAACCTGGCAAAGACAAAACAATAAAAGAAAAATTCGGGCCAATATCTTCTATGAACAGTGATGCAAAAATCCTCAACAAAATACTTGTTAACCGAATCCAGCAGCACATTAAAAACCTAATCCATCATGATCAAGTAGGCTTAATCTTTGAAATGCAAGGTTGGTTTAACATACACAAATCAATAAATGTGTTTCATCACATAAACAAAACTAAAGACAAAAATAACATGATTATCTCAATAGATGCAGAAAAGGCTTTCAATGAAATTCAACATCTTTCATATTAAAAACTCTCAATAAACTACGTGTTGAAGGAACATACCTCAAAATAATAAGAACCATCTATGACAAACTCACAACCAACATCACACTGAACATACAAAAACTGGAAGCATTCTGCTTGAAAACCAACACAAGACAAGCATGCCCTCTCTCACCAAGCCTATTCAACATAGTATTGGAAGTTCTGGCAAAGGCAATCAGGCAAGATTGCCTCCAACTAGGAAAACAGGAGGTCAAACTACCCGTTTACAGAAGGCATGATTCTATATCTAGAAAACCCCAGCAGTGAGGTTTTCATTTAAGCCCAAAAGCTCCTTCAGTTGATAAACAACTTCAGCAAAGTTTCAGAGTACAAAATCTGTGTACAAAAATTATTAGCATTTGTATACACAAATAACAGCCAAGCCAAAAGTCAAATCAGGAATATGATTCCACTCACAATTGCCACAAAAAGAATAAAATACCTAGGAATACAGCTAACCAGGGAAGGGAAAGATCTTTACAGTGAGAATTACAAAACACTTCTTAAAGAAATCAGAGATGACATAAACAAATGTAAAAATATTCCATGATCTTAGAGAGGAAGAATCAATATAATTAAAATGTCCATACTGCCCAAAGCAATTTACAGATTCAGTGCTATTCCTTTCAAACTAATGATGGCATTCTTCATAGAACTAGAAAAAAACTATTTTAAAATTCATATGGAATTATAAAAGGGCCAAGTCAATCCTGAGCAAAAAGAACAAAGCTGGAGGCATCACATTACCCAACTTCAAACTATACTACAGGGCTATGGTATACAAAACAGCATAGTGTTGGTACAAAAACAGACACATAGACAAATGGAAGAGAATAGAGAGACCAGAAATAAGGCCACATACCTACAACCACCTGATCTTTGACAAAGCTGATGAAAATAAGCAATGGGAAAAAGACTCCCTTTCCAATAAATAGCATTGGGATAACTGGCTAGCCATATGCAGAAGATTAATTGGACCCCTTCCTGAAACCATATACATAAATCCAACTCAAGATGGATTAAAGACTTACATGTAAAACCCAAAACTATACAAAGCCTGGAAGATAACCAAGGCATACCATTCTGGACATAGGATTGGGTGAAGATTTCATGATGAAGACACCAAAAGCAATTACAACAGAAGCAAAAATTGACAAATGGGATCTAATTAAACTTAAGTTCTTCCACAAAGCAAAAGAAACTATCAACAGAGTAAACAGACCACCTACAAAATGGGAGAAAATATTTTCAAACTATGCACCTGACAAAGGTCTAATATTGAGCATCTATAAGTAACTTAAATAAGTTTACAAGCAAAAAACAACCCCATAAAAAAGTAGGCAGAGGAATATGAACAGACTTTTCAAAAGAAGACATACATGCAGCCAAGAAGCAAATGAAAAAAGCTCAACATCACTGATCATTAGAGAAATGCAAATCAAAGCCACAATGTAAATCCCATCTCACACAAGTCAGAATGAGTATTTCAAAGCCAAAAAGAAAAAAAAGAAAAAAAAAAAAAGAAAAAGAAAAAAGAAAAAGATAACAGATTCTGGTGAGGTTGTGGAGAAAAGGGAACACTTTTACACTGTTGCTGGGAATATAAATAGGTTTGACCATTGTGGAAAGCAGTGTGGCAATTCCTCAAAGAGCTAAAAACAGAAATACCATTCAACCCAGAAGTCCCATTACTGGGTGTACACCCAAAGGAACATAAATCATTCTACCATAAAGACACATGAATACGAATGTTCACTGCAGTACTATTCACAATAGGAAAGACATAGAATCAACCTAAATGCCCATCAATGATAGATAAGATAAAGAAAATGCGGTACACGTACACCATGGAACACTCGGCAGCCATAAAAAAGAATGAGATCATGCCCTTTGCAGGAACGTGGATGGAGCTGGAGGCCATTGGCCTTAGCAAACTCAATGCAGGAACAGAGAATCAAATACCGTATGTTCTCTTTTATAAATGGGAGCTAAATGAGAACACATGGACACAAAGAGGGGAACAACAGACACTGGGGGCCTACTTGAGGGTGTAGGGTGAAAGGAGGGAGAGATTCAGGGAAAATAACAATTGGGTACTAGGCTTAGTACATGGTAACTGGGTGATGAAGTACTGTATACCACAAACCCCTGTGATCTGAGTTTACCTGTAGAACAAACCTGCACATGTACACCTGAAATAAAAGTTGAAAAAAAAAGAAAATTGCAGAGTAGATTTTAAATGTTCTCACCAAAAAATAAAAACATGTGAGGTAATAGATACCTTAATTAGCTTACTTTAACCATTGCACAGTGTATACATATATCAAAATGTCATGTTGTACATTCTAATTATGTAGTTATTTGTCAATTTAAAAAAATTAACTAATTTAAAAAACTTAGGGGCGGGGTGCAGTGGCTCACACCTATAATCCCAGCACTTTGGGAGGCCAAGGCAGGCGGATCGCCTCAGGTCAGGAGTTTGAGACCAGCCTGGCAACATGGTGAAACCCCATCTCTAAAAGTACAAAAATTAACCGGGCATGGTGGAGGTGCCTGTAGTCCAAGCTACTCGGGAGGCTGAGGCAGGAGAACTGCTTGAGCCTGGGAAGCAGAAGTTGCAGTTTGTACAACAAGTCTTCAGAAATCCTTTCCACTCTCTTTATTAATCCACTCATGGTGAGATTAGTCTTTGTTTTAAACTGGGACATGTAAAAGATGTGATGTTCCTAAAGTTCTATGGCATTACCGTGCACAGCTCACTGGACACATTAATGGTAACATCAACAGTAAAAAAGTTAACATTTATTAGTTTAGTACTATGTTAAGATAGCGCCACTGCACTCCAGCCTTTATCATTCCTTTCAGGCCAGAAAAAAAGGATAGCCAGTTGTGACAGCACCATTTATTACATTAACTCCTACTTCTCCAATTATTTGAAATACCATCTTTATCACATATGAGATTCTCATATATTTGGAGATTTATTTCTGGAGTTTCCGTCTTGTTTCACTGATCGATTTGTCTAGTTCTCCGTCAGCACTGATTCGTTCCAGTCTGTTTTGATTTCAGACTACCCTTGTGCTCCCTCACTATTCTTCTTTTGCGTTTTCCTGATTGTTCTTTGGTATTTAATTTTTCATATAGACCTTGAGATTACACCCTAGTTCTGTTGCTTTACCCATGACCCTCAAAGCCCTGTTGGGATCCTGATTGGAAATCATTGCATTTATAAATAAATTTTAGGGGAATGAACATCCATGTTATATGACAATGAAGAACATGGCATGTCTTTTCATTTATTTGGATGTTGTTTATAATAACATTTTATGGTTTTCTTCATCTAGGGCTTTTATTGTTTTATTTATTTTACAGTTTTTGTTGCTACCGTGAATAGCATTGCCTTCCATTTGTATCTCTAGTTTTTTTTTTTTTTTCACTAATATGGAGAACACCTACTACTTTTAGTCTACCCACTTTACTTAATTTTATGATTTTCATTTTTTTTAAACTATTGAACTTTATGTTTTCTAAGTCTACACTCATATCACTGGCAAAAGAAATCCAATACTTACATATATAATATATATTATATATCATTTATAAATGTTTTAGTGGTAATGGATTTACCCAAATCAATACATTATTGAATAATAATGACAATAATAGCATCACTGTCTCTTGATTATTGATTTTAATTAATTTATTTTAATTAATTAATTTTAATTTTAATGGGTTCAGTATTACACAGTTTTGAATGATATTCACTGCTGGTAATTGGTAAGTGGTATTTGCATATTTTACTTCTGCTTTCATATAACAATTTTACTTAGTTTTTAAATAAATAGCTGCTGAATTTTACCAAAGATAACTTTTCTGCATCTGTGATACATTTGTCCTTTAATTTGTTAATGTAAGTGATAATGTTGATAGAGTCCTGATATTGAGTCACCTTAATATTCTGGAAATAAGCTCGATGAATGGAAATTTCTCACTATTTTTTCTTTTCTTCCTCATTCTTTTCTATCCTGAGATCTGTGTCCTGATACATTTGCTTCTTGGTTAGCATCATTCTTAGAGGTTTTTCTTCAGATATATGGGTGATCTCAAAAACTAGCAAATGCACAATTATCTTTGTGTCATTCTAATAGGGAAATGTTGTCTCACAGGAAAAGACTGTGTATGGAACCTTTGGGGCAGTTTTTGTTCTCTTTTTGTTCTGCCATGATCTAACTTCCAATTTTGCGTGAGGAGATTAATACCAGTCTGATTTTACCTTTTAAAATACTTAGTTCTTTCTCTCTGGAAGCTTGTAAGAAAGTATTTTTCATTCATTTAAAAATATTCACTGAGTGCTTACTATGTGGAAGGCACTACTCTGGGCTCAGCTGTAAATGAAAAAGTGGTCTCAGCCATGTTCTTACTTTCAAATTTACCCTACTTTAGGCTGTTTGCGCATGTGTGGGACCTGATGATCCCTTATAATCTGAAGACCAATTTCTCCCTTCAGTGCAGTGATTTTTTTCCTATTATCTTCTATTTTTTTAATAATTTAATTTTTGCCTCTCTTCTAGCTTAAATGTCTTCTTTCATTAATGTTATTTGCATGTTTGGTCTCCTATATTTATCTTACAAGTTGTTTGTGTTTTCACCTATTATTTCTGTATTTTTATATGTTTGCTTTGAGCTGTGAGATATTTCTTCTGCTTGATTTTCAGTTCACTAACTTGTTTCTACATAGGAACCCTCTTCTTAAATTCTCCCCTTGAATGTTTTAATCTTGAATGTTTCAATCTTTTGCTTTTTTCTTTTCTTTTCTTTTTTTTTGGGCGGGGGTTACATAAATGTGTTGGCTAGTTATCATTAGGAGTCATCCTTTTTAGGGAAAATTCTGAGACACTTTTTCTCCTCTCTGACTTCCGGGCTCCCTTACATGTGTTGTTATTTTCCCTTGTCTGCTCAGTGGGTCTCTGGTCCAGTTGCTAGGATACCTGAAGTGGGGAGAACACCCAGAGCTGCGAAGACTGATGGTCTCTTTACCTATGGGTTGGTAGAGGAGTTCCAGGTAGGTTTTAGTCTCTTGCACTGTGAGAAAGCCCCTGCAGTTAGGACTTCCAGCCCCTGGGGCCAGAAATGAGACAGCCAACTGGCTTGTCTTCTCTCCAACTCCTCAGGAGCGGGCACACTTACATGAGCTATATAGGCCTTGAAGCACGGAGAGAGATAGAAACTTCTGTGGGCCAAGCTCCCCTCAGGCTTCTTGCTCTGATATCTTTTCCTGGAAGGTACATGGACTTGGCCTTCCTCACCTACAGGCCTTAGCAGCTGCTAGGTTTAGAAGAGAAAAATGGGTTAGAATAGGGAGGTGGTAGAAGTTAAAAAATGTCATCTTTCCAGAATCCTATCCTTTTTGCCACAAATGTAACTCTGTCTATTAAAGAGTTATGGTGAATCTTCAGAACTGATTCTTTCTCTGCCAGTCTTGAATCAGAGCAAACTACTTAATGTGCATAAGAAAGACATGAGGTTTGTGGAACAGTGACAAGATCGGCCTACTCTTCCTCTTATTGGAAATATCTACCTGTTTTTCAGGACTCAGTTTGTACAATAAGTCTTCAGAAATCCTTTCCACTCTCTTATCAATCCACTCATGGTGAGATTAGTCTTTGTTTTAAACTGGGACATGTAACAGATGTGATGTTTCCTGAAGTTCTGTAGCATTTACAGTGCACAACTCACTTGACACATAATGGTAACATCAACAATAAAAAAGCTAACATTTATTGGTTTAGTACTATGTTAACATTTTTATATATGTCACTCATCCTATGAGTAAGATAGTATTGTTATTCTTTTTAACATATATTTTTATTTACCTTTAAAGATGTCTAGTTTCCCTTAGCAAGTTGTAGTCTCCTTTTGGGCAGTTCTTAATTTCTTTACATCTCCAGTACCTATTTCCATGAACAAAATAGATACTTAATAAATGTTGCTTTCATAATGGTAATGATAACCAGACAATCAGTAAGTATCCTTTTATCCTGTAGTAATTACAGAGTGTCCTCAATTCTTCAGTTTGCTGGGGTGAAATAGCCAGGAAGATGGGGACATCACCTGCACTTTTGAGGACTTTATAGTTTTGATGAGAACAGAAATTAAATCTTGGAAGAGCAAAAAATACTAAATCTCCTTATCTCTTCTCTTACCCTTCAATAAAGGCGAACTATTTTGGAGTCGTTCCTATAAATTAAAGGACAGTTATAGAACCTCAGCTATGGAAGAAAGGAGATCTTTTCTACTTAGAAATGAACTATCGTTTTAAAACTCATCAACTCCACAAAAATACCAACAATGAAGAAGTAAAGAACTAAACACTTTTTACATGTTTTAAAACCTGAGTCTTTATTTTTATTAAATAGCAATGTGTAGCCCTCAAAAATGAAAATGCAATTCATGATATAGGAATTTTTAAAAGGTCTTATAAAGTACATGGATAGTAATTTGATGATCTGTAATTCAGAATATTTGACTAATTTCCTAAACAACACCATCTTGGACACATACCAGCACAATATCAGGGATTAAAAATGTAGCAGTTGAGTAGGTCCTTGTAAAAACTGTGTATCTCCAACATTTACATGTAAAATCCATAGAAGAAGCCACCTTGATAAGGCGTTATACTTGCTGTTTGTTACTAGTAAGCCCTATATCTGCTTTTCCTGCCCTCCCAGGGCGGCAAGTTTGAAGACTTCATTTTTAAGACTCATCTGCCCACTGGGTTTTGATTATGAACTGCTAGAAGGAGGTGCGCCTGAGAACAGAAGGCGAAAGGAAGGCAGCAGCCCCTTTGCTTCTGCAGCAGTGTGAGTGCATGTGCAGTCCCTGCACGGTGCAGCCTTGATGGTGGCTCCCTCAGATCAGTGAGCCTGTGGACTCTCGAGCCCAGCAAAGTCAGAGTGTGGCAAGCATTAGGTCCCTGCTCCACCTCAGTGCCAATTCTGCCATGGGGGCTCTGGCAGATTCAGAAAGAGGAAGAATTCCTGGGCCCTGGGTACAGCCGCCATCCTGTTTTCTTCATTTAGCCCTTTCAGCATGTTTACAACCAATTCCCTGTTAAAATTTTACTTCCATGCTTTTGTTACCAGTCACTCAGTTGGAAATAATCAGAAAGCGTTCTGTTTTCCTAGCTGGAAACTAACATATTCAGTCTGAGACTTTTAGATAAGGGGCTTGGCTTTAATGAGGTTGACTGTGTTAGGAAAATAGAAGGTTTTTCGTAAGTTTGGCAAACAGAGCTGTGGGTCTTCTAAGTCATACTTGTTTAAGAACTCCTCTAGGAGCAGATTATTTTTACTCTGGCCCAGTTTAAGGTAAACCTGTTCCATGGAAGCAGAGTTTTGCAGTTTCTTCATGTTTTGCAATTTTGCAGTTTCTTCACGTTGTACCTCTTCTTTCTGCTCCCTTTTCCCCATTTGGTAACTGCTCTGACTCCCATGGAGGCTGACTTGCTGACAACTTGCACCCTGGCAAATTAACACAATAGTGGAAAACATTATCATCGGTCATTTAGATTAATGATATAGCAACGACTTTCAATGCTTGGTTATCTCCACTAGGCATTTTCTTTTGAAGCATTTAATTTCTAATTTGGGATCAATATCCTATACTCATTAAAGACGTTTTTGGCATCAGTAAGGTATTACTTGTCCTGTGCACACTACAGTGGATGCTCTGGTACTACAATATTAGCAGAGCCAGCTTTGAGGTTCACTCTGAGTGGTTATCAGCAGTGAAACTATTTTTGTGTAGGTAGCCTCCTGATGCCTCAGGGAAGACTGGAAAGGCGCTCATGTTGTCCTTTTCTTAATCATTCCTTCATTCAATCATTTATTCCAAACAAACACTTATTGATCATCATATATAGCAGGTGCCATGCTAGGCACTATGGAGACAGCCCTGGTTAAAACAGAACAAATGACACAGCATATGAGTCCAGCGCTCAGCTGCTCTGCCACTTGGAGCTTTGGAAACATGAGAAAGTTATTTTGAGCCTCAGTTTCCTCATCTACAGTATGCGGGAAATCATGGTAGGGACTGCAGCTAGTTGTGCCTGGTTCTCCCCACACACATTTCCTCAAACTACTAAAGACAGAGCTTTTTATGTCCCTTTATTCCCTACTTTTCCTCAATACAGAACAGCACAGAAGGCCCTGAATTTTACGCAATTCCTTCCTTTCTCTGACTTGGATCCAGAGTTTCCAGATGCTTCTTTGTATTTTTCAGATAGAGTTTTCTGAGTTTCCAGATGCATTTTATATTTTGAGTATATTTAAGATTATATGCCTTCCTATTTAATATTTTTCTAACACAAAGATCATGGTTCTGTTACCTTGGACCTCATTCATATGCCTTCTGTATTATTTCTATCTGTAGTAATGATGCTTTTTTTTTTTTTTTGAGACGGAGTCTCGCTCTGTCGCCCAGGCTGGAGTGCAGTGGCCGGATCTCAGCTCACTGCAAGCTCCGCCTCCCGGGTTCACGCCATTATCCTGCCTCAGCTTCCCGAGTAGCTGGGATTACAGGTGCCCGCCACCTCGCCCGGCTAGTTTTTTTTTTTTGTTGTTGTTGTTTTGTTTTTTTTTAGTAGAGACGGGGTTTCACCATGTTCGCCAGGATGGTCTCGATCTCCTGACCTCGTGATCAGCCCGTCTCGGCCTCCCAAAGTGCTGAGATTACAGGCTTGAGCCACCGTGCCCGGCCTTTCTTGAGCCACCGTGCCTGGCCTTGGTAGTGACGCTTTCAAAAAATTGTGTTGAACACATTCTCTTTATTAATAAAGATATTTTTGTATAAAATCACTTTGCCAAGGTAATAAGGTACTGCTTCATAATCAGTGAATCTTCATTAAAAAGTCATCTTTGACATGTCCCAATTTAAAACAAAGGCTACAATAGTCATTATATCTGGTATAAGCTCTACCTTCTGCCTTATCTCCCAATTTAGCACATTCCTGGATTTAATATAGGATTGTCAACCAGGATCTGGGGAAATATCAACGGCAGTGACAAAAAGACTGTTGTATACATTCAAAGCTTTCCCAAATAGTCTTTAAAATAATAAAAGAATGAAATAAAGTCAAACTACCATTGGGAATGTTTATATAACACTACTCATTTTCTTTAATGATTGTCCCTTCTATAATATAGACCATAGATATGGATTTGTATAAATATTTGACATCACTTTAATTTGCCAAAATGACTATTTCTCTGTACAGTGTTAGATTTGTGCTTTCAGGCTATTGTAGCCAGACAGCCCCCAAAAGTAGAGCCTGACATGATATGTGCATGCACAAAAGACTGAGCGAGAGAGAAAGAAAGAACATCAGAGAGAATGACAAGGAAAGAAAGGGAAGGAAGGAAGGAAGGAAGGAAGGAAGGAAGGAAGGAAGGAAGGAAGGGGGGAGGGAGGGAGGGAGGGAGGGAAGGACTTGTGATCAGGTAGTTTATGTGGGAGGTGAGGTTGGAAGTGAAAAGGGAAAGGAGGGACCGCCCAGGCCTGCTGTGGGTGGCTGAGGCTTGATGCCACCAGTACCTTTTTGCCAGCATGTTTAATAGGATGCTTATCGAAATTGTCCACCTGAGGGAGGAATAGGAGAAGCTTTTATTTATCTCAGTCGCCCTTGAGCATGTGTGGGGACTGAGTGGGGCTTACACCAAATATGGGCTGCATACAGGAGAGGCCCTGTTGATGGAGTGGGTGGAGCCTCTAAGAAAATGTCCCCTCCCCACCATCACTGGACTCAGAGATGAGACTGTGAGGTGGGAACCAGGCGACCAGTACTTGGCTGAAAAAAAATTAGATCAAATAGGACAAAAATTATTCATAAGGAAAATGATCCTATTGAAGATTGCATGCTCTCCTTGACTGCTAATATCTGTATTTCCATACTTGGTATAAAGACAACTTAGAGTTGGAGAGATAGAGATCATTGAGTTACTTAATTAAATATAATAAATCTGATGTTTTAACACTAGGTGGGATGATTAATTCTGTGTTCCTGAACCTAGCCTTATTTGGAACGTACCCCTGGGGCTCTTTATTCTTACATTTATAAATTATGAATTCAATGAGTCTAATATTTTGCTGATAATGGGTATATAATACATTAAGTCTTGCTTGCTTTAAACGGTTACTTTTCTTGATAGCAATTAGGATGGGAAAAAGAATGTCCTTTGTCATGGTCTACATTTTCAGACTACAAACTATATTTATAGTTTGGCTTAGTGATGATAGCAATACAATTATTAAAGCAATATTAATGTAAACTCTCCAGAAATTTTAAAACAATTATAAAAATAAAAAGATGACTAAAAACTGAAATGAAAGAATATAGTAAATGAGGACAATGAGCATTTTTTCAAGATATGTATGAGTGGATTTAGATGTAAGGATAAAGAAGAAAAGTATTGCATTGTCATATCTGGAAAGATATTCTGTGTTACTTTGACTTTTATGCCATCCAGAGCCTTCAATGTCTTCCTCTTTTTTTTTTTTATACTTTAAGGTCTGGGATACATGTGCAGAACATGCAGGTTTGTTGTTTTTAAGATCCAGCCCAAAGCAAGTCATTCAAGAGCTGCCACAAGCAGACTCCAGCCTTTCTCTCTAAACCACCTGACTCAGGTGCTTTAGAAATATTAACTCAGTCTGTATAAAATGTCTGTGAAGTAGGTCCCATTATCATCTGTATTTTTCAGGTGAGGAAACTGAGGTACATGCAGGTTAAGTAACTTGCTGGCAATCATCAGCAAGTAAGTGGTGAGCCAAGATTCGGGAGGATGCTTTGCTCATGTGTAATTACTGAAAAGTCTCTTCTCTAGTCTGGTCTGAATCTCAGCCCTTCCTGTCTTTAGGAAATGTAAATGTACTGATTGAGACCCATCTGTTGAGAATAGCAGTGGGATTAATATCCATAGACTCTTCTTTGTGTGTGAAAGACAGCACAACACAGCTCCCTGTTCTGTACCTTTCGTCTCTGACTGGCATTGCCTTTCTCCTTCCCTAGACAGCGCTTTGGACAGAGTCCTGCAAGGGCCTCCTCAGTTAGGCCCAGCCAATCCCAAGACCATGTGTAGGCGACAGTCCACTGCCATTTTGCTAAGAAATTGCTCTTCCTGTGGTAGTTTCTAAACCTCACAAATAAGCGGTACAGATGTCTTTCCTCGACTGATGTTTGATTAGTCCCTTTTCCTCTGTGGTAGTTCGTTACCTCTGATAGCATTCCTCAAGAATTGTACCACCTCTTAGATAAAATAGACATCTTGAATGTGGAATCTGAGCTTCCTAATGTTTCCCTAACATCTTTATGGGAGAAGCACATATAACCTTGCATATCTGTTGAATAGAATGTATGTAATGCCCAGCGTTGAATTTCAAGAGCCATAAATAGAGTAGAATTTGTTTACAACTTTTCAGGTGCTTGACAACGTATAGAATATGCAGTTATCTTGAAAGTGTTTGTTTAGTTTTTACTTTTGGTTAGGATTTTTTTAAATCGAAAGTGTTAAATCTTAGCAAGAGTGTTGTGGAGCCATTCTGACAAAAAGGGTGTGACTAGGAAGACTATTTCCACTTGTTACTATGTGTGTATGTAGGGGGGAGGGGATTTATTTCATAGTTTACCTTTATTACTTAAAATTATAATTTTTATATAAAATTTAATTTTATACAAGAAAAATTCTCAGTAGTAATAGGCATACCGATAAAAAAATTGCGTCTAACCCTTTAATCCATTGCCTCTTACATTTTATTATGCCCATGAATCCCCTGGGATCTTGCTAAAATTCAGATGTGGAGTCAATGGGTCCAGCCTGAGAGTGTGCATTCTAACAAGCTCCCAGGTGATGCTGAGGCTGCTGGCCTTCAGATCTATACCTTGAATAATAAGGAGAAGCCATACATGAGCCAGCTAATGCTTTACTTTCTTTCTTTCTTTCCTTCTGTCTTTTAAAAAAAATTCCCAGCACTATGACAGCATTTGTGCTTTTCCCCCAGCCCATCTAGAGTGGGCTTTGCATAGATAATAATAGTTTGCCTTCCTAGGTGTGGTGTGAGGATTCAGTGATATAAACCCTTGCTACTCAAACTATGATCTGTAAACCACCACCAGCAACAGCAGCCACCTGGCAGCTTGTTAGAAATGCAGGGCTGGGCGTGGTGGCTCACGCTTGTAATCCCAGCACTTTGGGAGGCCGAGGCGGGAGGATCACGAGGTCAGGAGGTCGAGACCATCCTGGCTAACACAGTGAAACCCCGTCTCTACTAAAATTACAAAAAATTAGCCCGGGGAGGTGGCGGGCGCCTGTAGTCCCAGCTACTCAGGAGGCTGAGGCAGGAGAATGGCGTGAACCCGGGGGGGCGGAGCTTGCAGTGAGCCGAGATCGCGCCACTGCACTCCAGCCTGGGCGACAGAGCAAGACTCCGTCTCAAAAAAAACAAACAAACAAACAAAAAAGAAATGCAGAAGCTCGGGCCCCACCCAAGATCTATTGATTCATCTGCAATTTTTTTTTTTTTTTTTTTTTTGAGACAGGGTCTCGCTCTGTCGCCCCAGCTGGAGTGCAACGGTGGGATCTTGGCTCACTGCAACCTCGGCCTGGTGGGTTTAAGCGATTCTCCTGTGTCAGCCACTGGGGTTGCTGGGATTATAGGCGTGCACCACCACGCTCAGTTAATTTTTGTATTTCACCTTGTTGGCCAGGTTGGTCTTAAACTCCTGGCCTCAAGTGATCCACCTGCCATGGCCTCTTAAAGTTCTGGGATGATAGGTGTGTGCTACCGCGCCTGACCTCATCTGCATTTTGATAAGATGCCTCAGTGGCTTGCGTGTACATTAAAATTTCAGAAACATTGATGTAATCCAGATGGAGTAACTGGTGCATAGAAAGTGCTCAATAGATTCTAACCGTTACCCTTTGAGTTCTTAAAACCATATGATTATTTATATTCTAATTTGCATTTGAGAAGATTAACACTATTTGTAAAGAAAAGGACTAGGGTTGTAACCTAGATCTTTTGATTCCAAAACCTGTGCCCTTAATACTGCATAACCTTTTCCCTGAAGTGAATTTCTTGAATAGTGAGGGCCTTGGTGGCTCTCACCTCTCCTTTCAACTCCCCTTAATCAGGCACCTTACTTTTGAAAGTCCAGCAATGCTCATGAAGGTGCTCCAAACAGGGTTCCCTTGCTGAACACCATGTCGTTTTCCCCAGTCACAGCACTACCTGTTACTTGCTCCGCAATCGTATTCCTGCAGGTTTCAGCAAAGGCTAGCCATGTTAATCCCTCCAGAGGTGTTTTCTGCCTTATGCAGGGTTTTCTGAATGTAATCCTTTTGCTCAAAGGAAGTACTCCTCAGGAACAAATGCTACACTTTGCAAGGTTGGAGGGGGTGTGTTTTAGCATGGAAATGGGAGTGGGGTGGTGTGTGTGTGTGTGTGTGTGTGTGTGTGTGTATGGGTATGTGTAGATGTTTGTCTGTAGAGATTTCTGCTCGCATCCTTGAATCCCAACTCTTGACAGACACCCGATCCATTTACATGAACAGCTATATTACGGAGACCATTTGCCCCATTCTGATTATGCCACTTAAGAATTTAAATAGGATTTTTGTTTCTGACTTCACTTTCAAGTTTTAAGAAACAAGCTAATAGACTGTAGCCTTACTGTGATAGATTTAGCTATGTCTCTTTCTCTTAATTGCTTCACATTTAAACTTGAGGTGCTTTTCAATTTGCTCTTGTTTCTCACCTCACAGGCACTGACTGATCTAGTTTCTTTTAGCATATTTGCTAATAGGAATTGATTGGCTTTGCTGATTCTCATTAGGACTGTTTTGAGTTGGACAGCTTCATTTAAAATTGAAGATTTTGTGTACAATTTTTGTTTATCCCCTGGTTTTGTCTCTTGAATTAAGACCACTCCCCAGAAAATGAAGTCAAAAGTCTAGAAGAAAGCAAGTTAGGTCTCTAATAGTTTTCTATTCTTCTTTTGTTAATTTTTATTATCTACACTTTGACTTATCCGGTTAGGGTTTCTATATGTGTCTTTGTGTTGGGGATAGTATAATATTGTAGAGGAAGATAACACTTTTTCAGGCTTATTTGGACAGGTATGAAGTAAATGAAAAAAATTTACTACGCCATCCTAGATCAATTTGGAAAGACATTTCTTTAGGACTAAAATGTGATAGTAGAGAAAGCCTGCCATTGGTAAATCTGGTAGGTCACATCAAACTATTCTGGTTCCAGTGATACTTGCAAACAAGGATTTACTAGGCCAGCATAATGAAGAAATGCTTCTCTCCTTTGTACCTGTTTTCCTATATATGTATAATACACACAATGCTTTGCCTTTAATGCAAATCATTTTAAGACAGTATGAATTTGGAAATTTCTAATGACATAGAATATTGCAGTTGTCATATAGTACAAGATGAAAAATAATAGTCTATCAAGTGGCACCAATTTTTTTATGAATTTCCTTTTCATTCCTAGTTTGTTGATGATTTTTTTTTTTAAATTATACTTTAAGTTCTAGGGTACATGTGCACAACGTGCAGGTTTGTTACATATGTATACATGTGCCATGTTGGTGTGCTGCACCCGTTAACTCGTCATTTACATTAGGTATATCTCCTAATGCTATCCCTCCCCCGCTACACCCCACGACAGGCCCCGGTGTGTGAAGTTCCCCACCCTGTGTCCAAGTGTTCTCATTGTTCAATTCCCACCTATGAGTAAGAACATGGAGTGTTTTGTTTTCTGTCCTTGAGATAGTTTGCTCACAATGATGGTTTCCAGCTTCATCCATATCCCTACAAAGGACATGAACTCATCCTTTTTTATGGCTGCATAGTAGTCCATGGTGTATATGTGCCACATTTTCTTAATCTAGTCTACCATTGATGAACATTTGGGTTGGTTCCAAGTCTTTGCTATTGTGAATAGTGCCACAATAAACATACGTGTGTATGTGTCTTTATAGTAGCATGATTTATAATCCTTTGGGCATATACTCAGCAATGGCATGGCTGGGTCAAATGGTATTTCTAGTTTTAGATCCTTGAGGAATTACCACATTGTCTTCCATAATGGTTGAACTAGTTTACAGTCCCAGCAACAGTGTAAAAGTGTTCCTATTTCTCCACATCCTCTCCAGCACCTGTTGTTTCCTGACTTTTTAATGATCGCCATTCTAACTGGTGTGAGATGGTATCTCATTGTGGTTTTGATTTGCATTTCTCTGATGGCCAGTGATGACGAGCATTTTTTCATGTGTCTATTGGCTGCATAACTGTCTTCTTTTGAGAAGTGTCTGTTCATATCCTTTGCCCACTTTTTGACAGGGTTGTTTGTTTTTTTCTTGTAAATTTGTTTGAGTTCTTTGTAGATTCTGGATATTAGCCCTTTTGTCAGATGGGTAGATTGTAAAAATTTTTTCCCATTCTGTAGGTTGCCTGTTCACTCTGATGATAGTTTCTTTGCTGTGCAGAAGCTGTTTAGTTTAATTAGATCCCATTTGTCAATTTAGGATTTTGTCGCCATTGGTTTTGGTGTTTTAGTCATGTAGATATCTATTAGGTCCACTTGAAGTGGCACCAATCTTAAACAGTGTCTATACATATGTTCTGTGTGTGTATGTGCATGTGTGTGTGTGTATTCGTGGCAGGATGAATTTCAGTCCATCAGCTCAGGTGGGTAAGTACTGTGACTTTCTATTCTATAACTCAACTTAGTTTTTTGATTTTGAGCTCCTAGTTTGTTAAGAGTGGGCAGAATGTTAGCTGTCTCCTGAAGTTCCATCCCCACATGACCATCTTGGTGTGGTTCAATAATTCCAAGACCCTACTCTGTTTCAATAAATTGAAGTAGGGGGTGGGAGAATGGTTGCTGGCCCCCATATTGCCATTGAGGTGTTTAGAGTTCTGGTGCCCATGGTCCCTCAGGTCCCACTTTTTGCTGTGTGGTGCCATTTTTAGGGCATAGACATCCTTCCCTGGCCTGTCTATGGTCCTGCCTTCCCAGGCATACAATACAGCTGACCTCTCTGGGATATGACCACCTGACCATCTCTTTGGTTCTTGGGAATCCTGCTCTTTTTTTTTATTAAACTCCTTCCAACCTTGAGGAATCCTCTCTTGGTCTTAGAGAAGTCCATCTTCCTTCATATGTATTTCTGCTCAGTCCTCTCCTTTTAGGTTTTTGGGAACTAAAGCTGGGTTTTCTGCTGGAGAGCTCATTTCTGCCCTCCCCTGAGGCACTGAACAAGGACCTAAATGGGGAGGGGACAGTGGGAAGAGGCAGATACAGAAAAGACTTTTTTCAATAGAAGGATAATACCTCAAAGTATCATCTCTGTACATATCCTAGGATTTAATCATGTGTATTTCTTTGTGTCAGGACATTCCAGAACACTGTGCTGTTGGTTTTTCCTTTAAGTTGCAGAGTCTGCAAGTGACCTGAAACCAACAAGTTGTTCATCCATTTTCCCTAGCAAATAGGCTATTTGGTATAAGAGACACAAATTCTTCAGTGAAATTACCTTTCTCTTACAAGTTTTTAAGTATAATTAATTTTAGGTGGCTGGCAAATATAATGTGAAAAGAAGTGGATTGTTAAGTAGCTATGTGAGGTCAGCTTTTCTCTCCCTCCTAATAAGGCACTTAAAATCTTACCTTTTAAGTATATTGCTTGATTATTGTGAATTACATTTGCAGTGTGACAAATATTTTTAAAAAAACAAAGGATTTTCATGGAGGGAAATCAACTCAGAAATAAACGAATGGGTGTGAAATCCTTTCATTGCTACAATAATAGGATAATTTATGTAATACCTCAAGCATCCAAATCTTTTAATAGCTTTTTTGAAATATAAAAGCCTGAAAAAAATCAGTTATGCCTGTTCCTGCCCTCACTGAGTATTTATTTGAAAAACTTCTTATTCAGTTAATGCTCTCTTGAAAAATAATAGCAGCCTTGTCTTGAATGAAAAGAATTGAATTCTTATGGTTTTCTTCTCAGAAATTTCTATGGTAGTTGTGGGGAAAATGTTTTCCCATTAATAAGGTTTATCCTTTTTTTCTTTCAGTATTCTGATAATAGCTTGTGATGCCATATCCCACTTCACATTTTTAGCACTTGTTCAAATCTCATGCCTAAATTTTTTATCAGATTTCATTTTTCTCTATTAGATTAACCACTTCCCAGGCCCACACCACCTCACCTCTAGATGTCTATGGTAAAGTAATGATTCTCAAACTATCCGTAATGAAGGAACAAGTTTCCAAATTCACACTCTCAATTCTTGTACTAATCTCACAGACTGAAAACAAGCAGCTGGCAGATTGGCCACTTTGTTTACAGCTCTGCAGCCTGTACAGGAAGCATGCGGCAGGCATCTGCTTCTGGGGAGGCCTCATGGCAGAAGGCAAAGCAGAAGCAGATGTGTCACATGGCAAAGACAAGTGCAGGTGGGGCAGGGCATATACTTTTCAATGACCAGATCTCTCAAGAAGTCACTCACTATCTTAAGCTCAGAACCAAGAGGATAGTACTAAATTAGTTGTGAGAAATCTGCTCCCAAGATCCAATCACCTCCCACCAGGTGCCACCAACAACACTGAGACTACAATTCAACTTGAGATTTGGGTGGGGACAGCATCCAAACTATATCACTATCTTTAACACTTTTGTGCCATTCTAGATATCTTCCTAAAATACTTCTGCTTCCTACAATGAAATCCCTGCTCACCATGCCGGGGCCTAAGACCTTGCAAAATCTGGCAACACTCTGCCTGTGTCCTAGCCACACATCTTAGCCTTCTCTATCATTCTTTCTCTTTCCTGAAAAGCAATTCCTGAGTACTCAACCAGAAATAACCTTTGTCCCTTACACCTGGCTGCATCGATTCCTAGATTTCCTGATTGCCAATAACATATTGAAATACAAACTGCTCTCTAATTGTCTTATGTTTTAAATGGATTGCTTATTTTAATTAATGAGTAACTTGTGGATTTGGTGGGCAAAAACCATGGAATGTTCCCAGTCAAGGGAAGAGTGAAGCAGGGAGCAGGCCACCATGTCTACAAGGGTTGAGGTGGAGGTGGCATAAGGAGAGACAGGAATTCTTAACCTTGGGTCTTTAGAGAGATCATTTGGGGAGCGTGTCCCCGATCTGAAGAGGTTTTGTTTGTGTGTGTGTGTGCACGCAACCACACACATGCAGAGGAGAGTATTTATAGAGGGGAGTACTACAACTTCTGAATATCTACTTTTAATTGAGTTTTTATTGAGAGAATTATAGATTCACATCTAGTTGTAAGCAATAATACATGGAGCTCCCATATATCCTTCATGCAGTTTCCACCATTGGTAGCATCTGGCAGTGCTATAGTCCAATAATACAAGCAGATTATTGACATTGAATCAATCTACCTGTCTTATTCAAGTTTCCCCAGTTTTTTGTGTACTCATGTTGATGCACGTGTGTGTTTAGTTCTATTCAAGTTTATCAAATGTGAAGACTCTTGTACTAACCATCAGAGTCATAGTACACAACAGCTCCATCACCAAAAGGACCTGTCCTGTCTCCTTTCTATAATCACACTCACTCCACTCCTCCAGCCCTGCCCTGATCCTAACCCTTGGCAACAGCTCATCTCTCTTCCATTTCTAAATTTTTGTCATTTCAAAAATATTACATAAATGGAAGCCTATAGTATGTAACTTTTGGAGATTGGCTTTTAAAAAATAACTCAACATTACTCTCTGGAGATTCATCTTAGTGGCTACATGTACTAATAGTTCCTTTTTATTGCTAAGTAAGTATCCCATGGTATAGATGTATCAATTTGTTTAACCATTCACCTATGGAAGGACATCTCGGCCGATTCCAGTTTTAGGCTATGTCAAATAAAGTTTTTATGAACATTTACATACAGGTTTGTATGTGAACAGAAGTTTTTATTTCTCTGAAATAAATGCCCAAGAGTTCAATTGCTGGGTTATATGGTAGTTGCATGTTTTACATAATCCTTAAAACTCATTATGTAAAATTGCTTCCCAACTCCACACTTCTGTATTATGATATAAAGTTTGGTTGCTGGAGCAGTTATGACTCTGATAATAATCCCTAAATTCAACCTTTTTACTTTTAAAAGTTTTTTTTTGCCTTCTTCAAAATAATTATCTTAAAACATATGTGTCATATTGTACTTTCAGCAAAAATATAAGCTTAGTGGAATTTTATAGGAAATTGAGACATGGAGGAATTAAATAACTTGGGTCATACAGAGAATTAATATCATGGTCTGAAGCAAATCCTAAGACCCTTAAAGTAGAGTTTTAAAGCTATATTTGGTGACACATTAATGGGACATGAAATCAACTATGTCAGTCACAACCAGAATGTTTCTACAAAGATATAGACCAGACTAGATCCAAAATATCATTGCGCATTGCAAATAGTAAGAGTATGTATTATGTACTTTTTGTTGCATTTTTATGTATATGTGTGTATATCCAATTACCTGAAATTGGATGATGGTTAGAAGTGCTGGAAAACTCTGTTCTTACAGCTTAGCTCTTTTCATTGAAATTCCCAGATAATTATCCTGTAATTTCCCTGTGCCTAAAAAAGTCTTATAATACTTAAACTAGAATAGAGGTACAATTTACAATTCTTAATTAATATTAGAATAAATGTGAGTTAGAAAGAGATCTTCTCTTATCAGAAACTTATTAAAATGCTATCTGTTGCTTTATGGAACTTTACTTTCTTTGTCACTTAAAACACACTTCTTACACAAATCCCTCCAGATTATAGAAAAAAGGGAATACTAGCCAACTCATTTGATAAAATTAGCTTAACTTTGATAACTGAAATGGCTTGGCTGTGTCCACACCCAAATCTCATCTTGAATTGTAGCTCTCATAATCCCCACGGTGGGAGGTCATTGAATCATGCGGGTTGTTTTTTTCCTGTGCTGTTCTCATGATAGTGAATAAGTCTCATGACATCTGATGGTTTATAAAGGGCAGATCCCCTGCACATGCTCTCTTGCCTGCCACCAAGTAAGACATACCTTTGCTCCTCCTTCACCTTCTGCCATGATTTTGAGGCCTCTCCAGCCATGTGGAACTGTGTGTCTATTAAACCTCTTTTTCTTTATAAATTACCCAGTCTCAAGTATTTCTTCAGAGCAGTATGAAATGGACTAATACAATAACAAAACATTACAAGGGCAGTACAAGCAGTTAGATGTTAGAGGACTTCCCCAAGGTTACACATTTAGAAAGTGTTAGGGCCAACACCCAACTCCAAACTTTCAGACACCCAATAATGTGGTTTTCCTGAAATTGTATTCTGACTCTTGGTGGGGTATTTTCAAAGCAGCATAATATGGTTAAGTTGATTTTGTTATAAACAGACTGGATATGCCAGCACTTTCACATAAGGGTTATTTAACTGGCAACCAAGAAGACTAGGGAAGCCAGACTGACTGTCTACAGATACTGGGCAGAGCTATCAGGCGGGAAAGGGAGAAGATTGTTTCTGCCTTACACCAAAGACAGAATTAAGATCTAAGTTTGTTAGTTAGAAGTAAGGAAACTGCTTCACCAGAAAAAAAAAAAAAAAAAGACAATTCTAAGAAAGCTGTCCAGGGATGAAAGAACTGCCTAACACAGCCTTAGACTAATCAAATGAAGTATTCATTAACCCACGAGAAAACCATGTATTCTGGCTGCTGGAGACAAATTCTTTCATTGGACCAAATGTTCTTTAAGGTATTTTCCAGATCCAAGTTTCTAGGAATCAACTGATAAATGACTTTTCCCCCCATTAGTCATTTATCTCTGCACATTCTGCCCACATACCACATTTCCTTGCAATCTGTTTAGAGTTGAAGGGATTATTTCTAATTGAAACCTTTACTATCATGATTTTATTTCAAGTAGACATAATTTATCAAACACTGAGCTTAAGAAATAAGCATTTTTTTCTCATAGCATTTTGAGTTGGGTCATAAACTAATTACTTCATATTGTGGAGTGGATTAGAATGGAATGGAATGTGAAATTCAGTATTATCAATATAAAATAGAGGCTGTTTGATCGTAATCCTCAAGAAGTAGGTGGGGACAGGTATTACTCAATTGGAAATTGCAATAGAGAGGAAAAGTGATTTGCCCAGTCATGGGGCTGATTACACAGCTAATATATGGTTACACAACTAATGAGTCCTGGACCTGTTAATGTTCTTTGGTGACTCCTTGAATAAATATTAAACTTTCCACAAGAGACTACACCCAAATAGAAACTACTGACTTCTAGTAAGGGCATTTTCAAGAGGTTCTAGTCCAAACGAAAGTTATTTATTATTCATCTGACAAAACTCACTTCTACTTTGCTTACTAATATGTTACTGAAATGTTAAAAAAAATAGAAGATGCTCTCTTCTTTTCATAGTGTTTCTTTCGGAAAAAAAAAGAGGTTGCTTTATATATAGACACTTCTATTCTGAAAGCAAAGCATTCTAAACCATATGATTTTACCCCACGGACTTAAATTTTAAACTTCTCTGCATAACATATTGAAGCCTGTGCCAAGTGCTATCTGGAAAAACGTGAGTGTAATTAAGACAATCAAGTGATTCAGTCCCTACCTTTTTACACTGCAGTGTCAGCTAGGAACAACATGTATGTTTCTTCTTCCACGTACTTTCCATTTTATCCTGCTGTATTTGACATCAAATGTCTGTCTGCTGCACCAGAGAAAAGAGGGGATGTTGGCTCTGATGTATGACAGGTGTCACTCATAACAGTAACAAATAGGGGATTTGGTTAGGTTTTCATTTGTAAAATTCTAGAGACTTGATTTGAAAAGATATAGGAAGGAGCAATGAGGGGGTTGGTAATGTGAGAGCAAAAGCGATTACTGTGCTTAAAGGAAATATGTAATAGAGAAGGTTGACCAGGTTGTGAAGAAAACTATATTTTCCTCCCTAGGGCTTCTTGTCTTTGTAACTTGCTGAATGACCCCTTGGACATTTAAAAATGTTCACGCATCAAGAGGAAGATGACAGGTAAGGAAGCCAACCTGAAAATCAGCCTTTGCCTCTGCGGCTTGAGCTTGTTTTCCTAGTAAATTACCTCTGCTGCTGATGGCATCGCAGATCTGGGAATTTTCGCATTCCACCTAATCCTAGAGAGCATAATAAAGATTTTTTAGAAATTGTTCTTTGTGGCTCCAGACTGCAAGAGGTGTAAGAAGTCCCACACGTTGCCAGCAACCCTAAGAAGCTATTTAGACCGATTCGAATTGACATAATTTATCAAAAACTGAACTTAAAGGATTAGTACCAAGAGGACTGGCAGAAGCCTTTTGCTGTTAGATTTGCAGCAATTGTTTGCACTAGAACTATAAAGAGGAGAGCCAGTTCTGTGTGTTTGGGTAGAGAGGTAGCTTAGTTTCTTGGCCCTTTTCTCCCCCTAGACAAAGTTAGAGCAGCAATTTTTATGTCTTGTTCCTTAGAGAGAGGAATTTTGGTGATTAAAGAGGAAGCAAAAGATGTTAAAAGTTCCAATTTAATTTGATTTAATTTCTTTTGAGACAGGAACTCGCTCTGTCATCCAAGCTGCAGTGCAGTGCCATGATCTTGGCTCACTGCATCCTCAACCTCCCAGGCTCAAGTAATCCTCAGCCTCCTGAGTAGCTGAAACATAGGCGTGTACCACCATGCCCAGCTAATTTTTGTGTTTTTTATAGAGAGAAGGTTTCACCAGGTTTCTCAGGCTGGTCTCAAACTCCTGGGCTCAAGCGATCTGCCTGCCTTGGCCTCTCAAAGTGCTGTGATTACAGGTGTAAGCCACCAGTTGGCCTCATCTAATTTAAAGATACTTTTGGAACAAACAAGATGACTGAACAGAAGCAGCTGTGGTCTGCAGCACTCGCAGAGAGGAATGAAAAGGGATCAGTGAATTCGGCACCTTCAATGGAAATATCCAGGTTCTCACATTGGGACTGACTAGGCAAACAACTTGACCCACATAGAACCAAGGAAAGCAGGAACGGGGTTGGTGGAGGTTGGCCCACCTGGGAGCCACACGGAGCCAAATGAACCCCCACCCCCAGCCAAGGGAAGTGGTGAGTGATTGTGTGACCTGCCTGGGAAACCACGCATCTCCCACGGACCTTTGTGACCCACGGATCCGGAGATGACGTCGTGAGCCCACATCACCAGGGCCTTGGGTCTGATATACAAACTTGTGTGGAGTCTCCGTAGAGCAGTCACTCAGGCACACGTAGAGACCCAAGAGTTTTACATACTCCAGCCCCAGGAGTATGTAAAGCCCTGCACATCCTGCATATACATCCCTGAACTTAAAATAGAAGTTGAATAAAGTAAAATAAAATAAAATATTTTTGACCATTTTTGTAATTTTTTTATTTTATTCTTTTACCTATTTACTATATGCTTTAATTAAATTGTCATTTTTTGACAATTATAGATTCACATGTAGTTGTAAGAAATAATACAAGATACTATACAATGATAATACCTTGCCAAACTATGGGACAATATTATATTCAGGATATTGACATTGATGCAACTAATATATAGAACATTTCCATCATCACAAGCGTCCCTCATGTTACCTTTTTATAGCCACAACCAGTTCCCTACCACATCATCCTGGCTTTGACTCCTGGAAATCGATATTTTTGTCACTTTCAAGAATGCTACATAAATGGAATCATATATTCCATAACATGTGAGACTGACTTTTTCACTTCACAGTTTGCTGGAAATTCATCCACGTTGCTGTGTATCAGTAGTTGATTCCTTTTTACTGCTAAGGAGTATTGCATGAATGGATATACCACAGTTTTTTTTAACCATTCACCTGTTGCTGAATATCTGGACTGATTCCAGGTTTGGTTATCACAAATAAATATGCTAATAACATATATGTACAGGTTTTTGTATAAACATAGGTTGTATCTTTTCTGTTTTTTTTATTTGTCAGTTTTGCTACAGATTTGTCAATTTTATTGATCTTTTCAAGGAACAAGCTCATTGATTTATTTACATTTTCTAATGCGTTTCTGTTTTACTTCAGCAATTCCTGCTCTTATCTTGATTACCTTCTTCATTCTGCTTGCCTTGGGTTTATTTTGTTTTCTGTTTATCTAGGTTTTTGAGGTGGGACCTTACATGTTTTTTTTCTTTTCCATTCTATGCATTCAGAGCTATTAATTTCCCTTTCTTCACTGTTTTAGTCATGTCCAACAAATTTTGAAATATTTTGTTTTTATTTTCATTCAGTCAATGTTTTTTGTTTTTATTTTCATTCAGTCAATGTATATTTTTTTAAAAATTCCTTGAGACATCCTCTTTGACATACAGCCTATTTAAAAATGTATTGTTGGGTTTCCAAGTATTTGGAGATTTTCTTATTTTTTTGTTATTAATTTCTAGGTTGGTTATGTTGTGGTTGGAGAGCACACTGTATAAGTTTCAATATTATTATTTTAAATTTTTTGAGGTATTTTTATGACCCAGATATTGTCTACTTTGTATATGTTCTGTGGAAACTTGAAAGTAATGTGTATTCAGTTGTTGGTGGGTGGAATATTCTATAAATACCAATTAGGTTGTGTTGGATGATAATGTTGAGTTCTTTTATGTTCTTGCTGATTTCTATCTAGTTGTCTTATTAAGTGTTGAGAACTGTGTTGGAGTCTTCTACTATAATTGAGGATTGTACATTTCTCCTTTAGTTCTATCAGTTTTTGTTTCACTTTTTTTTTTAGCTCTTTTGTTTGGCATACAAACATTTAAGACTTTCATGTCTTTTGGTGGATTTAAATTTGCTCTGCTAATCTCTATTCTAATTTATGTATTTAGGCCATTTACATTTCCTATCATTTTTCATATATTAGGACTTAAGTTTGTCATTTTATTTTTCATTTTCTATTTGTTTTCTCTGCTTTTAACTTTTCTGCTTTCTTTTTTACACCTTCCTATGGGATATTTGAACATTACTTATAATTCCATTTTGATGTTTCTGTAGAGCTTTTGAGCATATCTTTTTATATAACTTTTTAGTGGTTGCTCTAAGTGTTACATTTTATATACAGAATTGTCACTGTCTATTGGTGTCATAATTTTACCAGTTTAAATGAAATATAGAAAATTATCTCCTTTTATGTCCTTTTACCCCCGCTCTATTTATAATTGTTTTAAATGTTTTCTATATATACATTTAGAATGACACCATATATTATTTTTTGTGAAATACAGCTTTTAAAAAAAAACTTAGGAGAAAGAAAGTTAATAGTATTTACCCATATTTTTGCCAACTGTGTTCTTTCTTCCTTTCTGATATTTCAAGTTTCCTTCTTTTACTGTCTTCTTTCTGTTCAGTGAATTAAAAAAAAATTTTTTTTTTTGAGATGGTGTCTTGCTCTGTCACCCAGGCTGGAGTGCAGTGGCGCAGTCTCAGCTCCCTGCAATCTCTGCCTCCTGGGTTCAAGGGATTCTCCTACCTCAGTCTCCCGAGTAGCTGGGACTACAGGCATGTGCCACCACACCTGGCTAATTTTTGTATTTTTAGTAGAGATGGGGTTTTGCCATGTTGGCCAGACTGGTCTCGAACTATTGACCTCAGGTGATCCACCCACCTTGGCCTCCCAAAATGCTGGGATTATAGGTATGAACCACCGTGCCCATCCACAGTGAATTTTAATTAGCTTTTCATATGGGGTAGATCTGCTGGCAACAGATTTTCTTAATTTTTCTTCATTTCCTTAATTTGAGAATGTCTTGATTTTCTCTCCATTACTGAAGTATGTTTTGCTAGTTAGGATTCTCAGTTGACAGTTCCTTTCAGCAGTCGAAAAAACATTGTGCTACTTTCTTCTGGCTTCTATGATTTCTCATAAGAAATCTGCTGTCATTCTACTTGTTTCTCCCATATAAGTAAGATGTAATTTTTCCTCTCTAATGCCACTCCGAGGGAAAGGGAGGGATGCTTCTTTGTTAATAACATGTAGAAATAAAAGTCCAGATTTCCCTCTCAGTTTCCTTTGACACCAATGTGAAGCTTCTCATTACCGCTAGGAGTGAGTGGTAGTTCTGGCTCCCCACATGATCTCTGCTAACACCATAGTGGCTGTGGCCCCATCACCACTGTGATGGTGAAAAAATCTTAATTCTCCACTAGGCCTATTCTGACACCATTTCAGTGGGGATTCAGGATGGTATCTTGACACTGCTGGGTGAAGATAGAAGTCTAGAATGATATGTGGTTTCCACTAGTACCATGGGTAAGGAAATTGTTATTGGCTAATGGAGATAAAAGCCTGTTTCCATACTTAGTCATCTCTAACATCACTCTGGAAGGAGTGTTTTGAGCACTCATAAAAGCACTGGAAGGTAGAAGTCTATGTTCCCTACTTGTCCTTTGTTGGTGTGGTTGGATATGAGGCCACACTGTTTTCCTGTCGTGTTTGGCAGGGATACAGTAGTGATCATCTAGAAGTTTTCTGTCTTGATAGGCTGCTCCTTTACTGGTCTATTGGCTACAGAAAGCAGACTTTTGTTGAAACTTTTTTCTTCTTTGTACCCACTGGTGTTTTTGGGTTGCTGGATTCGTTAGCTCAAAGCCTGGAATAAATGAAGCAAAAAAACCACATGGGGCTTATTGTTTCTTGGGTCCTGTGATTTTTAGCTGGTTTGCTTTCTTTTCTCTACCTTTTATAGGCTTCTTATGTTTGTTTTATAATGGCTTGGGGTTTTAGTTGTACTTAGTAAAAATAATAAGGAAAAGTACGTCCTACTCTGTCTTCCTGGAAGTGGAAGTCCATTCTTTCATGTTTTCTAAAGAAAAGTTGCTTACATAATTATGTTATAATTTTTTTTTATAATTATTGTATATGAAATTCTTGGAGACCTGAATCTTTTTTTTTCCTTGCTGCCTTTCATTCATGCTTATTTGTTTCCTTATGTTCAGTGATTCTGATTTGAGCCCACAACTGGTCTATCCAAACCCGCGCTGATTCTAAGACTTATATTGAAGATATTTTTCTTTTTTGAAAATTTACTTTTGCTTCTGCTAGATGCCAGAATATGCTACCATTTACCATCTTCACTGGGTCTGAAATTTAATTCAATTTAATTCAGCCTCAGGTTCAGCTTGTCCTTATTGCCTCTGTGTCAAGGCTTAGTCTCTTGAGTGTCGTGCCGATATCAGCCTCTTTCTTTAGGGCATCCCTGCCTTCCTTTCTCCTAGGAGTGTGTGTGTGTGTGTGCACACACGAGCATGTGCTTATGACTTAGTGCTCAGGTTTTAGCTCATGGTATTTTTTTAGAGGTGGAGGACTCCCTTGAAGACTGTTCTTACTTTCTATTAGCCTAGACATTTAATAAAATTATTTTCTAGTTTTGTAGAGAGAGAGATGTGCTGCCAGAAGCTGAAACTATTTCTTTTTATTCCCTATTTTCAAACATTAAAAAAAAAAACCATGAAAACTCACTCAAATCAACTCTGAAATTCCCTTGAGAACATCTCATAACATTAGACCTACTTTTCCCAAGCTATACTCTGTGGAAATGTAATATCCTGTGATATAAATAGTAGTAGGATTTTCCTCAAAGAAATGTTCCATGGTAAAAAAGAAATTGGGGAAATCACACATAATATATCTGCTGCCCTTAAAAATACATTGTGCATATTATCATGTAAAGGCTCTGAGAATTTTTACAGTAAATAAAGTTTTAAAATAGTGATTAACTCTGCATTTCCCAAACTTATTTGCATGTGGAAGCCTAACCTTCTTTATTTATTTCTTTCCTTTATTTATAGAAGTATCTGCTCACATCTCACAGGATATTCAAGCTGTATGGAACAGTTTGGTTAATGCTGAATTAAAATCTCTGTTAAAAAGGCTTGCACTTGCAGTTAGAGGATATTGGTTCTAGTCCTGACTTTGTGAAGCTGTGGGACACTGGACTGGTGCAGAACCTGTTTAAATCCATTTCTTTCTTTATTAAGAGGCTGAAAGAAATTATTTCTAGGGCATTTTACAGCTTCATTGTGCTCTTCTCTTAATCAATAGAGTCACCAATGCCTCCTCTTGTAGTAGAAGAATGAGAGCCTTGGAATAGTATCAGAAATGTGTGCTGCTACTTTTCCAGGCTCACAATGCTCCTTACCACCCCAGCATTCCCTTCTCATGCTTTCCATTGCAGGGGACGTGCCTTTCCTGGAGTTTCCAGAGCCACCACTCATTTGTACCCAGATTACGTATTTCTTGTTAGAGCTAGTTTCTGTTTTTCCAATCACTATCACAACCAACTAGGCCAGTAATGTAACTTCAAGGAGAGGAACCCATAATGATTGTGCCTTCCCAGCCTGTGTTAATTAAGATGAACAGACTGACCTTGAATGACAGTTATTGGTTTAGCTACTGTTCTATTTCCCCAGATTTATTGGCTCAAAGTGAAAAGAGCACTCAATCTTGAGACTGTATTTGAGGACCAGTTCTATGATCTTGGGTCACCATTTTAGCCCATCTGAGACATGCATTCTTTCTCTGCTAAAACGGCAGTGATGCTAATTGTTTCGCCTATGTTAAGGGGCTCTTGTGTGGATCCAGGGTGATAAATAGGATACTGCTCTGTGTACTACAAAAATTTAGCAAGTGGAATGTGTTTGCGAAATAATGCATTAAAATGATAAATAATAATACATATAATGAGTTTTATGGTTGAGGTTATTTCTAGTTTATGGAACAGTAGGCTAAAACAATAACTAGAGAGGCATACACTGAGGCTATTTATGAAATAAAAACATTTCAGGAGACAATAAAATTTAAATATTTGATCCCAGAAATTATCCCTGCCTTCCCTCTCCTGTTGTCTTTTTATGTAAGAAGAAAAAAACTCAATCTAATTTGAAAAAAGAATCATGGGCCTTTCTAGGTAAATAAAGATTAAAGAAAACATGGGGTCAATTTAGGTTAAGACGAACCTGTATGTCCAAATATATTTTCAGTCAAAAATCCCCTTGGTCTTATTCAACTCAGAAAAATGAAAATTGGTGACCTAAAAGTGAAAACTGCGTATCTTCCTACTTAGTCTCATAAGTCATTCAGTTTTAATTCCTTTCAGAATTCATGTAATCCTTTGCCAATGAATTAATGAATAATATTCTTCTGAATGTATTCCTTTGAGAATGGATTTTGTGTGTGTGTATAGCTTATTAAATCCTTGTTAATATCTATGATTTTACCATATTAATGATAGCTTCCAACTAATGCCCTTGAAATGTGGAGGAAAAGTTACAAGATTATTACCTCAATATTCAATAACCTTTTCTGTAAATCGCCACACTACAGCATTCTTCCTCATGAAAATAATGAGTGATATGATCCACTCCATCAGGCTGTTAGAAACTCAGCTTGGTAGGCAAAGGCACCTTTGAAATTCTCACAATTGTCACTGCATTCTGACAGTCTCTCCATTTTAAGAAATGGGACTAAAGTAAAATAAAGAGAAACTACCCTAAAAGGACTAGGTGACAGCCTGGAGCATTTCACATTGCTGTGGTGTGGAATGATAGTTGAAAGTCTCTGATTAATGGCGCTGCCTGATAAAAGCTGGAGGAGACTATACTTGTTTGCTGGCAGCTCAGCATTGCTGCAGGGCAGGGTATAAAACATCAGGATAAGGATGGGCGTCTCCTTTCCCCATCCCATGACCCATTTCCATCCTGGGCTCTCAGGTATTTTGCCTTAATATTTCAGATTCTTTGAGAATAGTATTTAAGTATCAAATATTTGATCTGGAAGAGTCATGCTAAAAATTAGCTAAAAAGCATCTCACCTCTGCCTAAAATACCCATTCCCTCGCTTTGTCTGCCTAATTCTGACTTAACCTTCTGGATCTTGGCTTAGATCTATTCACCTACACTGAAAAGCATTTCTATTTCTAAGTCCTATGGCCTGAGTCAAGTATCCCTTTTTCTGTGCTCCTAAGGCACCTTGCCACCCTGCATAGCGCTGATACAAGCTACTGATAAGTTCCCTGTTTACTTGATCCCGCCCAATCCTACACAAGCACACCCAGCACTGCCTATAGAACGTGCTGCAATAATGAAAATGCTCTAATCTGTGCTGTCTAGTATGGCAGCCACTAGTCACATGTGGCTATCAAGCACTTAAAATATGGCTAGTATGACCAAAAACTAAATTTTCAATTTTATTTACTTTTAATTTTATTCAATTAAATTGTTTTAGTTTAGTTTATTATAAATTTTATCTTAAGTGTAAATGATAAATAATTAGCTTAAATTATTTATTAAAATTCCTTAAATTTCAATTAAAATAACCACATGGTAATTTGGGGCTACCATATGTGACAGCACAGAAATAGGCTGGAAGCTTCTTGAGAGCTGGGATTACATCTTACTTACCTTCATAGTTCCAGCACCATGGGACAGGATCTACCACTTTCTACACACTCAGTAAATACTTGTTGACAACTGAAAGAATGCTAGTGTCCTAACCTTATTTCACACTCATTACATTGTGTTTGATGCCTGAGACTCAGAAGCCTAATATCTGGAGTTTTAATTTTAGCTCCATCACTTAGCATTTATGTCAAGAATGACTTAGCCTCTCTGTGCCTCAGTTTCCTTGGCTTTAAAATGGGTTATTAATAGTACCTACCTCATAGGGTTGTAAAGAATATTAAATGAAATAATACATTGATCATGAATCCATTAATGTAATAAAAAGGTTTTTTTTTTTTTGAGGCAGAGTCTCTCTCTGTCACCCGGACTGGAGTGCAGTGGCCTGATCTCAGCTCACTGCAAGCTCCGCCTCCCGGGTTTACGCCATTCTCCTGCCCAGCCTCCCGAGTAGCTGGGACTACAGGCGCCCGCCACCTCGCCCAGCTAGTTTTTTTTGTATTTTTAGTAGAGACGGGGTTTCACCGTGTTAGCCAGGATGGTCTCGATCTCCTGACCTCGTGATCCGCCCGTCTATGTTTATTAGCATTGAGTGGAATGGTTGGCAGATAGTAAGTTCCACTATACACTAGTGATATAGTCTGGAAATTTGTTCCCTTCCAAATGTCACGTTGAAATGTGGTCCCCAATGTTGGGGTGGGGGCCTAATAGGAGGTGTTTTGGTCATGCAGGTGGATCCCTCATGAATGGGTTGGTGCCTTCCCCATGGTAATGAATGAGAGTTCTCGCTCTATTTGTTCATGTGAGAGCTGGTTGTTAAAAGAGGCTGGTATCTCCTCCTCTCTCACCATGGGACATATTTGTTCCCCCTTTGCCTTCTTCCATGAGTAAAAGCTTCCTGAAGCCTCATCCAAAGCCCAGCAGATGCTGGTGCCATGCTTGCACAGCCTGCATAACCATGAGCCAAATAAACTTCTTTTTTTCATAAATTATCCAATCTTGGGTATTCCTTTATAGCAACACAAAATAGCCTAACAGTTAGTTATTGTTACATTGATTTTTTGTTGTTGTCTTTTATTGAGAGGATGAGTGAGAGAGAGAAAGAGAAGGAAGAATATGGGAGAAAAAGCACCACTCAGAAAGTGTTGAATTTTGTGCAAGAACACTTAAACTAAATACTTCAGGGACTTTATGCATACATTATTTTATTTGAGGTTTGAACCATCAAAAAGATTGCTACTCTGATGTGTCCCATATGGAATGGACTACCGTGCATGGTTGAGATAGCACAATAAACAATGGTGATGAAACAGAATAATTTCAGAATACAGATGGAGTGACTATTTTTAAGACAAAAACTTTCCCATCATTTAAACATAAGTTAAATTTAATGTAATGGTAGCAAAATGTATCTTATAAAAAATGTCAGTGAGAATGCTGACAGGAATGACTTTATCCAAGAGCAACCTTCCAGGGCTGTCACTCTGAACCGGCATGGTTGGCAACCAGGGTGTCTGTCCTCCGCACTGACTAAATAAATCACATTTTTTCCTTTCCTGATTTGACATATTTTTCATTACATAGCTGATGAGTGAAATTTTTAAATGTATTAACTATGACAGCGATTTCTTCTTTTACATTCTGATTGTTATGTTGATTTATTGTTATGTCTATCTCCATTCAGGAAAGGGAAATTGGCTATTGGTTTCTGATAACTCAGGCTATGCCCTCCCCATTTGGCAGGGAACTGTAGGGCATTATTATCTACATTTTAGGATAAGATAACTAAAGCTTAGAGAAATGCTATCTGCCCAAAGCCACATGGTTAGTAAATAATAGAATTGGAAGTAGCTCCTGGGTTTTGTGACTTCTAGTTCAATGTACTTTCCAGTGAATTTTGAATCTAGAAGATACTGGAAGAAATGAAAGAGAGGAAGGAATAGAAGGAAGAATACGAACAGGCTTTACTTATTTCAGTGGAATTTAGCCTTTTGTTAATCACAGCTAGAATCTGATGTAAACCACTGATCCTTTCTCCCTGAAAAAATAGACCCATTTTTTTTTTTCTGATAATTTTGTGTAGTACTAGTCCTGGATTCACGGATGGATCCTTATTTAAAACTGGTTAGCGTAGAAAGACCTTAGTTTCATTTTAAGGAATTATAAATAATATCTCAAAATTACTGCGTGCATAGTAATTGATGTTCTGAAATGTCTGGTGGAATAGGGCACATTCTTAGAGAATGAGGATAAATTCTGAACAGGTTTTATAATTCTCTATTACCAAAAACAGAAATCACAATTTGTGTAGCTTTTCTTACCTTCATGTCTGATATGGGCAAAATTATAAGCTATGAAATTAGTATGTATTTTTTCTTTTAGAAATAAGAAAACATTATAATATGTTCATCTCTACCAATAACCTTTAAGGTCAGATAATGTTACCAATTATTATCAAAGTGTATATATATCAAAGGCATTTGCTTCATCGGAAGTAAAACAATCTAAGTCCAAGAAGTAAAAATGGAAGATGTATTGGCTATTTGGTGCTTTCAAGTTTATGAAATTGTCTAGAAAAAAGCAAGGCAAGGCAAGATTTGAGGTGATTTAATAACACTTGTATTTTAAGAATTGAACTATGTTGCTAAAAGGATTAAAGAAATCGTGTTAGGTAACCAGAGCTCTCTTTAAACATGGATATTAATGTTAAACATGCAATCCACTAATCGCAAGTTGCTGGGGGGGGACAATATAAACACTTAAAGTGACTTCATGAAAGTTTTATTTCTTGGCCGGGCGCGGTGGCTCAAGCCTGTAATCCCAGCACTTTGGGAGGCCGAGACGGGCGGGTCACGAGGTCAGGAGATCAAGACCATCCTGGCTAACATGGTGAAACCCCGTCTCTACTAAAAAATACAAAAAACTAGCCGGGCGAGATGGCAGGCACCTGTAGTCCCAGCTTACTCGGGAGGCTCAGGCAGGAGAATGTCGTAAACCCGGGAGGCAGAACTTGCAGTGAGCTGAGATCCGGCCACTACACCCCAGCCTGGGCGACAGAGCAAGACTCCATCTCAAAAAAAAAAAAAAAAAAGAAAGTTTTATTTCTGGTTTAAGAACTCATTTTTACTTCTCACTGGGAAAACCTGAAACCCCTTCTCAGAACAGTAACTTTAAGATGTGTAAGTATAGAATGAAATACATATAGGAAAGTCATGGTAAAGAAATGTGTCTTCAATATCTTTTCAGAAGATACAGTAACCATGTATTTATTTCATATTCTCCAAAATATGTAGGAAATGGCTCCAGGACAATTTGGGCAAAATTCATCTTATCTGTCATTGGTGGTGCTTTCCATTCATTTTAAATATACTGTTAGGGCCTTAGGAAGAATTTCACTTTCATTAATAAAGTCAGGCTATCTTTCCTAGAGGGACAAACTATTTTTATGCTGAGGGGGAAAGAAAACAATCATAAATGCTCTCACACTGATGCATTCCTGTTACAATGTACTGCAGCACCAATGTCATCCTTAGAAACAAAATCTATAACTAGAGCTGTCCTTTAGCTTTAAAGAAGGCCATACTCTGGCAACCCCTGATCCAATTCAATTCTCTTTTTTATAGCCTGATTTGATTTGAAGCAAACACCTCCAAAACATACTCACAAAACAGATGGACTCACAAGTGAAAATTGTCTGGTAGGGCTTTTATTATGTGGTTTTATTCCTGTAAAAGAATAGAGGGAAACCATCTCTTGTTTCACTAGTTTTTCTTAGAGCCTAATATAGTCAATGCAATTACCAATTCAGTTAAACAGCTGTTTGTTGAGCACTTTTTAATATGACAGACCCTGTGCTTGGTACTGAGAATAAGGTCGATAAGACCCAATATCTGCCCTGAAGGGCAAGAGCTAATTCACAAAGAGATGGTTTTAATACAGTATTATCAATGCTTTGAGAGATGTCGCTACAGAGGATAGGGAATGCGGGAAGGCACCTAGCCCAGCCTGGAGAGATAGGAATGCTTAGTCATTCCAAGAAAGGAATGTAGTGGAGTGGGTGAGGGTGTTACAAGCATAATGGCTAGCATGAGCAAAAGTATAGGACTAGGAACAATATCACATGTTTGGGAGTTGCTGAAGTTAGAAGGAGACACGTGACCAGAAAGACAAACAGGGTCCACATTGCCTATCCCAGGGAGGACCTTATATCCTCCCAAGGTAGAGTAATATCCATGACTTTATCTTTTTATTCCATGTTTTTAGCTGTTTATAAGAAAGACACCTGTGGGCGAGTCTGAGACAGAGTTAGAGATTAGTCAACTCTACAAATTATCAACATGTAGACAGAAACTGTAAAATGAATGTGACCACTCAAGGAGGTCACATTGAAAGAGAGGGTCTGAAGCAAACCCTGGAGAACCATAACATTTAAGAGTCAATGAAAAAGGATGAGAATGAAAGATAAAAATCTAGGGGACAACAGGACAATACCATGTCATAGAAATTGTGAGAGCACAGAGAAGTCCAGTGAGATTAAAACCAGAAATTGTATCTAATAACTAGGAGATAATAGTGGGTTAGTTTAAGTTAAGTGGGTTAGTGGGAACAAGGGCATAATGCAATAAATTGAGACATGAATGGCATGATGTGTAGTCAACACTTAGAAGAGACTTGGATGAGAATGAATGGATAGTCTGTTTTAGGCAGGTTGCTTGTTTTCTCTGAAGGATAATCCTGACTACATTTAAAGACTGACTACATTTAAAGGTTTAAGTGGAAATAAAGGGGAGTGAGGGAATATTGCTGGAGCCAATTTTATGTGAAGTCAGAAGAAAGTGTAATAAAGATTCTATTTTGATGAGTAGTCTTTCAACCAGAGAAGGAGCACATCTTCCTTTGTGAATGAATAGAGTGAAGCAGGGGATGTTAGGGCAACTTTAAAAACCATTTCGGTAGTGCTTGCTTTGGCAGCACATATGCTAAAATTGGAACAATACAGAAAAGATTAGTTTGGCCCCTGCACAAGAATGACATGCAAACTCATGAAGCATTCCATATTTTTTCCTAATTAAAAGGCACAGAGAGACAAGTTAGATACAGAAGCAAAACTCAATGGATGTTGTCTTCAAGAGACCCATCTCACATCCAATGACATCCATAGGCTCAAAGTAAAGGGATGCAGAAAAATCTACCAAAGAAATGAAAAACAGAAAAAAGCAAGGGTTGCTATTCCAATTTCAGACAAAACATACTTTAAACCAACAAAGATAAAAAAAAAAAAAAAAGACAAAGAAGTGCATTTCATAATGATAAAGGGTTCAATTCAACAAGAATAACTAACTATCCTAAAAATATGTGAACCCAACACAGGAGCACCCAGATTCATAAAGGAAGTTCTTAGAGACCTATGAGGAGATGTAGACAACCACACAACAATAGTGGGAGACTTCAACATCTCACTGATAGTATTAGACACATCATCAGTAAAGAAAACTAACAAGGATATTCAGGACCTGAACTCGACACTTGATCAAATGGACCTAACAGACCTCTACAGAACTCTCTACCACAAGTCAACAGAATGTACATTCTTTTCATCTGCACATGGCATATACTCTAAAATTGACCACAATTGGTCATAAAACAATTCTCAGCAAATTCAAAAAACCAAATTCATACCAAACAATTCTTGGATCATAGCACAATAAAAATAAAAAATAAATACTAAGAAAATCACTCAAAACCATACAATGACATGGAAATTAAACAACTGGCTCCTGAATGACTTTTGGGTAAACAAAGAAATTAAAGCAGAAATCGAGAAATTATTTGAAGCTAATGAGCACAGATACAACATATCAGAATCTCTGGAACACAGCTAAAGCAATGTTAAGAGGGAAGTTTATAGTGCTAAATGCCCACATCAAAAAGTTAGAAAGATCTTAAATTAACAACCTAATATCACACCTAGAGGAACCAACCCCAAAGTTAGCAGAAGAAAAGAAATAACCAAAATCAGAGCTGAACTGAAAAAAATTGAGATGTGAAAAACCATACAAAAGATGTTTAACAAATCCAAGAATTTGTTCTTTGGAAGAATAAATAAGAGTTCTAGTTAGACTAGTAAAAAAAAAAAAAGAGAGAAGATTCAAATAAATACAATCAGAAATGACAATGGGTATGTTACCGCTGACCCCACAAAAATACAAAAATAAAAAATAAAAAATCTCAGAAACAACAATGAACACCTCTATGCACACAAATTAGAAAACCTAGAAGAAATGGGCAATTTCCTGGAAACATACAACCTCCCAAGATTGAATCAGAAAGAAATGGGATCCTTGAACAGACCAATAATGAGTTCTGAAATTGAGTCAGTAATAAAAAGCCTACCAACCAGAAAAAGCCTAGGACCGAAAAGATTCATAGCCCAATTCTACCAGATGTATAATGGTGAGCTGGTACCATTACTACTGAAACTGTTCCAAAAAATTGAGGAGGAAGGACTCCTCTCTCACTCATTCTATGAGACCAGCATCATCCTGATATCAAAACCTGGCAGACCCAACAACAAAGAAAACTTCAGGCCAATAACCTCGATGAACATAGATGCAAATATCCTCTACAAAATAGTAGCAAATTGAATCCCGCAGCACCTGAAACAGCTAATACACCACAATCAAGTAGGCTTTATCCCTGGGATGCAAGTTTGGTCCAACATATGCAAATCAATAAATGTGATTCATCACATAAACAGAACAAAAAACAAAAACCACATGATCATCTCAAATGATGTTGAAAGACTTCATAAAATTCAACATCCCTTCCTGTTAAAAACCTTCAACAAACTAGACACTGAAGGAACTTACTTCAAAAAGAAGAACCACCTATGACAACCCCATAGCCAACATTATACTGAATGAGCAAAAGCTGGAAACATACCCCTTGAAAACTAGAACAAGATAAGATGCCTTTTCTGTCTACTCCTATTCAACATAGTACTGGAAGTCCCAGCCAGAACAATCAGGCAAAAGAAGGAAACAAAAGGCATCCAAATAGGAAAACAGAAGGTCAGACTATGCCTGTTTGCAGATGATATGATTCTATACCTAGAAAACCCCATAGTCTCAGCCCAAAAGCTCCTTGATTTGATAAACAACTTCAGCAAAATTTCAGTATACAAAATTAGTGTACAAAAATCAGTAGCATTCCTATACACCAACAATATTCAAACTGAGAGCCAAATCAAGAACACAATCTCATTCACAATAGCCACAAAAAGAATAAAATACTTAGGAATAGAGTTAACCAGGGAGGTGAAAGATTTCTACAATGAGAATTACAAAACACTGCTCAAAGAAATCAAAGATGACACAAACAAATGGAAAACAATCCATGCTCTTGGAGAGAAAGAATTGATATGTTAAAATTCCCATTCAGCGCAAAGCAATTACAGATTCAATGCTAATCCTATCAAACTACCAATGACATTCTCCACAGAACTATAAAAAAACTATTTTAAAATGAATATTGAATGAAAAAAGAGCCTGAATAGCCAGTGCAATCCTAAGCAAAAAGAACAAAGCTTGAGGCATCACATTATCTGACTTCAAATGACAGTACAAGCCTACAGTAACCAAAACAGCATGGTAGTGGTATAAAAACAGATACATAGACCAATGGAACAGAACAGAGAGCACAGGATTAATGCCACACAACTACAACCATCTGATCTCAACAAAGTAAACAAAAACAAGCAATAGGGGAAGGATTCCCTTTTAATAAATGGTGCTAGGATAATTGTCTAGCCATATGCAGAAGATTGAAGCTGGACCTCTTCCTTTCATTATATACAAGTCAACTCAAGATGGATTAAAGTCTTAAATGTAAAGCCCAAAACTATTAAAACCCTGGAAGATAACCTAGGAAATACCATTCTGGACATAAGACCTAGAAAATATTTCAAGACAAAGACACAAAAAACAATTGCAACAAAACAAAAAAATTGACAAATCGTACCTAAGTAAACTAAAGAGCTTCTGCACAGCAAAAAGAAACCATCAGCAAAATAAACAGGCAACCCACAGAATGGGAGAAAATATTTGCAAATTGTGCATCTGAAAAACATCTAATACTCAGCATCTACAAGGAACTTAAACAAATTCACAGGCAAAAACCAACCCCATTAAAAAGTGGGCAAAGGATATAAACAGACCTTTCAAAAGCAGACATATATGCAGTCAACAAGCATATGAAAAAATGTTCAACATCACTGATCATTAGAGAAATGCAAATCAAAACGAGATACAAGCTCACATCAGTCATAATGGCTATTAATGGAAAGTCATAAAATAACAGATGCTGGCATAAATAACAGATGCTGGCAAGGTTGTGGAGAAAATGCACATATACTGCTGGTGGGAGTGTAAATTAGTTCAGCCACTGTGGGAAGCAGTTTGGTGATTTCTTAAAGAACTCAAACTAGAATTACCATTGGACCCAGCAATCCCATTACTGGCTTTATGCCCAAAGGAATATAAATCATTCTTCCATAAAGACACATGCACGTGAATGTTCCCTGCAGCACTATTCACAATAGCAAAGACATTGAGTCAAGCTAAATTCCCATAAACAGTAGAGTGGATAAAGAAAATATGGTACATATATACCATGGGATACTACACAACCATAAAAAAGAATGAGATCGTGAGAATGAGAATGAGATCAGGTCCTTTGCAGCAACATGGATGGAGCTGGAGGCTATTATCTTAAATGAACAAACACAGGAACAGAAAACCAAATAGCGTATTCTTACTTATAAGTAGGAGCTAAACATTGAGTATATGTGGATAGAAAGAAGGGAACAACAGACACAAAGGCCTACTTGAGGGTGGAGGTTGGGAGGAGGATGACGAGTGAAAAAGTACCTATGGAGGAGTACTATTCTTATTACCTGGGTTATGAAATAATCTGTCTGCCAAACCCCCACGACATGCAATGTACATGTAGAATAAACTATACATGTACCCATGAAGCTAAAATAAAACTGTAAAAAGTGTATATTTGGAAAACAGTAAGAATGCAACAATAAAAATAGTACAAAATAAAAAATAAATAACTAAAATCTTTGCTGATGGCAACAATAAACATTTAAGTAATCTTTTCATGAGCAGATAATAATGTTCCCACGTTCAAATTTCGAAGGTATATACGATTATACAGTGACAACATTTTTTTTCATCTTTGCTTCTCATTCATCTGTTATCTTGTAAGAAATAGTTTATTGAGCACTTACAATATGCAGGTATTGTTTTCCATGCTGGAAACATGTTCTCCATGCTGGAGATAACAGCAGTCAAAAAAAATAGAGGATGTTTCTCCTGATGTGGCTCTTTTATTGCTGTGTGTGCTGATAGAGAAAAAGAGAAAGGAAGAGATTGATAATAAATGAATAAAACAAACAGATGAGCAATATATACATATTAAAGCTATTTGAAGAAAAAGAAAGTAGGCAATAGTTGTGGGCAGGTAGGCAGCTACTGTATTAATGTAGGACAATCAAGGAGGGCTCTCTGAGAAGTGGGTTCTGCAGAGGCCTGAAGGGAGTATGGGAGTGGGCTTGAGGTTAACTGATGGGAAAGTGTCTCAGACAGTGGAAGCTATAAATAAAAAGTCCCTGAAGCAGGAACATCCTGGAGTGTTTGAGGAACAACAAGAATCTGTGTGAAGTTAAGGAAGGAAGTGGGAGAGACAGACAAGTGGCAGTCATAGAAGAAACCAGAAGCAATGTCTGGTGTAGCTTTGTGGGTTTCAGATTGTTCTTTATTTTGAATGTTCTGCTTGAAAATAGATTATAGTGTTGATGCAAAGCACTGGGGGATCTCGTTAAAATGCATATTCTGATTCAGTAGTTTGCAGGTGGGACTTGAGATTCTGTGTTTCCAAGCTCCCAGGTGAGTGGTTGTTGCTGGTCTGTAGACCACACTTCGAGAGCGCTGGACTAGAACCAATAATGAGGACATCCACTCTGCTCCAGACCCTCTAGGGGTGTGAGAAAACAAATAGCAACTTTGTGACACTTGAATGCAAAGCGAGGTGGCAGGTTTCAGTCAAAGTAAGAGGTTGGAGGAGCATTTTGAAGAGAGGTTGAAGATCCAGCAATTTTGCTGATACATGGCTGAGTTTCCAAGGTTGCAGTGAAAGTTTTTAGGGTGGGTCAGTGTTTGGGATTAGGTCAGATGAGTGGATGTGCAGAATTTTATGAAAAAGGTACAAAGATAATGAATGTGACCCACCACCTTGAGCTGTTCATACTGACTGAGATAAAAAAGGGTGTGAGGAAGGGTGGTGTACTCCTGACGTTCTCTTAGGGAAAGACATACTATCAGTTTCAATTTTAGCCCCCTTCATAAGATTACTATCTTTGTCAGACTGTTGTAGTGAGCTGGAAGTGTCATGTGTCAGCAATTGGGAGTCTTTCCAGGATCAGGAGGTGGTCTGGGGGTCTCCTTTGCAGTTCCTGTAATAGCAAGGTCCAGGCCTGGAGAGATGCAATGCTATCTGGAATGGACAGAGCTCTGCATTCCTCCATGGCCACCTGGTTCCCTTTCTCAAAGCAATGTACTAGTTTCCTATGTATTCTTTCAGAGCTATTTTAATGCAGACAAAAGACTCAATGCAGATTAGAACATTTCAACACTAGAATTAACAAGCTGAACTTAATGGACATAAAGTTAATACTACACCCAATAGCTACAGAGTACACATTTCACTTTTTTCAAGGGCCCATGGAACATTTATACAAATTGATTCATACCAGACCATAAGGCAAGTCTCAACAAATTCCAAAGGTTTGGCACCGTAGGAATTACATTCTCTGACAAAATTACAATCGTTCTAGAATTCAATAGCAAAGAGATAACCAGAAAAAAAAGTCAATATATTTGAAAATTAAGAAACTATTCTAGGCTGGGCACAGTGGCTCATATCTACAATCCCGGCACTTTGGGAGGCCAAGGAAGGACGATCACTTGAGCCCAGTTTGAGATCAGCCAGGGCAACAAAGCAAGACCCCATTTCTAAAAAAATTAAATAATTAGCCAGACGTGGTGGTATGCATCTGTGGTCCAACCCAGCTACTCAGGAGATTGAGGCTGGAGGATTGCTTGAACCCAGGAGTTCAAGGCTACAGTGAGCCATGATTGTGCCACTGCACCCCAGCTTAGGTGACAGAGCAAGACTTTCTTTAAAAAAATAAAAGAAAGAAAGAAACTGTTCTAAGTAATTCATGAGTCAAAAACATACCATAACAGATTAAAATATTTAGAATTAAAAGAAAAAATTATTTTATTATAACTTGTTGGATTCAGGTAAGGCAATACTCAGAGAAAAGGTTTTAATCTTAAACACTTGCATTAGATAAGGCGAAAAGACAGAAAAATTAATCATCTATATTCAAAAGTTAAGAAAAAACAAAATTAACCCAGAAAATGTAGAAAGAGGAAAATAATAAAGAATACTAATTTAATGAAATAGAATACCAACATGCAATAGAGAGGCCCAGCAAAGCCAAAAGTTGATTATTTGAAAAGAATACATTTTGATAAACTACTGATGAATTCAAGACATTTTTTTAAAAAGAAGGTAAAAATAGAAAGAGGGATATATCTATAGAAGCAGCAAAACTGGGCCGGGTGCAGTGGCTCACGCCTGTAATCCCACACTTTGGAAGGCCAAGGCAGGAGGATCACCTGAGGCTGAGAGTTCGAGATCAGCCTGACCAACATGAGGAAACCCCGTCTCTACTAAAAATACAACAGATTAGCTGGGCGTGGTGGTACATGCCTGTAATTCCAGCTACTTGGGAGAGTGAGGCAGGAGAATCGCTTGAACCGGGAGGCGGAGGTTGCAGTGAGCCGGGATCATGCCATTGCACTCCAGTCTGAGCAACAAGAGCGAAACTCCACCTCAAAAAATGTACTCAAGAAGAAATAGAAAATATTAATATTCGTATTCCCCTCAAATTAATTGATTCAGTTGCTAAAAATTATCATACTCAAAATATACAGGCACAAATTGTTTTACCAAAATATTCCAGCAAATATTCTAAGAATGAATAATTCCAATCTTACACAAACTATTCCAGAGGCTAGAAAAAGAGAGGACACTTGATAAGTCATCATAAGACTTGAGCATAATCTTTATACCAAACCAAGGACAGTTTGAGAAAGGAAAATCTAATTTATGAATTTAGAAAAAAAAAATCTAAGCAAACATTAGCAAAATGAGTCCTACAATGTATAAATAGGTTGGGGAGGGCAGGAGGGGAATATACCTCAGGAGGAAAGTAAAAGAAAATGAGGGCTGGGTGTGGTGGCTCACGCCTGTAATCCCAGTACTTTGGGAGGCTGAAGAGGGCGGATTAGGAAGGCAAGAGATCAAGACCATCCTGGCCAACATGGCGAAACCCCGTCTCTACTGAAAATACAAAAGTTAGCTGGGCGTGGTGGTGGGTACCTATAATCCCAGCTGCTCAGGAGGCTGAGGCAGGACAATCACTTGAACAAGGGAGGCAGAGGTTGCAGTGAGCCCGAGATTATGCCACTGCACTTCAGCCTGTGAGACAGAGCTAGACTCAGTCTCAAAAAAAAAAAAAAAAAAAAAAAAATTTTAAAAAGAAGGTAAGAGGAAGGAGCGCCACCAGAAGCACAGAAGGAGGAGCTGGCTATCAGGAAAGTTGATGGATTGATACCAAGAATTAACTTCACCTCTTTTACAAATTTTTTCTTTTGAGAGACGGTCTGGCTCTGTCCCCCAGGCTGTAGTGTAGTGTAGTGTTGCTCATAATTTGGGATTTGTGGGGATACCTGGTCCCTAGTTTTGTGCGGTTGTCTGTGCCCCATAATTATTTTGTAATCTTAGTTGTTCTGTGTGTTCTATGAGGGAATTTGGGAGAAGCCACTGCCAACATCACCTGATCTCAGAGCAGAACTTTCTAATTTCCCAGCTCAATATACCTTGTACATCAGAAAGTTTTAATAACTATTTGAAAATAAGGTATCATTTTCTTCAGGCACTTTGTAACGTTAGAGCACGGAGCATCAAAATTGTAAAGGATACCTGTTATCCCAGCACTTTGGGAGGCTGAGGTGGGTGGATCACTTGAGGTCAGGAGTTCGAGACCAGCCTGGTCAACATGGTGAAACACCATCTCTACTAAACATACAAAAATTAGCTGGACAAAGCAATCACCAATAGCTACCAGATTTACTTAGTGTCAGCATCGTCCAAGAGGAAGCAATGGGATATCTGACAAACCTGACTTCGAGGAAGTCAACAAGCATTTATCTGGAAAACTCAGTGATCCAAATTGAAAGTGTCTGTTGGTAAGACTAAGGAGCTTGAATATTCTGAGCTCCCCTCACTCTCAAAGGTACCCAACAAAGGTCCCTCCAAGACAAAGCTATGATCCAAACAGAGAATAAATTGTTAAGAGAATCTGAGCTGAGCAGGTCAGGGACAGTAGAGACCAAGGAAATATAAGGTCCAGATAAAAGTGGTAAGGGAGAATAGAACCAGAAAATCTTAGAATTTAAGTATTCATATCATTGGACACTTTATAAAAACAACCAGAAGAGGGTGGTCTAGAGACATTAAATGTAAAAAACCCAAAATGATTATAAACCAAGCTTCCTTTCTAAAACTTCAGAAAATCTAATTTGGTGTACAAATGAGCATCAGAAAAGAATGAGCTAAAATCACATTCAAATTTATTATAGGGTAGGGAGAAAAAAAGAGTAGAATTTCTATAAATAATAAAGGTATGCCAGAAAGATGCTCTCACAAAAAGGAAATCTATAATATTTTTAAAACAGCGAACAGATAGAAGATCTGAAAGATAAACCAGAATAAAAAACCTTAGAAATAAAGTGGTAGAAATCAATAAAGAATTAGACATAAAATTAAACATTCAGTTCAGAAATTGTCTAACTAGAAGTATAATACAAGAGCAAATAGACTCAACTGATGATGACTTACAATAAATAGAAAATGAAAAGAAGGAAATTTTTAAAGATCAAAAAAAGAAAAAAAGAAAGAAAATGAAGGTGCAAGGGACTGAGGTGGGAGAGACGGAAATGGAGAGTCATTGTTTGATGGGTATAAATTTCAGTTTTGCGAGATGCGAAGAGTTCTGGAGATGGATGGTGGTGCTGACTGCACAACGATGTGAATGTGCTTAATGCCACTGACTGTACACTTAAAAATGGTTGTGATGGTAAATTTTATGTTATGTGTGTTTTGTCACAATTAAAAAGTGAAAGGAATGACAAAGGAAATGAAGGAAGAGATGAAAAGTATTAGTAAGAACGTGATCAATTCAGAAGACAGTCAAAGAAGATCTGACATATCTATATAAAAATTAGGAATCCATGAATGAAAAATCAAAACAAGTTAGAAGAAGCACCTAATTATAATGCACCAAAACTTTCATCAAATAAAAAATTTGAAGTTACATATTGAGAGAGCACATTGTATACCTGGAAAAATTGACCCAAAACAAATATCTTGAGCCATAGACCAAGTAACTTATGAAAGAAAGAAAAATGAATTGTTATCAGACTTTTCAATAACAATTTCTCATACCGGAAGAAAACAGAGTAACACATTTAAAATGTTGAAGGGAAAGAAACAGTAAGCCAAGGATTTTATATTCAACCAAACTGTCTTTTAAGTATAAAGGGAGCAAACTGCTACCCAGAAGTCAGAACTGAAAAATACTGCTTCTGTGAATCCTTCGTTGGGTATACAATAGCTTCAGACAACCAAAATTACTAGAGAAATACTGACGTAAAGATGGATGGTGGGCATTGTGTATATATTTACATGAAGAACAAAGGAAGAACATAAGAACAGAGTGTGGTAATGGCTCTATGCTCTGACAATATAGATACAGCATAATTATAAAAAACAAGGAGAGACTGAGAATATCATATAAAAACATTTGAAACAGTTTTTCAGTAATTATACTGGTAGTAGTTCTGATAGTGTTATTTTGAGAATGATTTGTGTGACATGGACAAAACATTCGATCATCCCCATTGTTCTTGTTCTTGCAAGCCAGGATTCTTTTTTTTTTTTTTTTTTTGAGACGGAGTCTCGCTCTGTAGCCCAGGCTGGAGTGCAGTGGCACAATTTCCGCTCACTGCAAGCTCCACCTCCCAGGTTCACGCCATTCTCCCACCTCAGCCTCCCGAATAGCTGGGACTACAGGCGCCCGCCACCACTCCCAGCTAATTGTTTATATTTTTAGTAGAGACGGGGTTTCACCGTGTTAACCAGGATGGTCTCGATCTGCTGACCTTGTGATCCGCCCGCCTCGGCCTCCCAAAGTGCTGGGATTACAGCAACCCAGGATTCTTGCTGCAGACAAAAAGAGATTTGAACGTTAAGGTAGAAGAGTTTAAGTAACATTGAAATTTGAATTCGAATTTTCAGTGTGAACACATGAGGTATTTTATCTTTAAATAAATGAATAATGAATAAATATCATTCATTATAACTATACAGTTGTATATATTAATCATAGTCATATAATTATAATTGTTTATATATTTTACTATGCATACAATTATATAGAATTATCAATAGATACAATGGACTAAGTTCTGATGGAGAGGTACATTCTATAAGAAAGAATAATAGTTTTAATGATAAAGACATGATTATTATTAAAGGAATAGGAAATTTATTATTGTACCATAATAAAAATATATATATTTAATCTCTATCCCCAGTTCCTGACACAGAGCTCCCAAAACCCTTACAATTTCCTGAGTAATCAGGGAGCTAGGTTCATCTTTGTTCTAATAGTTTGTCTTTGACCTGGTTCCTGACACAGAGCTTTTAAGCCTTTGGAATTTCCTGGGTGCTAGGAGAATCTTTTGTTCTAATATTTGTTCTTTGACCTGGTTCCTAATGCGGAGCTCCCAAGACCTTTGTAATTTCCTGAGTGACAGCAGCACCTGATACAGAGCTCCTGAATCCTCTGGAATGTCCTGGATGATGGGAGTTCTAATAAGGTGACCCTTGGTGGCCTCCTGAATGGGAGCTAGTCACCAGAAAGTCTAAGTCATGATTAAAAGTTTGGAACTTTCAGCCTCGCCCTTCATCCTCCCAGAAGGCAAGAGAGGCTGAAGACTCAATTAATAATCAATCATGCCTACATAATGAAGCCTTCATAAACTTTCCTGAAGCATGGAGTTTGGGGAGCATCTAGATTGCTGATGTGGAGGGTGGCATGCTCCAAGAGGCCGTAGAAGCTTCCTGCCTTTTCCTGCATACCTTGACCTCTGCATCTCTTCCATCTAGCTGTTTATCTGTATTATTTATAATATCCTTTATACTGCACCGTTAAACATAAAGTGCACCCCTGAGTTACATGAGCCTCTGTAGCAAATGCTCAAGCCTGAGGAGGTAGTAGTGGTTACTTCCAATTTATAGCCAGTCAGTCAGAAGTTCCAGAGGCCCACATGTAATTAGCATCTGCAGTGGGGGCAGTCTTTGGGACTGAACCCTTAACCTGGGAATTTGACTCTAACTCCAGGTAGATTGTGTCAAATTGAATTGAATTATAGGACACTCAGTTGTGTCCACTGGAGAATCAATCGGTTGTTGTATGGGGAAAAGTCAGTGTCCAGAAGTGTTGAGTGTGGGAGTAGGAAAAACAGCTTTTTTAAGTCATATAAAAATACCTTTCCATATAGTGATATACATATAATCATTATACATATATATATACATGTATAGATATAATGACAAGCTAGAATATTCATTCTATCCTAGTTTATTCTATTCTATAGAATATGTGTTATATTCAGCCGGGTACAGTGGCTCACGCCTATAATCCCAGCACTTTGGGAGGCCGAGGTGGGTGGATCACCTGAGGTCAGGAGTTTGAGACCAGCCTGACCAACATGGAGAAACCCTGTCTCTACTAAAGATACAGAATTAGCCAAGCGTGGTGGCTCATGCCTGTAATCCCAGCTACTTGGGAGGCTGAGGCAGGAGAATCACTTGAACCTGGGAGGTGGAGGTTGCAGTGAGCCAAGATGGTACCACTACACTCCAGTCTGGGCAAGAAGAGTGAAACTCTGTCTCAAAAAAAAAAAAAAAAAAAAAAAAAAAAACATAAAAAAAAAAAAGAATGTGTGTTATATTCTCTCTCTCTCTTTCTCTCTCTCTCTCTCCTAGCCTGGTCCATTATGTCTATGATGATTACCTCCTAGCTCTGCCCATTTAAATTACCTAGAAATTATAACTCTCTCTCTCTAAGTATATATATTATATATAATGATAACCATATGTGTGCATGTGTATACATATATGTGTGTATGTATGTATATGTGTGTGTATATATATCTATATATCTCCTAGCTTAATCTGTTATATATAGCTCTGTCCATTGTAAAGGCCTGGAAATTATATTGAGCCTACTATAGGTGAGCATCCCTAGCCCTTGGTTTTTAGTCTTGAATTACTATTTCACATTAAATGAAACAGGGGAATCTTGGAGAAATGGCTACTTTCAGTGCTGGACAGAAAATGTACAAGAAGCCTGTAGTATCATCTTAGCAGATATCAAGGAAGTTATCAAAGACTAGTAGGTTTTGTCAAAAGTTGGAACCAACTTAAAGATAAGGCAATATGAACATCGATAAGGCCAATAACAAAATCCACAAAATTATAATGAATTATAAAACTCCATATAACTTGTTATTTTTTTGTGAACCAACTCTTTATTTTGAAATCTGGCATTCATTCTGCTTTTTCTATATTAAATGTAACATTGGACAACCAAATAGTAGGTAGGTAGAAGCTTTTCTCTATAGAGGTATCCCAATAAATAAATGGACAAAGAATCATAGAATTGGAATGTCACTGGTATGCAACCCTACTGAGTGAAAGCCCTTGGATAATGAACATCAATGATGGCTGACATCACAAAAAGAGAATTAGATATCATGTACTCCCTAAAGAACAAAACATCCTTTAAACAAATTTTATTAAAAATTTTGAACCTGCATCTGATCGTGCCTCTTGATTTACAGAAAACACAATTTACAAAAGAATACAGAGGACAGAGGAACATATTCTACTACACCATGGGAATGCAATAAACTGTTGAAAATTCTGTAGGATAAATGATCCAGTTTCTTACACAAATAAAATATAGGGAAAAAAGGACAGAGATGAAAGCATAAATTGAGCAATTTAAAAGACATTACAAAATACAGACCTGAGCTATAAGATTTAGGGAAGCACACTGGGGTAATAGAGAAAAGTTAAGAACTGATTGTTGTAGAAGCCAATGGTTACTCTTGGGAGCAGAGGTGGGGGTTGTCATTGGGAAGGGCATGGGGGACTTCTGGGATGCTGACCACATTCTATGTCTTGACATGACGGTGGTTACAAGGATATTCACTTTATAATAATTAGTTAAGCTATACATTTTAAATACCTTTTCTGTAAATACAAACACAAAAACTTTAAAAGAAAATTGTCCTTTAGGAGTTTGTCATCTAGTATGAGGGAAAACACATTATGTAAGAATATTTAAATATCTAATAATACACTATTAGTGTTACATGGTTGGTCTCCAAAATAAGTGAAATAGGAGTTCAGAAGAAAGAAATGTCACTTCCAACTGATGTGGGAAACTTTGATATTCTTTTTTTAAAAGCAAAGGAAAGAACAGTGCATCTCAGCTCCAAACCCACTCTTCTTTGCCTTGCTTTGTAATATTGGAGCTGAATGTTGCAGACACTTCTCCTTTGCTCTCTGATTTGATGCTAAACTGTCAGTAAATGATAATTAAAAAGAGATTGCAAGGTATTAATGGCAGGAAACAAGGACTTTGCTTGTTTCACTGAGTATGCTTTTTTTCCCCCTTTACCTTGAATACTGTTATATTTTATTTAGAAATAATACAAAAGAAGAGCTCATTAAAAAAAAAACCAAACCGCTCACCCCCTCCAAAATGTTGTCCTGCTGGTTAACCTCTTCCTCCTTAACACTCCCTCTGTGCCTCCACAGGCCCACCCCTAACACTTCCAGGGCCTGAGGCAAGAGTACAAATGCAGCTTACCCACATTTTCATTTTAAATCAAGTAACTGTAACCTCCATTAGGTACAATGGAGATTGAAGTTGCAGTATTTTTTTTTTCTTTTTAATTTTAACTTTAAGTTCTGGGGTACATGTGCAGGATGTACAGGTTTGTTACATAGGTAAACTTGTGCCATGGTAGTTTGCTGCACCCATCAACATATCACCTAGGCATTAAGTCCAGCATGCATTATTCTGGGCAATAGCAAGTGGACTGGTGAGGAAGGGTGGGGGAGATCCCTGTAATGTTCACTACAGCACAGGCTTCCACAGTTCAGTGCTGGGTGATTCCCAAGTGGCCTCTCCATCAAGTTTCTTCATTCTCACAGCAGTCATATGTGTATCTCTGTGTAGCCATGCCTTCTCCTCAAAGGTCTGAGTATTTCTAAGTCTCCCAGGGCCCTTTCCTCTAAATTTCCACATTGCTTTCTAATTCACTTTCCCTTGGCCTTCAGGATAGTAACTGCTTTCTGGAGTTGCTACTTTTGAATACCTTAGCGTTTTCTTTTATACCTTTTAGTGCTTAACTATCTTTACCTAGTTAACAGTTCTTTTTTTTTTTTTTTGAGACAAAGTCTTGCTCTGTTGCCAGGCTGGAATGCAGTGCAGTGGCACGATCTCGGCTCACTGCAACCTCCGTCTCCCAGGTTCAAGTGATCCCCCTGCCTCAGCCTCCCCAACAGCTGGGACTACAGGCACCTGCCACCACACCTGGCTAATTTTTTGTATTTTAGTAGAGACGGGGTTTCACCATGTTTGTCAGGATGGTCTTGATCTCTTGACCTCGTGATCCGCCCACCTCAGTCTCCCAAAGTGCTGGGATTACAGGCGTGAGCCACCGTGCCCAGCCAACAATTCTTTATATTAAATTTTACTGGCTCCAATTACTGGTGTTTTCTGTCTGCAGACCAAACCTTATACTAATGCAACATTTGTATCTGAGACTACAGAAGACAAACATACATTTACGTAGGTAGTGGTGAGCTGTTGAAGGTTGCTGAGGAAGAAAATGATGCTCTCTTTCACTTTTTACTTTTAAAATTAGAAATTGACAAATTATAATTGCATGTATTTAAAAACTGATGTTCTTAAAATATTGTATCAGAGAGTTAAATGTGGCTGACTTGTTTCAAAGAGGGAAAACCAGGAGGTTTCAGACATGCCAGTGAGAGGTAATAAGCTTGATTGAGGGCTGGCAGAGGAGACGGAAAGGAGAGGGTGATCTGAGGAACTCTAAGCAGGAATTAATGGGATTTAGGAATGCTCAGAGACAGAAGCAAAGGAGATGCTGATCATTTCAAGCCATATAATTTCAACATATCAGGAATGTTGATCATTTTAAGCCAAGGATACTGATAAGGAGAAGGAGCTGGTACTGGGAGCAAGATGGTGATTCAAGTCTTAGACATTTTGAGTTTTAAATGACAATGATGTATCTGGGTGAAAATTTTCTGGGAAGCAGTTAGTATAAAGGTCTAAAGTTCTAGGAGAGGCCATTGTCCTAGCTATTATTATTCTTAACTTTAAGAGTAATTATTCGTTTACTCTTTCAGGCACATTCAGTGAATGTCTGCTATGTTCTGGGCATTGGGATTTAGAGTTGACTGCAAACATACGTGCTCTTTGCCTCAGAGAGCACATATTTCAGTTGGAGGACTATAGGCAAACACCTCTGGAAGATGCCCTATAAATCATTCTCGTATCCTCCTCCAACACCTGACATTGAGGTCCTGAGGGCCTAATTGACTGTCCAAGGCTTTTCAAATTTAGTAACAGTGAGAAATTGAATTCAGCTATTCTGATACACAGCTAATACTTTCTTTTTACCAGACCAGGCTGCCTGTCTAGATACAGAAGGCAGGTAATGCACTCCTTCCTACTCTCACTCATTGAAATATGATCTCAGCTTTTTATTGACGTTGACTGCTGCAACAGTTGAGGTGCTTCTCTTTCTGTGGGAATTTTACTTTTTTAAAATTTTTATTTATTTATTTTTTTGAGACGGAGTCTCGCTCTGTCGCCCAGGCTGGCGTGCAGTGGCTGGATCTCAGCTCACTGCGAGCTCTGCCTCCCGGGTTCACGCCATTCTCCTGGAGTAGCTGGGACTACAGGCGCCCGCCACCTCGCCCGACTAGTTTTTTTTTTTTTTTTGTATTTTTTAGTAGAGACGGGGTTTCACCGTGTTCGCCAGGATGGTCTCGATCTCCTGACCTCGTGATCCGCCCGTCTCGGCCTCCCAAAGTGCTGGGATTACAGGCTTGAGCCACCGCGCCCGGCAAAAACCTTACTCTCAAAGATGAAGTTATACTGGTGGAAATTCAGACACCGGCCAACCAAGTTTAAGTCTGATAGTCGTGTTCCCTTCCTGATATGCCTGAAGTAATACCAGGTAAGAGTGATTTGCTTCTTCTAAGGGTCAGGCATCCCCTTTTGCCTGGTCACTGAGCATTCTCCTGGGTTCAAACCAAATAAATGCAAATTAATCAAATGGAGACATGCCTAAGGCATGGGGATGAATTTCAATTCCAGCTCTCCTTTCACTCATGGAGGGCTAACATTTTGCTGAAAAAGATATGAAAGGCACCTAGTGTGTTTGTGGTTATCTGGGCAACTAAGTGCTTTCTTATTTTTTTCAGACATTGAAACTGTAACGAAAGGGAATAGAAAATGTATTTCTATTTTCTATGGAAAATAGAAAATTTGAGGGAGAAAACATGTTTGAGAGAGACAGCCCTAGTACTCTTTTTTTTGGTTGTTCGAGAAGAATAGATGTTGAAATCAGATAACCTGGGCAAACCTTCACCCCACTATCTACCAGCTTTGTGTCCTTGGGAAAGTCACCTAGCTTTCTGTGACTTTGTTTTCTCATTAGCAAAACACACGTATGTAACACTAACTACATTTCACAGTTGTTATTAATATATCCGAAGTGCTTAGAACAGTGTCGGCCCCCCTCATAAACTCTGTATATTGTTAATATGATTAATATTGCTTAACTTATCATATCCCACATACACGACTTACTTAACTATTTCTGAGTTTCTTTTTCTGGGCCCCTAGGCTAGTGGCTGCAGAAGAGATGGTCCTACCCTCAAGGAATTGCTCTTTATTTGGAAAGACAAGATTTAAGGATTTGAGGAGATAGCTGGCAGTAAGCGTAAGTAAAAATGCCAACTGCATAACCAAGTCAATCCTTGCTGTGGGAGGGGGTGGGCTTTATTGCTGGACAACATTACCCAGGACCAGGTTAATTAGAAAACAGGTGTGTAGGTGTGTGGATGTGGGAGGGACAGGGACAGAAAATAGAGAGAAAGTGGACAGTGAGGAAGAAGATTTGGGCTAGGCATTTCTGCACCAGCAGCATTTTGATAAAGAAAAGAGGAGGTCAGTGGGGAAAGAAGGGATGAGGTGAACAAGTGAAAGGAAGTGAAAAAACACATGTGACAGACATTGCACAAGAGGGTGAATCTCTGAATCTCTTTTGATAAGAATAACTGCACTCCCAGGCCTACATAGCAGGTAGAGTGATGGGACCATGGTACTGAAATAGCAAAACCAGGAGGCAGGACTGGCTTTGAGAGGACAACGCATTTGACGCCTTCCAAGATTTGGTTGTTGGGAAGATTGGATGAGACACTGCATATAAATCATTTAGCACAATGCCTGGCACAGAGTCAGTGCTCAATGTACGCTAACTACTGTTATTTGTGTATTATTTGTGCACTCTAGAAGTTTCATTGCAGTAATTTAAGTGCAATGCTAAGAGATGCCAGCCATGAATGAATATGGAAATGTGCATATTATATTTTTTGACTTTTGTTTGTACACTTGGGTCCTTTTTTCTGAAGCAAACAAAAAATATTTTTATAGCGGCAAGATTTAACTTGAATTGTAACCATGATTTTAGCTGTGATAAGAAAAACTGGAATAATAAAACAGTCAGACCCTAGGCAAGGACTTCCAAGAGGCCTTAGGGAAGCAAATTAGCCAATATTCTGTCACTTTTCTCTCTGATTACAAGTCTCCCTTAGAGTTGGCTTTTTTTTTTTTCCGACCTAGAATAAAGGAAATGGAAATCTTGACAGCCTTTGGTTCAGAAACAGTTGATGGTATTGTTAGAACAAGCACATTCATTATGTGCTCTAAAGCTTGCCGAGAGTGCTAATGGCATTTATAGAGCCATGTGGGTGAATCGCCTGAGGGGGCTTGGTCGTATTAGAATCCTGTGCACACAATGCAATGCATTTAATTTGTAAAAAATAGATTTAATAATTTATTGACTTTTGTCTTCTTTCTAGACCCGCTATTCTTTCCATTTTACTTAAAAACGCATTTATTTAAATGCTGCATAGGCGTTGAAAGCAAACATTGAAACTGAAATTTTATACCACCGACTCCATAAAATTACAAAGTATAGTGGAGGACATGAGGTGTAAAGGAGCAGGCAATTAATGCTATTTGTTTTAAGATTTTTCACTGAGAGCTGGTATCTTTTTAAAAAAGTTGTGTGTTTGTCGTTTTTCACTGTCAAAGTGAGCTAAGAATCTAGGCTCGAAGAAGACTAGAGCTGAGAGGTGGCTCGGCGACAGTCTAGTGCAACCCACATTTCATAAATGAGGACATTGAGGGGTCATGTAATTTGTTCAAGACCACAGCAGGGCCCACAATCCGGACCAGAGCCTGAATCCTGCTGCCGGCTTGCCTGTGGCCTCCCTTCTTCCTCATCTCATGCTGATGCCTCTGAAGAGTTGTCACCGATAACTGGGTGATATGGTTAGGCTTTGGGTCCCCACCCAAATCTCCTCTGGAATTGTAATCCCCGTATTCCCCATAATCCCCACGTGTCGAGGGAGAGACCAGGTGGAGGTGATTGAACCACGGGGGTGGTTTCTCCCATGCTGTTCTCGTGATAGTGAGTGAGTTCTCACGCCATCTGATGGTTTCACAAGGAGCTTGTCCCCCTTTGCTAGGCACTTCTTCCTGCCGCCTTGTGAAGAAGGTGCCTTGCTTCTGCTTCCCCTTCCACCATGATTGTAAGTTTCCTGAGGCCTCCCCAGTCATGATGAACTGTCAGCCAATTAAACCTCTTTCCTTTATAAATTACCCAAAAGTCTTGGGCAGTTGCTTATAGCAGTATGATAATGGACTAATACACTGAACTAAGATCATTTAAAGCATTAAAGGATTTCAGAATTGGAAGGGGCTTTTGGGAACATCAGCCTCCAGGCTTTGGGTAAAGCTCAGGAGTTTGCCCAAGGTCATGGATGAGGGTAAAAGAGGAGGGCCTGGATCCAGCTCCCATGACCATTGCATTTCTTTAAGCCAGTCCAAATCCACGGACTAATAATTTGCAGAGTGCTCATCAAATAAAAGGCAATAGGGCCCATCTTCACTAAGATCTGTGTTTCATGCTTCCACTCACCCCCATTTTCTGAGCCTAGAGTTCTCCTCTGCAGGCAGGAGGGACCGGGCAGGTGGTCTGCCCGCTCACTGAGCTGCAACATGCACGATTTTGGTGATTCTGGATACAGTGCATGGATGCATTCCCTAGATTCCTTCCATAAACTTTTTTGCTGCAACCAGACTAATTATTTCTCTTCCAACCACCCATGACATTTACTGCCTCTTTGCCTTCGCAAAACCTTTTTTAAAAACTTTTTTTTTAATGCCTCATCTTAATTTATTTAATTATGCTCCCTCTGCCAAGGGAGTAGAGACCTGTCTTTCTTACCACTGTAGTCCTTTGCTTATAGGAGTGCCTGGTCCATAGTAGACACTCAATAAATGTTTGCTAAAAGAAAATATAAATTATTACAGGTACTGCTTAGTTCCCATCTTCTGAAGACTTATTAAAACACAACTAGGGATCTTTGATTCTTACATACAGGTTCAATGAATCTCATCTTGGGCCTTTTGCTCAATTCTGACCCAAAGAGATGTCAAGGCTCTTGCCAGGATATGACTTGGAATCAAGTCAATTTTGCTGCTACTTGGTCTCTGTCTTTGGACCTTAGCACTGGACTTTGGTTTTCCTCTTTCCAGAGTACATCTGACTCTGATGACAAATTTGGCACCCTTTCCTACCAGGTGACAGGTTGGTGTACCTTGTTTAACTTAATGTTAAAAAGGTCATGCCATAGCTTCTGGATATTAGCTCTTTTTGTGGCTAACCTTCCTTCTGGCAGCTGCCACTGACCCACCCCACAGTGCCTGCTGTACTCTGGGGATGGGTTCCCCCAGGCCTCCCTGTATGATCTGTACCCTGCTCTGTATGGGAGTCACTCTCTTGGTATCCTGGTATATCAGCGTATATTAAAATATTTGTCTTGCCAGGCCTGTTATCCAGAGTTCTCTCCATAAACTCTGGTGTCCTGGAGGATGCTGTCTGCTCAACTTGTCGGTGTTCCTTTCCTGGTGCTGTGTTTCTTTAGTCATCCTTGCCAACTGGAGTTGAAGTGGCAAAGCCAGCCACCATCCTGGATGGCCTCTGCAGCGTTTCATCATAAATTCCAGTTAGCAGAGTCCACTGGCTACACTGATCTTTCTCCCTGAGCTTTTGTATGGGTGCCTTTCCCAGTCATCTTCATGTTCAGGGAAGAGTGGTGGTTTCCTCATCTACAATGTGGTTAAGAGCTAGCGTTCCAGTGTCAGACTGCCTGAACACCAGGTGTGTGAACTAGGCAAGTTACTTATCTCCAAGCCTCATTTTTTTCACTTGCAAAATAGAAGAGTAACACAGGCCATAACAGTATGTTGTCTCATATGATGATGTTGAAGACTGAATGAGGAGTAAATGTAGGCAGTAAATTCTCTGTGAGATCTGGAGTTAGTGGGCTCTCCTGCCTGCTTCAAGTCTCCAAACTGTTCCAACCTATGAGCTCCCATATGCTTTTACTCCACATCACTCATCCTGGATTCAAAGGTACAGTTAGTTACACACCACATAATGAGGTTTCCATCAGTGATGGACCTCTCATGTGATGGTGGTCTGATAAAATTATAATACTGTATTTTTACATATTTTTTCTATATTTAGATACACAAATACTTACTATTATGTTACAGTTGCCTACAGTATTCAGTACAGTCACATGTTGTACAGGTTTGTAGCCTGCAAGCAATAGACTATCTCACATAGCCTAGGTGTGGAGCAGGCTGTACTATCTAGGTTTGTGTAAGTATACCATGATGTTCTCACAAGGATGAAATTGCCTAATGAAGCATTTCTCAATATGTGTTCCTATCATTAAGTGACACATGAATGTACTATACTGCAATGGTACTTTCAATTGTTAGATCCAAGTCTTGCATCCCCAGCTATCTTGTCAGTTCCTTCAGGTAAAAATATGTGTCTGGTGCCATCTTATATCATTCAGGCCAAGCCCAGAGCCCTGCATATACTATACAAACAACAAACACTTTTTTTTTATTGTTGGTATAAATAACGATATCACGTATTCTAAAAATCAGACAGCATGACTCCACAAACCTTGATGAGCATGCTCATCCTGAAGTACATTTGCTTTGTTGATAGTGTATTGGCAAGGACAAATGCCAAGTCAGACAGAGACACTTATTAACCATCCTGGGGATTATGCGGGTGGCAGCTGTCCTGGGACAATGTTCCCTGTTAATGATGTTCTTAGACTCACTCACAGCAGTGGTGACAAATAACAGTGATCATGCTGAAAACCTGCTTTTTGATTAGCTTAGGAAAAAGATGATATCTGGGACTTAGCCAGTTGGAGACTAAGAGATTCACTCCATGGTATTTTATAATACTGCTTTACTTGTAATGGCAGGCTCTATTTCTCACTGGATAGTTTCATATTTACCCATTTGATTGATGATTTTCCTGAAACTATATACTTTTGACTTTGCCTACTATCAACCATGATATAATGAAAGCTGCCACAAGGATCATCACTAAGTTCAACCTTCTTGGAGAAAGGAATTTAGTACAATTAACTTGACACATGAGAATATTTTTTAAAAAAGAGCATATTCGGGTTCTGAGTTTAAAAGAAACTGGCATTTGTGCTCTGGCAATATAACATATCTGCAATGAAAGAATTATAGGAGAGGTGAGATGCAAACAAGTGGAGTTATTATGGTGTGGTGTTAGTCTGTTTTGAGTTGCTATAAAGGAATACTTGACACTGGGTAATTTATAAAGAAAGAAGATTGTTTTGGCTCATGATTTTGATGGTTGGAGAGATCCTGACTGGGCATCTGTATCTGGTGAGGGCCTCAGGCTGCTTCCACTCATGACAGAAGGCAAAGGAGAACAGGCGTGTGCAGAGATCACATGGTGAGAGAGGAAGCAAGAGAGTGGAGAAGGAGATGCCTGACTCTTTTTTTAACAAATGTTTTTCTCAGGAACTAAACGAGTGAGAACTCACTCACTCATGAGAGGAGGCATTGATCTTTTCATGAGGGATCTGCCCCTATGACCCAAATACCTCCCACTAGGTTCCACCTGCAACACTGGGGGTTAATTTCATCAGGAAATTTGGTGAGGGGTAAGCAAACCGTATCCAAATGATAGCAGGGATATGTCAGGATTAGGACTGGAGGCTGCAGGTAGAGGTTGTGAAGACTTGGAGAAAGGGAAACTGGATTCCAGTTCTTCACTTTCCTAAAATGCAAAGGTGGTATTATAATAGTCCCATAGTCTCTTTCTATGAACTGGGGGAGAAAATCTATTTCCCCTTCAGGTCACCCTCAGAGAGTTGTTGTAAAAATCACATGTAATAATGTTTGCTAAAGATCCTTATAAGCATAAAAGCACTGAATAAGTGCAAGGTGAACAGGAGGGTTTTGTTGACTACAGCCCGCTGGACCTGTTCGTGTTCCCAGTGCTTGATACAGTGACCTGGACAGAACAGGCAATGGGGTGCAGGGTGCATGATTCTGGCGGCTGCCATTATTTAACTAGAGATCCGCTGATCTGAAGGAGGGCAGGACATCCTTACGCGGTAAGCTGTACTTTCCCTTTAGACTGGATTTGCAAATTCTGATATAGGGACATAGACGCCTCTGTTTCTGATCTTAGGAAAAGGGTCTGGAGGAAACATGATCACATATCTCAGAGTCTCTCCCTTTCTCTCTAAGAGAAGAAATCGTTAGACACATCAAGAAACAGATGATTTTTTTTTTTTTTTTTTTTTTTATGGGTCAGTCTTATTTTGAAAGGAGAGGATTGAGAAGAATGGACTTAAAATGACAAAAGGGATATTGTTTGGCAAAGAGGAGAGAAAGTGATTTTTCCAGAGGAAAGAAAAATGTGACAGTGAGAGGGCTGAAGGGTTTTATGTCTGCTTGAGGGTTGGCGGTAACCCAGTCCATTACCAGCAGAGGCCTGGGTAGACTTCTGGATATTTTTAAGAAAAAGAGAAGTAATTACGTTTCTGAGGTGACTTAAGGGCATTTCTTTTCAAGGCCTCTTCAATTTCTTTGTTGAGTCTATAAAGTTTGTGAGGGAAAATAGAAATGTATACCCACTTCAAGAATAATGTGGCAAGCTATCTTTTACAGTGAATTCTTGCCGTTTAGGACTTCGTATTTTTTTAGTACAGAGACCTCTAAGAAATGAGGAGAAATAATGAAATTTGAAAGCAAGAGATCATGAAAGCACATATTAGTGACTAGTTTGTTAAGTATGTAATACAGTTTCCCATTAGGTTGATTGTCTTAAGTGTTAACTCCCAGAAAAGCAGCACCCACATGTTGTCTCTAAAGGGAACAGGAAAGATGAAAAACTGAAAGCCGAATATAGATGATTTTGAAAAGTGATCCATTGTCCAAATTCCCAGAGGCTCAGAAAAAAGTGACCAGCATCAGATTGTCCACTTTTCTTTGAGAGAATAACAAAGTAGTAGAGGAATAGAAATAATATATAACAGCAACTGACCCAAACATTAAAATTGCCTCAAGGGACTATAGGTAATAAAATGGAACTGTATTTGAGATTCCTGCTAAATGAGTGGATTTTAGTTACTCTTGCCACAAAAACAAAGAAAAAGAAATGAGTAACTATGTGAGGTGATGGATGTATTAATTTGCTTCACTATAATAACTTTTAAACTATGTACATGTATCTCATAACATCATGATGTGTATCTTAAATATACAATTTATTTTTTAAAAAACAAAACAATAACAATGCCTCCACCTCCCCAAAAAAGCCTAAGGGAGTCTCCAAAGAAGCTACCTTGGGGAGAGATTCCTATAAAACTGTTTTCAGAAAACTTCATCTTTTTAACAGTGTTAATAACATTAAGGCTTTAAGAACTACTTTCTGTCTATTAAATTCTGGGGGAAAACACTTATCCGGAGGTAAGAAACAGCTCATGCTAGATGATCCATTAATCCCTGAACTAGGCCTATAAATGAAATGGTTTATAGAGAAAAGAATTAAAGAATTTACAATCTTTGTCAAAAACTCAAAATAACTCCCGTTATTTCTCTGTTTCAAATAAAGATTCATAGGCAGATCCAAAGAGTAATGATTTTTAAATTAAAAAGCTTTATGAGCTTTTCAAGAGAGGAATAAAGCTAGAGGGTCACGCTCTTTCTCTGAGGGGGAAAAAATGGATAGTGTGGGAAGGACTGTAAAAGCAAAGCAGGGGAGAAGAAAAACCTTTTGTGGCATGCCCACGAAAATGCATTTACAGAGTACAGTAAAACTACTTAATCCCCAATTTTTATTACTAAGAGAATGGTTCCCTAAGCAAATTAATAGCAGAAAGAAGATTTCAGGTAGGATCTAGAACTCAATTATGAGAATAAGTCATGCTTGTCATTAGTACAATTTACAAACCAAAAATGTCTCACTTGATGCTTATGTGTTTACAACAGAAGGGCTATGAACAACTCGACTTGACAATGCTGTGGTAAACCACTGGTTTTGGTTAAATGTTTATAACAATTATCACAGATGTTTGAAGTGTGAGGGATGTTAGAGAAAATCTAAATCGATTCAGCATTTCAATGTATACATGAGAAAAAGGGGTCCCTCAAGGACTGGGTGTTTGGTGAAAGGTCACAGCTAGTTGGTGAAAACCGGGGTCTAGAATCATGCTTTAAAATTTCCTGTCCAGGTTTCTTTTCTCTACTATAATCCTTTACTTAAAACAGTAATAGAATCACAAATTAACTCAGGTTGGAAAGAGGCCTTATAACTCATCTAAATTTGGGAGTAACCTTTTTGTTGAAGTACAGCACACATACTGAAAAGTGCATAAGTCGTAAGTGTACCACTTGATGAATTCTCTCAAATTGAACACATCCACATATCAAGAAAGAGAGTGTCACCAACATTCCAGAAGATCCCTTGCGCTCCCTTCCAGTCACTGCCCGTTCCGTGCCCCAGGATCAAATATTTTTATGCCCAGTTCAGGAATGAAGAAACAGAGGTCCATAATGGATAAATGATTTTTAAAAGTAAATTATTAGTGAGAACACAAAACATGGTGTTGAGAAGCATACTTTAGTATTTTTCCACTACTTAAACTAATCTATGAAATTAACTAATTAACTATTTGGACTTACTTAAATTCCATCTAATTCAACAATATGTCCTCAATATGACCCATGGAGGCTTGAGTAAGATGCCACTGCCTATGTCTTCCAACCTCACCATATACCTACCACCCCTTAGCTGTCTACACCTTGGCTTCTTTCAGTCCCCATAAAGCCACAGTCTTTGTCTTCTCAATGAAGCCCAGCACAATGTAAAACAGCAGTGAGTCCCCAAAATGTTTCGTGGAATGAATTAATGAAATTATTCCTGCCAAGCAGTTGTCTGACTTGTTGTTATATATTTATGCTTCAAATATTTATGCATTGACTGGATGCAATATCTTTCTTGTCCTTTATTAGATATTAATAATAAGTCGTGAAGTTTCCTGCTGTCCCATACATGATCTCTGTGTTCTTTGTATGATTTTCTTGTTCTCATTACATCATGTTGTTGATTCCAGGTTGTCTATGAGTGGTTTTGAGTGAGGCACTATGAAGCTGTATGCATGGGTGGTGTTTCCCTTTGCAGGAATTTTTTTTTTTTCTAAGGGGGTTAGACGTGAACCACCTACTCACTGGATGACCTCCACTATTCATATTTGAAGAACTTTTCTCTGGGGTTAATTTATTTTGCTAGAAAATAACCCTTCAAATGCCTGAGGGAACATGGAGACTACAAGTATTTTGGAAGCAGTGTGGGAGGAGTTTGCGGCCCAGTCATCATGCAGACTAAATCTTGTTTTTATTTCCATACCTCATTCCCATTCTCCTTTAAGGATGACTAAAAGTCAAAGTCGGTTTTCTGTCATCACCACCCAATTCTATACAATGCTAGTGATAAAATATTCTTCTCCCATCAAACCTTGTTAGTCTGATTTTCAATAATTGTTGTCGTTACTGCTAATTTTTTGACTTTATTGTAACATAAAAGTCACCTAGTTTGATGAATGTTGGCAGTTGTACACAGTTTGATGAATTTTGGTAATTGGATTCAAGATATAAAACAGTTCCTTCACCCTGAAAAGTTTTCTTGTGCCTCTTTGCAGTTGATCTTCTGCCCCAACTTCTAGACCCAGGCAAGCACCAATCTGCTTTCTCTCACTGTGCTTTTACCTTTTCTAGAATTCCATGTAATGAAATTAAATGTTATGTAGTTTTTTTGTGTTTGTTTTCTTTCACTTAACATAATGCTTTTGAGATCCACCCAGGTTGTTGTGTATACTGAGTTCCTTTTTATTACTGAGTAATATTCCATCATCTGGATATATCACAATTTACCTGTTTACATGTTGGTGAACATTTGGCTTGTTTTCATATTGTGACAGTAGTGGATAATGCTTCATGTACAAGTTTTCATGTAGACACAGATTTTTCATTTCTCCTGGATAAACGCCTAAAAGTAGGATTGGTGGATATGTTTATACGACACTGCCATAGTAACTTCCAAAGTAGCTGCACCATTTTGCATTCCTATCAGCAGTGTATGACTGTCGTCATTGTACCACATCATCGTGAACATTTGACGTTGTCAGTATTTTAATTTTTAGCCATGCTAGTGGGTATGTAGTGTTATCATATTTTGATTTTTATTTCATTTCCTTGATGACTTGTGATGTTGGGAGTCTTTTCATGTGCATATTCTCCATTTGTTTATCTTCTTTTGTGAAATTTCCATTCAAATCTTTTTTTGTCTTCTCATTAATAGGTTGTTTGTCTTCTTCTTGAGTTCTAAGAGTTCGTTTCATACTTTGGACACGTGCCCTTTGTCAAATATGTATTTTGCAAATATTTTCTCCTAATTAATTTATGATTTGCCTTTTTGTTTCCCTCACCCATGTCTAAAAATAAAAAGCTTTCAATTTTGATGAAACGTATTTTGTCAATTTTTTCTCTCTTAGAGATCTTATTTATTGTGTCTTTAAGAAAGATTTGTCTGACCCAGATCAGAAAGATTTTCTTCTGTGTTTTTTCAGAAGTTTTATAGTTTTAGATTTTAAGTTTATGCCTATAATCAATTTCAAGTTAATTTTTATTTATAAATGTGATACATGGATCAAAGCTAATTTTTAAATAAAAATATCCAGTTGTTCTAGCACGATTTAGAGATGATCTTTTCTTCATTGAATTTCCTTGGCTGGATAAAGAACTTGGCATATTACAGTAGTAGAAAGGAGGTCAGCGTGGCCTGAATCCAGTGAGACAGGAGAGAGTATTGTATAATGATGTTAGAGAGAAAGATAGGGGCCAAATCTGGTAAGGTCTTATGGGCCTTGATAAGAAATTTGGATTTTATTCTGAGAACAATACAATTGCTTCAAGGGTTTTAAGCAGGGCCACTGCATGATATGATTTACATTTTAAAATGATGATTCTTCATCTGTATGCACCTATCCAGTTAAACCTACTCTGATGAAGGTCACTACTGACCATGCAATATTAAGCTGAGTTTGATGGAGTTTTACTGTTTATTCCATAGCTCAGCAATTCTTAAGTTGCCAGTTGCATATTTACCTCTTATCCCCCTTCTTGTAAGAGACTGTATAAAACCAGAGCTAATGCACTTTTTTGGATGCCGCTTCTGCCAGAAATCTTTGCCAGGGATATTAAAAATGCTACCTGGTGCTTTATGTCCTTTGGCTTCTCTTCTATTGCCGAGGTAAACGCTACGCTAATGCCAATAGGAAAAAGCTTAAGAAGATTTTACAGTTATTAGAGATTGCATACCCCTTGGTGAGTATTACCAGCTTAATTTGAATTTTATGAAATGAGCAAAACATGAGAAATCTAGAATAACATTTTTATACTGAAGAAAAATACCACCATTGTGATCATCCATTGAACACAAAAATTAATTAAATTAGCCTAAGTAAGAAGATAGATTTTGAGATAAAATGCTATTCTTCTGTGTTAGGGTAGGTTGTAAGAGAAATTGTAGAAATCTCTAACAATAGAATCAATTTGGTTTTACTAATTTTACTGAAGGTCAGTTAACAGATTAAGTTTTGTCTAAATTACCTTCCCAGCTTAATTCCAAAAGGCTCTTTGTGTAAATATATATTTGCATTTAAACTGTAGAGTTTTTACTAGATGCTGTAACTTTCAGACTACTAAATATATTGAAGTTAAGAGATGAAGAAATTAAAGTTACATCGTGTAGTTAAAATGTTATTTTTTTAATTTCACTGAATGAATTCTGTTTGATCAATGTCAAAAGTTTGACTGATGCATCTCCAGATAAGTTTCAAACTTTGCATCATAACTAATTCGTCTACCATTGGGACAATAATGGCTAGGAGGATAGATAGCTTATTAAATAAAATGTTGGTACTAGTTTTAATAATCTTGGCATTCCTTCTTTTTACTTTCTTGATATTACCTCCACATTAATCCAGATTTCACTTTAAAGGTTATTTTTATGCTTTTAAATATATAATTTAGATTTAGTCTTTGAACATTTTAACATTGATAGAAATAGCCTTGCTAGAATGGAGGTGGTAAATTTTTTATTTAAAGAGATGTAGAGAAATCTCCACTTCTGTTGGACTAGACATTGTAAAAATTCTCCCACCAATAGCATCTAGAAATTATGAGAGGAATATCTTCAAAACAAAAGGAAAAATGAAACTGAGTGATAAGCTAGCACTAAAGCCCTGACTTCCCTGGAGGTATCTGACAATACCAGAAACAGAGGCCAGACTTCTGACAGCCTCATAAAGGAATAGGAGATAAGCCCTTTTATCTAGTAAGATGGGCAAATAACTAAAACTCATGCATAAGACTAGTATACTTATGGGGCTAGACTCGTGGTGATAAGTCAAACTAGAAGAAAACCAAAAGCAAACTTTTAAAATCTTCATCCTTGGCTTCAGGTGGGGGAAAGTATCCCTTGAGAACTCAGAATTACAAGCTTATTGGAACCTGACTTCAGGATTTGAACTTAAAACACCTGCAGAGTTCCAGCAAGGATATGCTGACAATTTAATTTTAAGTGCTTGCAGGTGGGTAGTGCACCAGGTTGGTAGAGCACCTACCAGAGAAAACTCACATCTGTGGGGAGAAAGGCATTCTTACGTTTTCTTCAAATTAAGTTCAGCAGAATAAAAGCTCACACATACAAGGAAACAGACCACAGTGAGCAGAGTCAACAAAAACAATAAACCATGAATTAGAGGAATCACATAGGACCTGAAATGTTGATATTATCTATGAAGAGTATAAAATAAATGTGCTTAGTACGTTCCTCTAAATTAAAAAAATATATTTTAAACATGACAAAAGACTAAGAGTACATTTTTAAATTACATAGAGTTGGAAAAGAACTACATAGATTTTATAGAAATAAAAATATATTTATTTAAATTAAAAATCAGGGGTGGGTTAAAATCAGACCAAACACAACAGAAGAGAAATTAATAAACTAAATCTGAAGAATTATGCAGAATTTAGCATAGAGAGATTAAGAAAATATAAAGGACAGGTTAAGAGATAGGGAAGACACTGTGAAACCCCGTCTCTACTAAAAAAATACAAAAAACTAGCCGGGCGAGGTGGCGGGCGCCTGTAGTCCCAGCTACTCGGGAGGCTGAGGCAGGAGAATGGCGGGAACCCGGGAGGCGGAGCTTGCAGTGAGCAGAGATCCGGCCACTGCACTCCAGCCCAGGCGACAGAGCGAGACTCCGT